>NC_140973.1:16355244-16382744 GCF_056783735.1 Eptatretus burgeri
TTGAAAAACAATTAAAAAGCGTACTTAATATTTGAAATGTAAAAATCTTGTTATTATTGTGATAAATAAGCACCTTTATATATAACAGAGGGAATGAAATCGTTCGATACAGCGTGGCAGGGGACCGCAAAAGAATGATAGCATAAGAAGAACTTAGCTTTCAGCATTTGGCGATCAGCGCGAAATGCGATGGTGGGCGGAAGTGACGTCTTTCGTTCGTTCGTACGTTCGTTCGTACATGAGGGGAGCGTTTGTTCGTTTTTTTCCGTCAAGCAATAAATTAAATGGTTTTCACATATATAACGCATTAGTTTCACAAATTTCCATTGAAATACTCGGGTATTTCCGTCAATTCTCGCTATTTCCGTCGAGGTTACGCACTGCATCTACCGGACGGCCGTCATTGGCTGTCTTGAGGCACGTGGGGGGGAGGGGGGGACACCGGACCCACCGGAGATGTAGACGACGCCGGGGACATTTCAAACTCGGTGCAATTGTATACAGCGCACGCGCTGTAAAAACAGTCAGCTTTGGAATATTTACTTTTGGATAAACATGTATTGCCCTCGCCTGAAGAGAGGGTATTCATTGCATTTGGGTGTGTTTGTTTGTCTGTTTATTACTTGGCAAAAATAATATTTTTTTTTTGACAAGTTTGTTGATCGCTTACATTTGTTTATCTGTCCGCTCACCTTTAATTACCTACAGGTCACAATTTTAAAACGATCATCACAAAACTTCACCAAACGGTGGCGTTGTTGGTCTGACAGAATCTTCTTTTTTTTGAGGTCAAAAGGTCAACATAGGCCAAAGGTCAATAAATTTGTCAATTTTCTAAAATTCTCAATTTTCATCCGATTGACTAGAAATTTGAGCAGGATTTTCATTTCAGCTTACTGAAGTCAACCACCAATTATTTTTGAGGTCAACATTGGCCGAAAGGTCAACATAGGCCAAAGGTCAACAACTGAGGTGAGATTTCTAAAATCCTCAATTTTCATCCGATTGACTTGAAATTTGAAGAGGAGTTGCACATTTGGACATTGAATAAAACCACCAATTATTGTTGAGGTCAAATTAGTTTTATGGATTTTGCATGTATCGTGCTCTGCACGACGTCGTCTTCTTGTTTGTTACTTGTGAAAATCGAAGATTGTTCAAGTATATTGGTTGGCCTTGTGCATTATTCTGTGCGTTTATTTGTATTTTCGCATGTTTATCGCCTCTCGGTCACAATTTTAACCCGATCTTCACAAAACTTCACCACGTCGTGGAGTTCGTCATAAGCAAGGAGCCTATTGTTTTTGAGGTCGACACGTCAACATAGGCCAAAGGTCAACAACTTAAAGGTGAGATTTCTAAAATCCTCAATTTTCATCCCATTGACTTGAAATTTGAAGAGCATTTGCATATCAGGTTACTGAATTCAACCAATTATTTTTGAGGTCAACATAGGCCAAAAGGTCAACATAGGCTGCATTTCTAAAATTGTCAATTTTCATCCGATTGACTTGAAATTTGAAGAGGATTTGCATATTTGGTCATTGAGTTCAACCACCAATTATTTTTCGGTCAAATTTGTTTTATGGATTTAGGAAGTGCTATGCATGGCATCTTTCTTGTACCCTGCAAAATCGAAGATTTTTCAAGTCCTGTATATTGGTCAGTCGATTTTGTTATTCCATCTATCTGTCTGTCAATCGCTGACAGGTCACAATTCGAAACTGATCGTCATGAAACGTTACTAAGTTGTAGCGGTAGTCTCAACTGAGAAGCGTATTGATTTTGAGGTCAAAGGTCAACTTGAGGTCAGATTTCTAAAATCCTCATTTTTCTTCCGATTGACTTGAAAGTTGAACAAGATTTGCATATTGCATTACTGAATTGGGAAACCAACTATTTGAGGTAAAAAGGTCAAAGGTCAACTCAAGATTTAAATTTCTAAAATCATCAATTTTTATCTGAAAAATCATCAATTTTAATCCGATTGATTTGAAAATTAAACAGCAATTGCATAGTCCATCATTGAATTTGGAAAACAACTATTTTTTAGGTCAAAATGTGAATGTCAAATGTCAACAAAATGTCAACTCAAGGTCAAACTTTTAAAATCATCAATTTCAATCTGAAAAATACTCAATTTTCATCCGATTGACCTGAGCTTTGATTAAGATTGCCAATTTTAATCTTAATAAAATGGACAATTTAATGTATCCAAGGCAACGGGAGAAGGGGGTGGATTTTGCATTTATCGTGCTCTGCACGACATGTTTTTTCTTGTTTCTTTGTTTGTGAACAAAATATCTCAAAACGTTGTGGAGTGATTTGGACAAATATGGTGGAGAGCTTGGGTATGTGACAAGGACGAAATGATTCGATTTTGGTGAAGATCCAAATCCGGATCCAGATATGGATTCTAGAATTTTTGAAGTGATTTTTCACCATTGAGTGATCGGGCTGAAACGACATATAGCAGGATATCCAAAAACGTTGTGGATGTATTCGGACAAAACTTGGTGGACATGTTGGCTATGTAACAAGGAAGAATTAATTCAATTTTGGTGAAGATCTGGATCCAGATCCAATAATTTTTTCAGTGATTCTTCACCATTGAGTGGTGGGGCTAAAACGATATATACATGTAGTACGATGTCTTAAAAATTTGTGTACAGATTCAGACCAAACTTGGTGGATGAGTTGTTTAGGAGACAAGAACATGCTGATTAAATTTTAGTTCAGGTCCAAATCCAGATCTTGCTTCAGTGGGATACAAAACATAAACTAATCGGCCTGACAGAGGTATGCACTCTCCTGAGTTCCCTTCTAGTTTATAGCTGTTTACAAGTTATATCCAACTACCAACAACAAAATTATTGCAGCACCACACATAAATATACACACACGGAACTACAACTTGCCTGGCACAGAAACCACCCCAAAGTCGGTTTCCATCTCAGATGACTAATTTTATTTTCCCAATTGTCTCAGGCCTTTTTCACCCTGAAGCAGGTTCACCTCAAGGATTTGCCTGTATTTGGCTCCATTCATTGTTCCCTTTATCCTTACAAGTCTCCCAGTCCTTGCCGCTGAAAAGCATCCCCATAGCATTATGCTGCCACCACTGTGCTTCACGGTAGGGATGATGTTAGATGGGTCATGAGCTGTGCTCGGTTTCCGCAAGATGTAGCACTTTGCATTTAGGTCAAAGAGTTCAATTTTCACCTCATCAGACCACAAAATATTTTGCCTCGTGCTCTCAGAGTCTTTCCCATGCCATTTTTCAGACTCCAGGCGTGCTGTCATCGGCCTCTTACACAGGAGTGGCTTCTGTTTGGCCAAAATCCAGAAAGCTTATATTTTTGAAGTGCTGCAGAAACTTGTCCTTCCAGCAGGTTCTCCCATCTCAGTCAAGGAACTCTGTAGTTCTGTGAGAGTAGTCATTGTGTTCTTGGTCACCTCCCTGACCAATCTTCTTCTTGCCCAGTTGCTCAGTTTGGTCAGACGGCCAGCTCTATGAAGAGTCTGGATAGTTCCATATTCTTTCCATTTCCTAATGATGGAGCCCACTGTGCTCTTGGGAACTTGCAACACTCTGGAAATTGTTTTATACCCTTCCCCAGATCTACACCTCCTCACAATTTTATCTTGTGAGGTCGACAGTTCCTTGGACAGTTCTATGGGTCCTTGGACTTCATGGTCGAGTTTCTGCTCTGACATGCACCGTCAACTGTGGAACCTTATATAGAAAGGTGTGTTTCTTTCTAAATCATGTCCAATCAATTTAATTGGCCACAGGTGGACTCCAATCAAGTTGTAGAGACATCTCAAGGATGATCAAAAGAAAATGGATGCACCTGAGCTCAATTTGGAGTGTCATCGCAAAGAAGTTGAATACTTATTGATGCAAAACATTTCAGCTTTTCATTGATTTGTAAAAAAAAAAAATATATAGTTACGGCTGTGGAAATTCGCAGAGCACCATATAGGTCCTTAGATCAGTTATGTCGATAAGTCTGTGTTCAGATATATTTCCCCACCGATGTTTAACGGGCAATTATTCATGTGCAGGACTGTGATTTTTGAGTTAGCCGGTTTTCTTTTACTATCGTTATTTTGGACCAACCGCCATTACTACCACCACAAAGCGCCACCAACCACAACAACCACAATCACCACAACAACCTTCTCGTCAACCGCCAACATCCCCACAGACAACGAACAGCCGCCTTCACAACAACCACCTTAACCACCACCGCCCAACCACACCACCCTCACGACCACCACAAATGCCAACCACACCACCATCAAGACCACCACAAAATGCCAGCCACGCCACCATAACGTCAACCACACCACCACTGCATTTCCACCTCAGCACGGTTGTGAGAAGCCTGGCATTCATCGGGGGAGAACGGACGACGGCCTCACCCTCCTCCCAACGACAAACATGTGCGGAAAAGACGAAAGCTATGAAGACATAAAAGAAAGGCCCCGATTCGGTAAGGAAAACGCCCACCTTCTGGAAGGGGGAGGCGAAAGGGAGGGGTGAGGCGCCATGGAGATAAAAGGGCGCGCTGAACGCGACTCTCTCGGTCCTCTGCTGGAGGTTGTGAGGTGTGTGGAGGAGAGGAGAGAGTGTCGTGTCGGAGTTGTGGGCAGTGTGTGGAGCCGCGGTTGGGAGCTGGAGAGAGAGGAGCGCAGCGGAGCCAAGGCGCGCGGCCTGCCGTACCGTGCCTTACCGTGGGTCGTTGTAGAGGGGACGTCGAGGGTCGCCCTAGCAAGTCACCACAAGGGTGAAGGTAGCCAGCCCGGTCTCTCGGAGCCTTTGCGGTCTACACGGCTCCGTGTTTATAAAGACCCCAAGAGGTCCAGTCTACCCCTCGTCTGTCCTGGGGTTTTTCCTTTGTTTCTTTGCGTGAATGTTATGGCGCCATGTCCGTAAGTAGAACTGTAGTGTGTACATAATAAATAGACAGTGGTAGCTCTTTGTCTTGCTCGCGTCTTGTCACTACCCCCATTCATTGCATGATTGAATATGTGCATTGTTTGCATGCATGACTGCATAACCGCATCTTTGACCGTATACGTGCATGTTTGGTTGTGAAATAAATGTGCTTGTTTAAATGTCACCCGTTCGTTGCATCCTCTCCCTTGATTGAACTGCCATATTGCACTCGGAATATAGTTGGCTGTTAAATAGCCGATAATATAATCGGGTCCAACGGGGCCTCCCGATAACACCCCGCTCGGTTATCCCAAAAGCACTGTTTAAGCGGCTCGTTTCCAAGCGGGCCTCATTGAGGTACAATCTCTCAGTAATCTACCCGCGCGATCAATTAGGTAAATCGAAGATTTGGCGATCGGACCCTGCAGCGCGGGTAGAGTACAGACAAGGTTGTGGTGTAGTTGAAAACACACCCGTGGCTGGTTTTCAGCGTTGATCCGGAAAGCCGCGACTGGATTGTCCGTTCGGTGGGCGAAGCGGCCGCTATTGCACAGATGCCAACCCTCCCGATTTCATCGGGAGGCTTCCGAAAATTCACCCAAACTCCCGCCCTTACGATCACTATCCTTATCCTCCCGAAATTTTGATATTTTTGCACTGTTCACTAATCAGAATGTACTAGTATGAGAATTGAATGAAAAGCATCGTCTGCTACGTATAGCATGTGGTAACTCCATAACGTTCGCTGCTACCAAATTGTACGTAAAAAATTGCAAATTCAAATGAGGAGCAGCGAAACATTGGGTCTGGATCTCGCTTATGCGATCATGCACTGAGATTTAGTGCATGCGGTATGTGTGCAATACAGTGCATGCGGTATGTATGCACAGTGTATATGCATGCGATACGCTCACTGCATGCAGCTGGGCCCCGTACCAGCCCGGCGGTCGCGACCACCGTGCGGTGTTTAACAGCCGCGAGAGTTCTACGAGTCGCGCTGCAGCTGTGGAACATCGACTTCGAAGTTACCGATGCTTCAAGCCCTCGATGTTGATTACGAAATGGCAGAAAAGAAGCTTACGAAGACCAAGAAATGGTCTCAGAAGTACAAGACCGAATACAGTCTCCAATACCCGTGTATTCGAAAGTCTGAAAGAGGAATTCATCATGCGTATTGTACAGGATGCAGCGTTGATATTTCAGTTGAGCACGGAGGTCGCGATGATATTCGGAAGCACGTTGGAAGCAAACGGCACACAGACATTGCAAAGGAGAGATCTTCGAGCACGAGTACCGGTACACTTCTGAATTATTTCACCAAACAAGGGACAAGCGAGGAAGAGGATGTTACCCGAGCGGAACTTCTCTTTAGTGGATTTATTGTGGAACATAACTTGCCCATATCAGTCTCAGATCATGCTGGACTTCTATTTCAAAAGACGTTTCCAGATTCAAAAGTTGCTTCAAAGTATGGATGTGCAAGAACAAAAACTTCAGCAAGAATTGGTGAGTTGTCAAATGTTACTGCTTCATCTATTGCCGATATTGCTAGACTAGCTCCATTTAGCCTAGCTACAGACGGTAGCAATGACAGTGGTGAGGCCCAGCTATATCCTGTCCTGATTTCGTACTATGACAACAGTGCTGGGATTGTGAAGCAAGGTTTGCTAAGTTTGCCTGCGTGCAAACAAGATTCCACTGGAGAAAACATTTTCAAACTGCTTGATCATGAGTTCAGTGACAGGAAAATTCCGTGGGGAAATTGTGTTTCCTTTTGTGCTGATAATGCCTCTGTCATGGTGGGCAAGCACAAAGGAGTCGCTGCTTATATCCACAAACAAAATCCAGAGTGCTACATCATGGGATGCCCTTGCCATATGATGCACAATACGGCCAAGAAGGCGGCTCAGGCCTTACCCATTGAATTAGATGACTTTCTCATCGATATTTACTACTACTTGGACAAAAGTAGTAAACGCGTCAAAGGAGTGAAAGCACTGCAAGAACTCTGTGATGCCCCGACACACAAGATTCTGAAGCATGTCGCAACAAGGTGGCTGTCCCTTGGTCAGTGCCTAGACAGGCTGATTGAACAGTGGGAGCCACTTCGCCTCTTCTTCAAAGAAGAAGTACGAAGAAAAATGCAACCAACTGTAGCCAAGACTCTAACAACGAGCAAGAAGGACGGCACTGTATCTACTGCCAGTACTGGCACTGCAGGATCAAGCACTAGTGGAGCAGCATTCACCACTACCACTGCAGTATCTGCTGCGAAGAAGACAGCAGGGACAGCACCAAAACCAATGCTGGGAGCAGGTAGCATCACCGGCCCTTCATCACGTTCATCTACAAAGCAGATCCCTTCAGAGTCGAGAAAGACTGTGATAGTCCCAGCTACAGGCAAAGAAGGACCCAAGTTAAGTTCTGCTTTTGCCAAATCACTTAATAGAAGCTCAGCAAAACCTTCGAATCAGAGGTCTTCTTCCTTGGCTGCACCTACCTCAAGCTCTCTCCTCAAACGTAAAATTGGATCTGGTACTACGAGTCTGACCTCTTCTGCTGGCAGTAAACGCAAGTGTGATCGCCCTGCGGCTAAGTGTACTACGAGTTCTACAACTAAAAGCGCATCTTCCTCAAACACTGTGCAGGAATCTAGAGAAAAACGTGTCAACAGGATGTTCTTGTCTCCACAAACAAAACTCTATTGTTTCTTCCTTCGATATGCTAACAAGCTTTTTGAGAAGGGGAATCTTCTGCTCCAAAGAGACGAACCCTGTATTCATCTCCTGCACGGAGAATTGAATGGTCTTCTGAAAGATATCTTCGTACGGTTTTTGAAACCATCGGTGTCATCGGTTGCTCTGGTAAATGTACCCTTCTCTGACAGAAATCATCAGAAGAATGATGAGGACCTCATGATTGGGAACGATGCCAAACTGTATATAAGGGAACCAAGGAGTCTCAAGAAATCCACCTTCACTCTGAGTGAGTCAGACATCCAAGGTTTCTTCAGTGCAGTTCGCTCATATTATGTGAAAGCCTGCAATTACATCTTCAAAACCTGGCCGCTAGATGATGAATTAGCCAAGCATGCTCAGGTGCTGGATGTTAAGCTACACCAAGAAGTGGGGTTTGACTGTGTGGAGTTTTTCATCAAGAAATTCCCCTGTCTGTTCAGTGGCGGTGATAGTGACATAGACAGTCTTGAGAGTGAATTCGCTCACTACCAGGCAGACGCCTCCATAGCTACAATTGCTACTGAGACAGTGAGAGTGGATGAGCAGTGGCATCGGATTTCACAGCTCACAGATCCCTGCACTGGTGCCAAGAAGTATCCTAATTTGAGCAAAGTGATGAAGGGAATCTTGGTCATTCCTCATTCGAACGCATCATGTGAGCGGGCACTCAGTCTTGTACGGAAGAATCATACTGAATTTCGTCCCAATTTGAGTGTCAAAACCCTGGAAGCTCTCTTAATTGAAAAACTAGCTCATAGCACCCCTTGCTACCAGAGAGAATACAGCAAAGACAATCAGAAGGGCTAAAAGAGCCACACAGCTGTCACTCAGCAAAGCTGCTATGGAAAAAGCAAGCAGCAGTAGTACCAGCCAGTAAGGTAAGAAAAATATTGCTTCTTTTGTGCTTTTTGTTAATCTTTGATTGTCCCCTAACTTACTAATATTAACATACATGTAACATTAAAAAGTGCACAATTTTCCCCTTTTTTTGTTCAAAAAGTGGGAATTCTTAACATGTTAAATGCTCCAAAATAGGGCTCAGAGGGCACTAGAGAGCGTCTAGAACCCCAGAGCTTCCAGGGCCCTAAGGCGGGCCCTGGACCCCGCCGCAAGGGTCGAGCGCTCCGCGCTCGAGATGTGCGCTTCGCGCACGTTATTTGGTGTCGGTTGCAAATCCTCCCTAATTCTGATTTCCAAAAGTTGGCATCTCTGCTATTGGTTAAACGCGGTCGTTCGCACGCCGGTGGGCAGAGATCCACAACAATATATTTAATTCCACTTTGATATTATGGGGTTTGATGTGTAGATCAGTGACAATTTTTTTCAATTTAATCGATTTTTAATTCAGGATGAAACACAACAAAATGTGAAAAAGTCAAGGGATGTGAATATTTTCTGAAGGTACTGTATGCACAATGAGGCTGCACTTATTTTCAGATATTTTAATTTATGGACGGTTCCCGACCGTTCTGTGATTTTTCCTGGTGTATCAGCTTTGATGTCCATCGACATGCGAAATCTCAGCTTTCTATGTCATCTGGAAGGTACGAAACTTTAATATCAATCAGTGAGTCAGTGGTTAGAATGAGCTTTATATCCATCCATCCATCCATCCATAGGGACCATGCTCTGTGCAGAGTGTTGGTGCTGCCTAAGCAGTCTCCTTGGCTATTGGGCACAATCCTTGACAGGTCACCACTCCGACACAGGATACCAGTAAGCTGGCACTCATTTTGCTGATCTCGGAAGGATGACAGGCGGAGTCAACCCAACCTGGTATTAATTCAACAGGCGAGTGGGATTTGAACTCAGGATTGAACTCAAGATCCGAGGATCCCAAGCCCACCACCCTCACCATTAAGCCAACACCAAGCATGAGAGATATATATATATATATATATATATATATATATATATATATATATATATATATATATATATATATATATATATATATATATATATATATATATATATATATATATATATATATATATATATGCCTAGTGTTGGCGCAGTGGTTAGGGCAGCGGCTTGGGATCCAAAAGGTCCTGAGTTCAAGCCCCGTTGGGCCACTGAATTAATACACCAGGGGGTTGACTCAGCCTGTCATCCTTCCGAGGTCAGCGAAATGAGTACCAGTATACTGGGCCGGTGTATACCTCGGTTAAAATAGGTGTACCATATCCCTGTGTCACAAGAGGCGACCAGGGTTGCGTCAGGAAGGGCATCCGGTGTAAAACATGTGCCAAATCACTATGCGGATCATACGGATGATCCGCTGTGGCGACCCCTAACGGGAGCAGCCGAAAGAAGAAGAAGAAGAAAGATATATATATATATATATATATATATATATATATATATATATATATATATATATATATATATATATATATATATATATATATATATATATATATATATATATATTTATTGTTACGGTTGTGGAAATTCACAGATCACCATTCAGGTTCCCCGAAGATCAGTTATGTCGATAAGTGTGTGTTCCAGGTTAGATTTCCCCACCGATATATAACGGGAATTATTCGTGTGCCGGGCTGTGAACCTTTGAGGTAGTGTTATTCTTTTCTGTCTTTTATTTTAAACAAACATCTCCTCACCATCTTCTCCACAACCGCCATCATCTCCTCACCATCTTCTCCACAACCGCCATCATCTCCTCACCATCATCTCCTCACCATGTTCACCACAACCGCGTGAAGCCGGTGATTCCAAAAACGTCCGCGTGAAGCCGGTGATTCCAAACACGTCTGCTTGAAGCCGGTGATTCCAAACACGTCTGCTTGAAGCCGGTGATTCCAAACACGTCTGCTTGAAGCCGGTGATTCCAAACACGTCTGCTTGAAGCCGGTGATTCCAAACACGTCCGCGTGAAGCCGGTGATTCCAAACACGTCCGCGTGAAGCCGGTGATTCCAAACACGTCCGCGTGAAGCCGGTGATTCCAAACACGTCCGCGTGAAGCCGGTGATTCCAAACACGTCCGCGTGAAGCCGGTGATTCCTAACACGGCTGCGTTTGACGGCAAGATCGATCAGAACGGCGAAAGGGGAGGAGCCAGCCGGGGGTGAAGGGTCGAAGGTGAAAGAGCAAGCACCCCCCCCCCCCCCACCGAACCCGATAAAAGCCGTGCTCTAAACACCGAGAAACCAGTTGAGTTTGGAGCCTGGAGTCAAGTTGAGCGGTTGAAGAAACGCCAAGTCGTCGACAAAGAACGAACGAGTTGGAGAAGAGTGCTGGGAGAGAGCGTTCAGGTTCGCGCTGCGCTGGTGTGGTGGAGTCGGGAAGAGAGCTTGGAGAAGAGCGCTGGGAGAGAGCGTTCAAGTTCGCGCTGCGCTGGTGTGGTGGAGTCGGGAAGAGAGCTTGGAGAAGAGCGCTGGGAGAGAGCATTCAAGTTCGCGCTGCGCTGGTGTGGTGGAGTCGGGAAGAGAGCTTGGAGAAGAGCGCTGGGAGAGAGCGTTCAAGTTCGCGCTGTGCTAGTGTGGTGGAGCCGGGAAGAGAGCTTGGAGAAGAGCACTGGGAGAGAGCGTTCAAGTTCGCGCTGCGCTGGTGTGGTGGAGTCGGGAAGAGAGCTTGAGAGTTCGGAGGTTGGAGTGCGGGCATAGATATCGAGGGTCGCCCAGCGAGTCACCAAGAGGGTGGCAGGTAGCCCGCTCGGTCTCTCGGAGCCCCTTCGGTCATCCCGGCTCCGAGCAATTATAAAGGCTTACGAGCCTGGTTCTTCCTTTCTTTCTTGGGGTTTGCATGAATGTCTGTGGCGCCTTGTCCATAAGTAACAAACTGATTAAGTGCATGAACATCATAAATAGACATCGGCTGTAGGTTTTTGCTCGTGTCTTTTTCCCCATCCCCCCCCCCCATTGCATTGCTTGCATGCCTGTGTGGAAATAAATGTCCCCATTTTTGAATGTCACTTGCTCGTTGCGTCCCTTCCTCCATTGACTGCCATAATTGCGTTCGGAATAATTAGCTGGCTGATTACAAGCCGATAAAACGTACATCTGGTCCAACGGGGCTTGGTGATATAAAACCGCTCGGCAATCACAAATGGAACGAGCTGCTTAAGCGGCTCGTTTTCATGCAGGCTCCGTCGAGGTATAAACTCCCGGCATTTCTGTCTGCACGAATAATTAGGTACATCGACAATTCGGCGATCGACCCTGTAGCGCGTGGACAGAAGAGTTGGCTGGTTTATGGTGTGGTTAAAAACACCCGTAGTTGGGTTTCAGCGTTGATCCAAAAGCTGCGACGAGATTGCTCATTCGGTGGGCGCGCGCGACCGCAATTGAGCTAAAGGCGGTCGCCCGCACGCCAGACCGGCGAAAATCCACAACAATATTATTGTCCCAAGCAAAATGAGGAGCCAGATTAAAAATCTTTTTGAGACTGTGAAACCATGGTGCTTTCACGAAATAACATCTATTTCTGTCAAATTATTTGTCATCACAAATGGTGTAAATTTTTTATTTAACTTAAGCAACCATGTGCACAACAAAAACAATGTCTATACCTCTTCTCACAGGTATTGGGTGTTGTGAGAATATGGACAAGCTTACAGGAATCTACGGGTTAATACGTTGCTGTTGGCAGTAGGTCAGGAATTCGTATTCTTCTGAAAAATTACCTGGTCTCAGGAGAGATACCATCTTATATTGGATAATTGGTCTAAAAGCCATCTGGCTTATTAATGACCTTAAGGAGGGAGATAATCTACCTGCGTGCAGGCTGGGCAGTTCAGTGGTAGCACACTCGCCTTCTTACTGCTTAATCAGAGTTTGATTATATCGCTCTGGCTATAAACTGTCATCCTGTTTCACATCCAGGCAGAGTATTGCATCACATCCAAGCAGTGTGTGCACCATCGTTTGTTCTTTCGTGAAGTCTCAGCGAGTTGTCGAGAAGTACTGTATAAAGTAATATTCTTTAAATAAGACTGGTAGTTGGACCTAATGATTTACATATAGTGTGGGTTGGCCTGGTTAGCTTTCTCTTCAGAACTGATATAGCAAACGATTTGGGGAAACCATGTTCAAATCTCATATTTCTACTAAAGCCGATGTTGTTTGTCCATTGTCTACGAATCTCTTCATAAGATAATTCACATTAAATGCCCACCACGTAATGCCTGATCCACGAGAACATATCGGGTCCATTACATGTTTGAAATATCATGCTATACACAGTGCTATATCCTTTTTGGCCCAATCTCTCAATGGTGAAGAATTACTTGATAAATTCTCGTAGCCGGATCCGCATCTGGATCTTCACCAAAATCTAATCAGTTTGTCCTTGTTACACACCGAACCTGCCCACAAAATTTCATCCAGATCCGTCCACAATTTTTTGAGATATTCTGTACACAGACAAACATACAGACAAACAGACAGAAAGGGGGTGAAAACACAACCTCCTTCACTTTCGGTGGCAGAGGTTAAAAAAATCAAAAAAAAAAAATCAACCACATTAT
Source organism: Eptatretus burgeri (assembly GCF_056783735.1). Lineage (NCBI taxonomy): Eukaryota > Metazoa > Chordata > Myxini > Myxiniformes > Myxinidae > Eptatretus > Eptatretus burgeri. Next base: position 16,368,418 of record NC_140973.1, read on the forward strand.
CTAAATTTATCTTGATGGATAATCGTATGGTACTGTGGAGCAGTTATAACACACAAAGTGCCGTAATGAAGCAAGGTGAACAAGCCTATGATTAAGTCTTATATTTTACCGAATTATCGAACTTAAACCATTATTACTAAATCAGGCCGTTTTATTTATTTACCTATTTGTCGAGTAACCAGCAAGGAATTACCTGTACTCTTCTTTGTACAGGCATTTTTTTGAGCAGCCCTCATGTGTAGATCGTTTGGTGTGATGAACCCTCCTGCCTACTCAATCATTCTGGTAATCCCACATCGCTGGCTATTCTACACCCTTGTGGGTCATCGTTCAAGGACTAGCGGTACTGTCTACCATCATGCAGACTCTTGTTTTGCCAGTGAAGACTCTTGGGTTTCCAGTACTTTTTTCTCTCATTACCCTCACCAGAGAAGAGGGTATTGCATTTGGGTCCATTTGTTTGTTTGTCTGTCTGTCTGTATGCTTGTTTGTCCACACAGAACTTTCGTGTTTTTCTCTGCAACCGCTTGTCAGATTGAGACAAAATTTTCATCACTGGTGCGACTACTTCTGCAGAATGTTTTAATGATAATTATGATGTCATTGGTCACGTGGTGTGGCAGCCATATTGGAAAAGCAGAAAAACTTTGGACCTCTGTATCTCTATAAACACACAAAGGAAAAAAATTGAAACTTGGCACATGGCAAGGACTTCTCATGGGGAAATGAGTGTGATTTTTTTTTTCATGATGTCATAGGTGCCCTCGTTATGACGTCATAATTGCATATGTAGAACGCCACATCCGATCAGTATGAAAATTTTTGAGGGTCATCTCAGGATAAAATGGTCCACAGAAAAAGTAATCATGACGTCATCAGTCACGTGATTTGGCAGCCATATTGCTTTAAAAAAAAACCTTCAAAAATCTTCTTCTCTGAAGTGGCTGAACAAAGTGAGGCGAAACTTTACATGTATGACTGCCTGTCTATGAGGAACAAAAGGTTCACACGTACAGGATGATATTCTCGCGGATTCGCGCCCGCCGGCGTGCGAACGGCCACGTAACTCGAATCGCGGCACGTCGCCCACCGGACGGACAATCCAGTCGTGACCCTCTCGGACTAACGCCGGGAACCAGTCACGGGTGGACCTTTCGGTCTCACCGCGATTGTGCCAATCGGCCCCCGCATGGGATAGGGTTGCTCGCCAAATTCGACCTACCTAAGTACCCACACGGAGGGTAGACCGGGCGATCGCACCTCGCCGCAGGTCGACTTCGGACACGGGCCACTTAAGCGACCCGTTCCGTACTATCGGGATAACCGAGCGGTGTTATTCGTCGACCTCGATGGTTCGATTAATTATCGGGCGTCTTAACCCACGACCAACCCTTTACGTGAAGCAAGATGAGGATTCAATGAAAGAAATGACGAAGCAAAGCGGGAAAACAGTTCAATAATAAGCACATTTATTTCGCGATGAACGGAAAGCACACATATACAATTCCACCAAAAGCACATAGAAAAGAAGAAGACAAAAAGCAAATGCAACAATGCAGATCTAATACTGACTACGCGAGCACACGGCAACACTTATACAATTTTACTTCACAGACGGCGCCGACAACACATATTCCCAAAGCAAAAGAAAAGAGAACCACCCTCCAGGATGAGGGGGTAGGCGGGCCTGGGGCCGAGACCGTGTCGGGCCTACCCATCTGATGATGAGACGCGGAGCGGCGGTGGTGCCTCAACTCCGCGGGCCTCGCGGACAGTGTCTGGTCCCCTTTTGTCGCACTATCTCAGCGCGGGGGGAAACAGGAGGGGGTTGCTGATGCTCGGGGAAAGGAGGATTTCACAAACTCTTGGGTCCCGCGACGAGCGTCTCCACCACGACCTCGGTCGCGCCGCCGGCCTTTCTCTCTCCTCAGTTCCCCGAATCCGACGCGAGCACCCCCTCGTTCGCCTTCGCCGCCTCTCCACAGCTCCGTCCTCTTCACTCCGACTCCGCGAACTCCCAACTGCACTGAGCTCTTCCTCCGCTTCCAACTCAACTCTTCCTCCTGCGAACTGAACTCCTTCTCAACTTCCACTGGACTCCTCGACTGACGAACGCAGTCATTTTTATAAGCCCCGTGGCTTCGCTCTCTCATCTTTGACCCTCTGCCTCCGACCTTTCACCTCGCTCCCCATTGGCCCGAGAAAAAGTGGGCGTGAATGCTTTTTGATCCATGAATTTGCATATAGCGACCGCCCTCCAACGCCCTGGAGGCGGGGCCAAATCGCCCCTCGCTCACCGATTGGACGGAACAAAAGTGGGCGTGAGTCGTTTTTGATCCGTTTTTCTGCGGAAAGTCCGCGATGCTTTTGAACACGCTCCTCGGTGCGCGCTCTACACGAGTCCAGCATCGGTGCCCACGAGTGGCGCGAGATGACGGTGATGCGATGGTGGCGAGTTGTGACGGTAAAGGTCGTGGCGGTTGTGGTGAAGCGGCGTTGTGGTTGGTGGTTGTTGTGATGGCTGTTGAGACGTGGTTGGTGGTGGTAATAATGGCGGTTGGTCCAAAATAAAGATAGTAAAAGAAAAACGGCTATCCTGAAGAGTCGCAGCACGCATGAATGACATTTATTCCCTCTAGACAACGGGTTTGGGCCTAACTACACATATACTTACCGAGATATCTCACCTAAGGGACCTGAATGGTGGTTTGCGAATTTGGTCAACCACAACAATATCATAGGTCACAAGATTTGGCAGCCACATTGGATTTACCCTAAAACCTATAAAAAGACACCACTCAAAAAAAGTCCTGGCGAGGGTCTGCAATCTCTGCTCTTTTTCTTGTTAATTACTGTTCCATTAGTCGATTGCTTCCTTTTGCCTCCTTATGATGACATTGCTTATTTTCAGTAGTTTGGTGAAATCAAGCACACGACTCACTTTCTGGTTGAATTTGCTTGTTTGTCTGTTTTAAATTCGATTTTATTAATTTCAGAGTGGTGCGTGTGAATGATCTTACAAGTTCAGCTTGCAGGCTGAATTGGGATAGTGTACTTCACAATGCATCACCCCCTGCTGGTACTGCTCGATATTTTTTAATCAAATCAAATTTTTCTGGAATTTAAATCAAGACCACAGGGCTGAGCATACATCTAATTCTTTCATCTGGTTAATGTTATAAAAATGGTTTTTAAAATTGTGTGTGTGTGTGTGGTTACGTCTGGCTTCCTTCTTGGGATTACGGTGCAGTAATTGATCTTTCTTTTGATTACATTCAGAAAAAATAAACAGGTTTACTGTCACCTGGTTTTGACAATCGCATTGCTCTGGCAATTTATGTGAGGTCGGATCAAAATCATTGTCACTGCAGTTAAATATTTGGCAATCAGGTTTATCCTCTACCAGTTCACTTAAAAGCGAAAAAAAAAAACTCCATCCAGTTTGTTGAACTGATGGCACGCTGCGTAATACATGGGTATTTTGAGGCTGAAAACAGTACTCAGTGGGAAAGGACAATGTGATCTGGCAAATCACAATTAAATCTGGGCAACAAGTGATTAATTTCCACTGGAACGTAAAACTTCGCACACTCAAAATTACAGTGAAGTGGATGGTGTGCCATAGCAAACCCCCACACTTCCCACTGAAAGCAAAGTTGGAAGATGGCAAAACATTTCACCAGGAATGACCCAAAATCAAATGTTGAGTTTTAAAAATAATCTTCTGTTTTGACCCCTGTGAACCCAAGTCCCCACCCCTTGGGGCATGAACCGGGGGTCAAATCCAAAAAAAATCGTTGCATATTTCATTAATCCCCCAATGTTGATTGCATATGTCTGAAGTTTCATCAAAAATGACTTAATATATGCCTGTAATTGCATTTTTGGTCTTGTGACCATCTCCAGGGCCTCATGAGGGGGAGATGATACTACTCTTGAACCTTCTTGCCATGTGGTGATTTATAACTACCATGTTTGGTGAATTTCTGCACAAACATTTTGGAGACAGCATGAAGGACAGACAGACTGACAGATAGGTAGATAGATAGATAGATAGATAGATAGATAGATAGATAGATAGATAGATAGATAGATAGATAGATAGATAGATAGATAGATAGATAGGATAGATAGATAGAGAGGAAGAAGAAGAAGAAGAAGATAGCGTGACAGACCGAAACAACCAACAAACAGAGTCAATTGTAAACCCTCCCCTCCCCCACCCTTTATTTTAAGCATAGGGATAACAACATACATACAATCTCGCACAACAAAAGGGCACACAGATGTGTTTTCAGGTCATTGTGAAAAGAAAGATCACCAAAAACGAATAATTTCATCCTCGTCACATATCCAACCTGTCCAAATTTCACCCGAATCCGTCCACAATTTTCGGTGATATCCTAGTCCCAGACAAACAAACAAACAGATAGACAGGGGTAAAAACAACCTCTGTCCACCTTCGGTGGTGGAGGTAATTATCCAAATTATTTAAAAACTCAACAACAAATACGAAACTCTTGAACTGCATGTTTTATTGTCTCAGTGAAGGACGATCTTCCAACAAATATGTTCAAAATGAGTGCAATGCTGTTGCTGTATCTGAGCAAAGCCAACGGAGGTGTGCAAAGGTTAACGAGGCATTGCAACGTCATCGAGCAAAAAAACAAAGGGAGAAAACAATACTTTCAGATTTAAAACATAACATAAAGAGAGCACACCATAAGTATAGAAGAAACATTGTAAAATTCCAAACATCTCAAGATTCCATAAGCTCGCTTTTGTATCATGGCCGATACAAGCAGAAGAACAAATTAGTCATGGTTATGCCTCCCGCATTACATTCAAGATTAACTGGCTAAGGTTGGAAACTGTTCTTCAGTACAAAAGTAGCAACGCATCCCTCATCCTTTTAGGCAATCTTCATTCACTCTTGCCAAACAGGTAGTTGTACAAACGGCTGGAGTATGGAACCCAGCCCTTGGGTCTTTTAGTTTCGACCTTCATTTGAAAGGTGTCGCCGTACACATACGTCCTGTGCTCAAATTTTTCGTCTCCCTTTTCTGTACAAAAGAGGGTATGAAATTGAATGTATGTGTCAGTGGAAGCCAAGGCACTCATCTTCAATCACACCATCAATTCCCAACAAATCTGCTTTAAAATGTGGTTGAACAAGATAAAACATTCGAAGCAATAAGTGACTTTCAAAATGACACGATTCGCCCCAAAATGCTCGGTGCGCATGCGCAGAAACCCCGGAAAATTGGGGTCATCAACTCAGCTGAACGTATGTGATGTGTGCGAGATAAGGAACACAAAATTAATGTACCATTAAATGGCTCGTACAAAGCTTCTAAAAGAAGCCGACTTGGAAAAGTACCTGAAAGAAAAGGCTGTGCCTCTGTACAAAGAAAGATTTGGAGAACTTTCTAAGCTCTTAGATGTAGTACAACCTCCCAACCATGTGCGTCGGTGCAAGGCCCGAGTGGACGGGCGTGCCACACAAACTCCTGACAGATCACTACCAGTGAATGGCCTGTGTAACTGGATTGGGTGCTTCTGAATACTGGTGGGAAGGACATTTCTGGGGCTTGTGAATGTCCAGAGAAAGTTTAAATGATGATATTTACTATTAATCATGTTGGGAGGAGGGACAGCTATATGAGCTGTGAGGGTTGTTATAAATAGTAAATACATTGTTTGTTTGGTTCTGGGGCCACAAGAGATGTTACAATAGATTTTTGCATCTATTGGTAAAAGGAGAAGCGTGTGTGTGTGTGTGTGTGTGTGTGTGTGTGTGTGTGTGTGTGTGTGTGTGTGTGTGTGTGTGTGTGTGTGTGTGTGTGTGTGTGTGTGTGTGTGTGTGTGTGTGTGTGTCGACTGCTGTCACACTTGTATGAACAGGAAATGGTACGAACCTGACACCTCTCAGACAGATATTTCTCGTATTTCCACGAGTCCGATTCGCATTCAGAAACACAATTAGGGTCAACTACCCTGAAATCGCCACTCCTTCGTGACACACACTCTCAATGTGCAGCGTTGTGGCTGCTGGTTGCATCGTTGGTTAGGGACGCGGTTATGCCGCTGATGCAGTGCCCCGAGTACCAATACACTGGTGCTCATTTCGCCGACCTTGGAAGGATGACAGGTTGAGTCAACCCGACCTGGTGTTAATTCAGCGGCCGACAGGGGCTCAAACCCAGGACCCTGGGATCCCAAGCCAGCCACCCTAACCGCTAAGCCAACCCCAGGCTACTCTTTCGCTTAAATGCTGAAAATTCCGTTTAAAAGATGACTTGAATTCCAGATTTCGCGCTAACAATGGCAGGTTAAAAGTGCCCTGCGAGCAGAACCATCACTGAAAACACAAACACAGCGCATGCATTAAAGGCCTGGTAAGCATTCAAACATCATTTTGAAAGTCACATATTCTCATGAAAAAAACGTTCACAAAATGTTGCAAGAAAGACATCGAGCACTACATTTTGATGAGCATCGCTTTCATCCAACGTATTTAATAATTCACATACAATATTAACAAACAAAGGATTAAAAATATATATATTTTAAAAACAATGCAATAGACATCAGTTGTCCAAGCTTTACTGTCCTGAGCCAACATGTGACCCACTGGCTAAAGTAATTTGCAGGAAATATCATTGTTATTACCACACTGCCATTGCTGCAAAGCACCGAACATATTTGGGTCAGCAATTTGTCTTGGAAAACCCATTTTTGTACACACAATTAGAAGCACATTACAGGAATCATCTATTAAAGATTTAAAACTTAATTTCTTTTACGAACTGTAAACACTATGTGGTTTTTCATCACAGCCATTGTGATGATTTTAGACTTGCAATGAAACCTTCAGCACTAAAACATGGGTTTTCCAAGAGCACCGATGAGATTGCAATAATTGGTTGCCCCTCATATCTGAAGGTCTTTCACGTGAAACATGTGAACCGCCTGGTCGATTTGTTTTAAGAGTGCAGAAACTGCTGTGCAGTCAGCGACCATTGTGGTTGATGAGTGCACCGCAGTTGTAGAGTCTGTAACATAACAAGCTGTGTAGCCCCTGGTGTCAAGGTGGGGCTTAGAATAGACCACTTGCTTCCCATTCGGTGGAATTACCACAATATTGCTTTAACCAATCTCGTCACAAAGAATGTCTCAATTTATATTATGGTTGTCTGGCCTTGGAGAAAAATATTGACCTCAATTCGGTCGATGCTCTCTCAGTGGAAACCAGGCTATAACTTGATTGTAAATATGTTTAAAACTAGCAAATATAACCCATCACTATGGTGATGTGGTTATTAAGGGGGGTTTGAGAAAGGACAGAGAGGAGGGAGGGGAGGGAGAGAGAGGAGGGAGGGGAGGGAGAGAGAGGAGGGAGGGGAGGGAGAGAGAGGAGGGAGGGGAGGGAGAGAGAGGAGGGAGGGGAGGGAGAGAGAGGGAGGGAGGGAGGGAGAGAGGGAGGGAGAGAGGAGGGAGGGGGAGGGAGGGAGGGAGAGGAGGGAGGGGAGGGAGAGAGAGGAGGGAGGGGAGGGAGAGAGAGAGGAGGGAGGGGAGGGAGAGAGAGGAGGGAGGGAGGGAGAGAGGAGGGAGGGAGGGAGAGAGAGAGGAGGGAGGGAGGGAGAGAGAGGAGGAGGGAGGGGAGGGAGAGAGAGGAGGGAGGGGAGGGAGAGAGAGGAGGGAGGGGAGGGAGAGAGAGGAGGGAGGGAGAGAGAGAGAGAGAGGAGGGAGAGAGAGGAGGGAGGGAGAGAGAGAGAGGGAGGGAGGGAGGGAGAGAGAGGAGGGAGGGGAGGGAGAGAGAGAGGGAGGGAGGGGAGAGAGGGAGGAGGGAGGGAGGGAGAGAGGAGGGAGGGGAGGGAGGGAGAGAGAGGAGGGAGGGGAGGGAGGAGAGAGGAGGGAGGGGAGGGAGAGGAGGAGGGAGGGAGAGAGAGAGGAGGAGGGAGGAGGGAGGGAGGGAGGGAGAGAGAGAGGGAGGAGGAGGGAGGAGGGAGTGAGAGAGGAGGGAGGGAGGGAGAGAAGGAGGGAGGGAGGGAGAGAGAGAGGAGGGAGGGAGGGAGAGAGAGGAGGGAGAGAGAGAGGAGAGAGAGAGAGGAGGGAGGGAGGGAGAGAGAGAGAGGAGGGAGGGAGGGAGAGAGAGAGAGGAGGGAGGGAGGGAGAGAGAGGAGGGAGGGGAAGGAGAGAGAGAGGAGGGAGGGAGGGAGAGAGAGGGAGGGAGGGAGGGAGGGAGAGAGAGGAGGAGGGAGGGGAGGGAGAGAGAGGAGGGAGGGAGGGAGAGAGAGAGGAGGGAGGGAGGGAGGGAGAGAGGAGGGAGGGAGGGAGAGAGAGAGAGAGGGAGGGAGGGAGGAGAGAGAGGAGGGAGGGAGGGAGAGAGAAGAGGAGGGAGGGAGAGAGGAGAGAATGTATCATGTACGGGGGATGATGAGGGGAAGGAGCGTGAGAGAAGGCAAGGCAGCGTGGGGGGGAGGCAAGGCAGCGTGGGGGGAGGCAAGGCAGCGTGGGGGGAGGCAAGGCAGCGTGGGGGGGAGGCAAGGCAGCGTGGGGGGAGGCAAGGCAGCGTGGGGGGAGGCAAGGCAGCGTGGGGGGGAGGCAAGGCAGCGTGGGGGGAGGCAAGGCAGCGTGGGGGGAGGCAAGGCAGCGTGGGGGGGAGGCAAGGCAGCGTGGGGGGAGGCAAGGCAGCGTGGGGGGAGGGAAGGAGCGTGGGGGAAGGGAAGGAGCGTGGGGGGAAGGGAAGGAGCGTGGGGGGAAGGGAAGGAGCGTGGGGGGAAGGGAAGGAGCGTGGGGGGAAGGGAAGGAGCGTGGGGGGAAGGGAAGGAGCGTGGGGGGGGGGAAGGGAAGGAGCGTGGGGGGAAGGGAAGGAGCGTGGGGGGAAGGGAAGGAGCGTGGGGGGAAGGGAAGGAGCGTGGGGGGAAGGGAAGGAGCGTGGGGGAAGGGAAGAGGAAGGAAGCGTGGGGGGAAGGGAAGGAGCGTGGGGGAAGGGGAAGGAGCGTGGGGGGAAGGGAAGGAGCGTGGGGGGAAGGGAAGGAGCGTGGGGGAAGGGAAGGAGCGTGGGGGGAAGGAAGGAGCGTGGGGGAAGGGAAGGAGCGTGGGGGGAAGGGAAGGAGCGTGGGGGGAAGGGAAGGAGCGTGGGGGGAAGGAAGGAGCGTGAGGGGAAGGCAAGGCAGCGTGAGGGGAAGGCAAGGCAGCGTGAGGGGAAGGCAAGGCAGCGTGAGGGGAAAGAAAGGCGGCATGAGGGGTGGGGAAGGAAAGGCAGTGTAAGGGGAGGGGGCAGGCGATAAAATGCACAAAAAACAGCAAAATTTTCTTTTTAACTGAGGGGTTCTTTACAAAACTGGGTGGGAGCTTTTAAAACCCACGCGATCTACCTGGTAAAGGCCTGCCTGCATGCATGCATGCATGCTCGCACATGCAGCGACCTTTGCACTCCTCCTGTCGGCTCACCCCGAATCTGATTCGTACATGATACATTCTGGGGAAGCCGTTTTAAATTCAAATCGAAACTGTCAGTCCTTAACAGTTCCCTCAACAGAGAGTGAGGAGAGAGTACAAAGGGGGAGGGGTGGAAGAGAAAGAGAGGAGAGGGTGGGAGAGAGAGGGTGAGCGGGGTGAGAGATGGGGAGGGGGGGGATTCTGGTAGATATGATGCCCAGTTTAACGTCCATCCAAGAGACGACAAACACATTGATGAATCACCCTGCCTGTGAAGCACAGGGATGACAGATTATAGCTGGGCCGTGATTCAAACCCAGGCTCGACGGTTTAGAGTGAGAGTGCGTACCACTCAACTATCCCACCATAAATAAAAAAAACAATAAAAGTTGTTTCCAGGAAGAACACGAGTGTTTACTAAATTTTATGTTAACACTATTTTCAGCTATCTACTTAACTGGTAATAACAATAACAGCATTGTACAAGAGCGAAAAATAACCAATAGTCCTATCAATGGCTCAATCAGATTAATATGCTGCTAATTGAGTGCAAATGTACTCGAGCCACATTACGGTAGAGTAAAAGCTGCAACCACTTGCCCAATTGTAGAAAAGTTTCCATTCATTCAGCACTTTGAAAATAAAACTGCAGTTCCTCAATCACGTGACCATCTTGCTAAATCCACCGAGCAAAATCATCAATAGCAACCAGGTTACATCCAATACAGTTCGAGCACTTCTAACTGTCCAAATGTAGTGGACTTGCCTCGTCTAATCCGGTTTCCAATTCTGGTCTGAATAATGCGAAGCCGGCTGTCCCTTCTACTAGCATCGTCATGACCATTGCATCGTCGCACTCCCGCCTTTCAAAGGGAACAGGCCAATGTGTGCCGGTACTTTGGCAAAATTCCAAATGTCTGCCTTCAGGACGCTACAAGGTTGCAATTACGAACCTTTATTAAGCCGCCTGTCCCGACTACTCGCATTTGGCTTTGTGGAACCCAAATGATAGCGACGGTCTCGGCTCCAGGCGATAGACGGAGACGGTGAGATCACTCGTGGCTGAGGAAATATCCCGAGGTATATTTATTCGGCTTTCCCGTAACATCGCATAATGGCACACTCGGAAGAAACCCAGGAATTCTCTCAGTTCGACACGTCCGTACCGATCGGGACGTGCTGGATCTGCTCGTGCTGGGTGTCCTCGTCCTTGTCCTTGTAACGTGAGAAATAAGTGTACACCACATACCCCAGCAAAGACCACATTCCAAAGGCGTACGACAACGCAATGCCCTGCTTGGCGCGCAAGGCTTTGTCGGGACTCAATTTCATATCGACTTCAAATCGCGAACGTTTCTTTTCGAACTGCCGTGGTTTGTTTTTAAACGTGGTCCATGTCATACGCAGGGAAACACGTGTGGACGTAATTTTTACGGGCAAGGTCAAACGTCAGACAGGACGCTGGTTGTTCGCTGGTTGTTGTTGTTGTTTTTAAAGTCAAACCCTAAGATCCTGTGTTTTATAATAAATTGATGTTTACGTTCATAAAACGGAACTTATATTTTGCCGAATAACTTAATTGACATTAAAATTGCGAAAATCCTCTTAAACAGTCACTTTGCACATTCACCGCTTAAACCGAACGGGTAAAAATCACCCGACTGAATAAAAACAAAATCCCATTTTGGACTTATAAATTGAACACGAACAAAATATATGAATAAAAATCGTCGAGTAAGTAGAAAATGTATAAAAAATTGGGATTCCGCTTTAAATTAATGGTAATGTATAACAACAGCGAGGAAATTATGCGCGGCGATAGGTAGGCCTTTCGGCCTGTCATGGCCGCGAATTTTTCGTCCTTCAATCCCTGAGTGAAATTTTTTTTGTTTTGTTTTGCGTCTCTTTGTATTAAAGTGGCTGGTTTCGTTTTTAATCTGAATAAATTAAATGTTTTGCGTGGACTTTGATCCACGTTTATGGGGGTTCGCTGACAGCCAATTGGCCGTGACGTCCAGTTGGTAATAATAAATAATTTAATTCGTTTTGGTGTTTGTGTTTCTCATTGGTTGCTTTTCGGTGAGTTGGGAATCTCTAACGGTTTTACTCTTTGCTGTTTGTTCGTGTTTTGAAAACCTATTTTATTATACCGGGCGGTGTTGCTGGGCAGTGGACAGGTCGGACTCTGCGACTGAACGGTCAGGGTCTCCTATATCCCGAGATAGTCTTGTGATTTGTTTGCAGAATGAGGTTGTTGTGGAAGGTTGTAGGGTTCGGAGAGTGTGCGATGAAGTCGGGAAGATCGTAAGTTTGGGAGAAGATTGGTCGTAACTGAAAGAAGGGACCCTGGGGTTCCTGATAACTGGCCACGTGCCTTGAATGGGAACATGTGCATCTGTTTATAATTATATGGAGAGGTAGTGGATTCACCTTTTAATTTTCTGTTCTGGGTTTGATTATTAGGCCATCTATGTATATTGTATATATAATTTATTTTTAATAGGCTAATGGTCTCTGTCTCACCCTAAAACACAGAAACGCTCCTTGGAGAGAAATAATTATTCAGGAACAATTGCTTCAAATATTATTTTGTACGCAGCCTATGGATGTTGGTTGCGTCATTGCTGGGGGCACAGCTGTGCCGCTGATGCAGTGCCCCCTCTGTTTCCAATTAGCTGGTACTTATTTTTCCAACCTCAGCAGGATGACAGGCCGAGTCATCCACCTGGTGTTATTTAACGTCACGACAGGGGCTCCAACTCAAGACCCTAAGATCTTTAATACAACCACCTTAACCGTTAAGCCAACACCAGACTTGTTGCTTCAAATTGATTCAGACCGAAGGGGAAAATTGCAAAAAAAATTACAATCAGACAAAATCAAATGCACCTGAGTGGTGTATAGGCAACAGACCGCTGTCTCGATCATTTTAGAAAAAATGTACTTGCTGTTAAGAAATATATAATCTCCAATTTATGATTTCTTTCAACCCAACCAGTTTCCAAGAAAAAGGCTTTCTTTTTTTTCCTTGTTTTTTTTTTATACTAGTGCATACCCGCACGTGCGTGCCCGGACATGCAAAAAAAAAATCTTTCAAACAACCACACAAACCGTTCCTTCGCTCTCGTAAACGATGACTGGATTGGGGCATTGTGTTTATCTATAAATACGCATAAGAAATCGAGAAATTATTAGAACGAGTGCGGGCCCGTAGGTGTGGGCCACCTATGCCACCTCTCTCTCGCCTATCTATAATTATAGATAGATTATAATCTATATAACTCTCCCCCCTCCTCTCTCCCCCTCTCTTGAATTGTGACACCACCTCTCTCGCCCACCTCTCTCGCCCACCTCTCTCGCCCACCTCTCTCGCCCACCTCTCTCGCCCACCTCTCTCGCCCACCTCTCTCGCCCACCTCTCTCGCCCACCTCTCTCGCCCACCTCTCTCCCCACCTCTCTCCCCCCTCTCTCCCCCCTCTCTCCCCCCTCTCTCTCCCCCCCTCTCTCCCCCTCTCTCTCCCCCTCTCTCCCCCTCTCTCCCCCTCTCTCCCCCCTCTCTCCCCCATCTCTCCCCCCTCTCTCCCCCCTCTCACCCCGCCTCTCTCCCCCTCTCTCTCGCCCCCCTCTCTCTCGCCCCCTCTCTCTCTCGCCCCCCTCTCTCTCGCCCCCCTCTCTCTCGCCCCCTCTCTCTCGCCCCCCTCTCTCTCGCCCCCTCTCTCTCTCTCGCCCCCTCTCTCTCTCTCGCCCCCTCTCTCTCGCCCCCTCTCTCTCGCCCCCCTCTCTCTCTCTCGCCCCCCTCTCTCTCTCTCGCCCCCTCTCTCTCTCTCTCGCCCCCCTCTCTCTCTCTCTGCCCCACCTCTCTCTCTCTCCCACCCCCTTTCTCTCTCTCTCTCGCCCCCCTCTCTCTCTCTCTCGCCCCCCTCTCTCTCTCTCTCTCGCCCCCTCTCTCTCTCTCTCTCGCCCCCCTCTCTCTCTCTCTCGCCCCCTCTCTCTCTCTCTCGCCCCCTCTCTCTCTCTCTCGCCCCCTCTCTCTCTCTCTCTCGCCCCCTCTCTCTCTCTCTCTGCGCCCCCTCTCTCTCTCTCTCGCCCCCCTCTCTCTCTCTCTCGCCCCCTCTCTCTCTCTCTCGCCCCCCTCTCTCTCTCTCTCGCCCCCCTCTCTCTCTCTCTCGCCCCCTCTCTCTCTCTCTCTCGCCCCCTCTCTCTCTCTCTCTCGCCCCCCTCTCTCTCTCTCTCTCGCCCCCTCTCTCTCTCTCTCTCTCTCGCCCCCTCTCTCTCTCTCTCTCTCTCGCCCCCCTCTCTCTCTCTCTCTCGCCCCTCTCTCTCTCTCTCTCTCTCGCCCCCCTCTCTCTCTCTCTCTCTCGCCCCCTCTCTCTCTCTCTCTCGCCCCCCTCTCTCTCTCTCTCGCCCCCTCTCTCTCTCTCTCGCCCCCCTCTCTCTCTCTCGCCCCTCTCTCTCTCTCGCCCCCCCCTCTCTCGCCCCCCCTCTCTCTCTCGCCCCTCTCTCTCTCTCTCTCGCCCCCCTCTCTCTCTCGCCCCCCTCTCTCTCTCTCGCCCCCCTCTCTCTCTCTCGCCCCCTCTCTCTCTCTCTCTCTCGCCCCCTCTCTCTCTCTCTCTCTCGCCCCCTCTCTCTCTCTCTCGCCCCCTCTCTCTCTCTCTCTCGCCCCCCTCTCTCTCTCTCTCGCCCCCTCTCTCTCTCTCGCCCCCTCTCTCTCTCTCGCCCCCCTCTCTCTCTCTCGCCCGCTCTCTCTCTCTCTCTCGCCGCCCCTCTCTCTCTCTCTCGCCCCCCCCTCTCTCTCTTGCCCCCCTCTCTCTCTCTCGCCCCCTCTCTCTCTCTCTCGCCCCCCTCTCTCTCTCTCTCGCCCCCCTCTCTCTCTCTCTCT
>NC_140973.1:16397744-16430244 GCF_056783735.1 Eptatretus burgeri
CCGAGTATTGTGATCCGTCCTGTCCCCCCCCCCCATACCCGTTGTAGACAGGTATCTGCTCGTGGTTGTCGTTGACGATGTCCAACATTTGTATTGCAGATTATGGCAAACCTAAGTGGAGAGGCTGACGATGATTATCTGCACATGACGGTGGATTCCACGACATTACAAAAGGCTCCTCACTCTGAGACTATTCACTTCCTCCCTTGCCTCATCAAATGCACAGGCCCTGCCCCAGTTTCCTGCTACTTCACACCAGCCATCAGCAAAACTGATGAAGACGAGGGTGATGTTTAACATTCAAAATGCTTTGAGGGTTTTCAGTATTTTTTTTTTAAGGACGTGTCGATATTTACTGTTTCGCTATTTCTTGAATATAATCAACATTTTGTGGATTTTTTTTTTTAATTCCACAATGTTGTAAGTACTGCTGGGCTGGCAGGACAGCCGATAAATATGCAAACTCACCTTTGAGCTGTCTAGGTTGGGTTCGAATCTCGGCCCAGCTATAAACTGCCGTGCTGGCGTTTCACAGGTCGGATGATGCATGGGTGTGTGTGCTGTCCCACGGATGGACGTTGAAACCGGGCGTCTCATCTGCCTGTACTCATTGTTGATGGACCTTAAAGATCCCATGGTGTCTTTCGTGAAGAGGAGGCGAGTTATCGCCAGCACCCAGAACAAATTACAAATTCCTCACCAGTTCACTTGCAGTCAGGTATCCTGCGTCAGAGTGAAGAACTGTACAGGATTGTCATCCTTGCTCAGAGAATGTGTTGGCAAAATGTCATCCTTGCTCAGAGAATGTGTTGGCAAAATGTACACTCTGTAATGTGTAGAGTATGGTATGCTTTTGTTGTTGTAAGTATTTTATTGTTGCTGTGATTTTGTTGTGCAGTGAAAACCGTCTCATTTCGGGGTTATGAGCTCAAAGGCAAAGAGATGTCCCTCCCACCAGACTATATGGGGCTTGTGTTGAGAGAAGATCCGCCACCTGATGAGGGAGAGGTAGGGTATATTTGGTATACAAGGCTTGTGCTAAGGACTTACCACCGCATGTAACACCACTGCACATTTGTAGCATGGTACAGGACGTACAGTAAACCTTCAGATATTGCTGTTTCTAATATCGCAGGTTTTTGACCAATCGCGAGCAACCTATTGTGTTCCGATTTAGTCATCGTGGTATTCCATTTCGGCCAATCGCGGTTTATGAGCCAAAATGAGTCATTGTTTGCGTCCGTCAGTGTGTTCGATTACCTCCTATTATGAGCCTTTAGCCACTTGAGTGGACCGGTAATACGGGACAAATCATTGCGGATTTACCAACGTTTCCACGAAGCACCCTTGGCCGGAGGCTGCGGTTCAACCATGGCAGACACTGAAGAGGCGGGATTCTTTTGGAAGAGGATTCCAACTGATACCTTCCTATCCAAGCAGGAACGATCTGCTCTGGGTCAAAGTGGTTAAGGATCGTTTTACCCTCCTATGTGGCAATGCACCAATTGGTTTTGTCATGCTCCTGGTGATCCAACAGCCATCGAAAGTTCTCTATCCACATTTTTCTAACCAACAGCTTCCCCTCTGACATCATAATCATGATCATCATCCTGAGCTAAGTCTTGTGTTTTCTATTTACGGCAGAGTGCAGTACAATCGAATACGTAATAGGTTTATCCTCATCCACCTCACTGTTTTGTAATTAATTTAAAAGATAAAAACTCTTCTTTTTTTTTTGTTTAATTTACACTTTATTTATTGTATTTACATGTTTATTTCAATCTCAAAATGATATATATATATATATATATATATATATATATATATATATATATATATATATATATATATATATATATATATATATATATATATACGAATGCGCAGCTTTACGATGTTCCGGTCAACGACTGATTGCATATACGACGGTGGTCCCATAAGATTATAATGGAGTTAAAAAAGTCCCATCACCGAGTGATGTCGTAGCGCGACCAGTCGTATAAATGTACAGGATAGCACATACAATTATGTACAGTACATAATACTTCATAATGATAATAAACGACAGTGTGGCCCCGTTATAATGCGATTGTTGAGGTCCATAAAATGTCATCGTGAAAAAAGCAGGGTCGTGCTAAATCGGGATTCAAGGAAATCGGCTTTCAAACAATTGACAGGTGCTCGTTTATTCATTTGTAAATTATAACTTCGATGCAATGATTACGTATTTATAAAATCCAAACGCTATTTATTCACCTTTCTATAATCGATGCCAAGGTGTGTAGTAGGCTATACCATCTAGGTTTGTGTAAGTACACTATGATGTTTGCACAATGACTACATCGCTTAACGACGCATTTCTCAGAACGTATCCCCGTTGTTCAGTTGCGCATGACTGTGTGTATGTATATATATATATATATATATATATATATATATATATATATATATATATATATATATATATATATATTTATATTTATATATATATATATATATATATATATATATATATATTTATATATGTATTTTTTGTTACGGCCACGGATAAGCAGCCGATGAAAATAAATAATAATGATGAAAGCAGCCGAGACACCAGTTTGTTACTTAGGGGATTTAATCCCCGTTTGTCCTTGGAAAAGCCGGACCTGGGGCCACCGCTCACAATTAACTTTGTGGTACGGTGGGTTGTTTTAGAACCACGAACGCCACCCAGTGAACCACGAGTTCCAGTGTCCACCGTCTAATTATGCCATTTAACTATAGGTCACATGGTTACCTGAACGGGGAGCGTGCCCTCGGCAAAGCACCAATCTTATCTTGATTAGATCTTAATTAGGGTGGCCGAGCGTTTAACCGCTGGTGCGTGCCAACTATTATTGGTCAGGTCTGTGGCAATTACCTCCCAGTCTATCTAGGTTTGGACAATGCTGGATCAATGGAAGAAAAGGACAAACATGGACAGGTTAGAACGTCAACAAATAATTTATTAATAAGAAAATAAATAAATAAAAAGAACTTTTTATTTCCGTGAGGTAAAAATATTGTTGCGGATTTCGCGCCCGCCGGCGTGCGAACGGCCACGTAACTCGAATCGCGGCACGTCGCCCACCGGACGGACAATCCAGTCGTGACCCTCTCGGACTAACGCCGGGAACCAGTCACGGGTGGACCTTTCGGTCTCACCGCGATCGAGCCAATCAGCCCCCGCGTGGGATAGGGTTGCTCGCCAAATTCGACCTACCTAAGTACCCACGCGGAGGGTAGACCGGGCGATCGCACCTCGCCGCAGGTCGACTTCGGACACGGGCCACTTAAGCGACCCGTTCCGTACTATCAGAATAACCGAGCGGTGTTATCGTCGACCTCGACGGTTCGATTAATTATCGGGCGTATTCAGCCCACTACCAACCCTTTACGTGAAGCAAGATGAGGGTTCAATGGGGGAAAAGACGAAGCGAAGCGGGAGAACAGTTCAACAATAAAGCACATTTATTCGCGGCACACGGGAAGCACACAAATACAATTCCACCAAAAGCACACAAAAAAAAGAAAACACAATTCCATTTACACAAAAAGCAAATATAAAAGCGAAAACAATGCAGAGCTAATACCGACTACCGAGCACACGGCAACACTTATACAATTCTACCTCACAGACGGCGCCGACAACACATACCCAAAACCAAGGAAAAGAAATACCCTCAAGGATGAGGCGGGCCTGAGGCCGAGACCGGGTCGCGCCTACCCGTCTGGTGATGAGACGCGGAGCGGCGATGGCCCCGCAACCCGCGGGCCTCGTGGACGGTGTCTGGTAGGGGGTGGGAACGGGGCCCCCTTGGTCGCACTATCTCAGCGCGGGGGGAAACAGGAGGGGGTTGCTGATGCTCGGGGTATAGAGGATCTTTATTATCCCTGGTGTGCGTCTCCACCTCGGCCAGGTCGCGCTGCCGGCCTCCCTCGGGCGTGCAGCTCCCGGCACCGACGCGAGCACCCCCTCGTCTGCCTTCGCCGTTGCCGCCTCTCCGCCTCTGGACTTTCCACCCTGGACTCCTCTTTGGGCTCTCCTCGTTGGACTCTCCGATCGACTCTCCCCTTCGCGACTCTCTTCAGCTTCTCCAGCTACTGCAGGCTTCGGGCTCCAGACTTCCACACCCTCTGACTCTTTCTCCGTTCCGACTCCGACTCCTCGTTTTGCTGACTGACGAACACCGTCCTTTTATCCCCCCGTAACTTCGCCTTTGACCCCCTCCCTTTGACCTTTCACCTCGCTCCCCATTGGCCCGAGAAAAAGTGGGCGTGAAGGCTTTTTGATCCACAAATTTGCATATATCGATCGTTCTGGAGGCGGGGCCAAATCGCCCCTCGCTCACCGATTGGACGGCAAAAAGTGGGCGTGTCGTTTTTGATCCGTTTTTGAAGCACAAAATCCGTGATTTTGTACACGCTGTTCAACGTGCGCCCTGCACGAGTCCAACACCGGTACCCACAGCGGGGCAAGAACGGTGGCGATGCTACGATTGCGAGGTGTGACGTGAAGGTCGTGGCGGTTGTGGTGAAGCGGTGGTTGTGGTCGGTGGTTGATGTTGTGGTTGTGATCATGGCGGTTGGTCCAAAATAAAGATAGTAAAAGAAAAACGGCTATCCTGAAGAGTCGCAGCTCGCATAAATGACATGTATTCCCACTAGACAACGGGTTCGGGCCTAACTACACATGTACTTACAGAGATACCTCACCTAAGGGACCTGAATGGTGGTTTGCGAATCTGGTAACCACAACACTACCCCCTCCCCTTTTTACAGACTCGTCCCGAGTCGTCAAATTTTCGTGTGCCATCATGTGTAGTTTTCCCCTAGTACATTTTACCTACGGATCCCTGAGTGCGACATTCATGGTATTCGTGTCCCCAAAATAAATAACCTGAGGGCTGCGTAACTATCTAAACAAACTCACTCAAACGGACGACTTAAATAAAATTGCCGGCGCTAAGACAAACATGCCGGGGGCGCACTCATATTTACAGTACATCTTAACCTTAACTTACAAATTTTACACTAAACCATGGCCCAGGATCATTGAACTCTGCAAAGAAAAGCAGTTAGCAGGGAGCCAGGCTGCCCACATGCAGTCTCTGGCTCAAAACAATGCAGGTGACAGGGAACGTGGCTGGCTGCTCACACGCAGTCCAAGGCCTTCCCTTTTGAACTGAACGCAGTGAACCACAACGGTGCATGGGCTGCACAAACGCAGTCTCCGTGCCAGCTCAAGTGGCACACGCAATGAGCACAACGAATGGATGCATGGACACAAACACGGTGCACGGGCTGCCACTGCCTGCCCGTGTTGTAGCTGCCAACAGGGCAGTTCTCGCAGCTTGCAAACTGTTGCCTTGATCCTGGCGCACATGGAAATGAACAGGGGGGGCAAAGCAAAAATTGAACGGGGCTGGTGAACGTGGGCAGTGGGCATGGCATGGCAAAGGTGGCAGGCAAACACAGCCCGCAGAAGAAGGCCGCTGCAGGCAAACTCAGCCCGCAGAACCAGGCCGGCACAGGCCTCGAAGAAAAACAGCCAGCAGATGAACTGGCCGGCACAGGCCTTGCAGTAACACAGCCAGCAGATGAAGCTGGCCAGCTTTTGCCGTCAGTGGAAGTTGGTGGAGGGAGTGCGGTGGTGCTGGCCACTTGGAAGGCGGGCTCGGACCTACCTACCCGTCTCCCTCCCAACCTATCGCCTTTGCCTGTCACTGTACATACCCACTCCCTTAATTTGTCAAACCCCAATTTAGCCCCAACTTATTTTTTTGTTGTTTTTATTTTTACTCCCCCACTATAAATCGTCCCCTAACCCCCTTTATCGTCCTTGTTCGGCTAACCTATCCTGTCACCTAGCCTACTCCCAACCCCTACGTTCCCTTCCCGGAGGGGAATAAGGGAGAGCTAACGTCCTGTGTCGAGGCCCAACGAAGCCTCAGAATGGCCTCCCCAGAGTTCGGCGATCTTAACACCAAGTGGGTCCAGCGGCCCACAACGACAGCGAGGGGATGGATGGTGCGGAGGGGTACATCTCCTAATCTACCCTAACCATTTAACTGCTAAACTACCCTGGGGCTTTCAACAAGCGCCTCTCGCTTTAAACTATTGGTTCTAACAACCCAGATTCCCGTCGCCTGTGTTGGTGTCCTTACAATTTCGGGCCTCGCCCCCCAATTTTCGCTCCGTGCCCTCACACGGTCTCCTGGCTGGGACACGTGGCTCCCTTTGGCAGGCACGACCCTCTGCCGAATCTCCCGCTATGGCACCCCCGGGCACTACACTGCCTCCGAGCCTACCAGCTCCCTAACACCGGGGAGTGCCCCCCATGGCACCTCCCCTGAAACGCACACGTGGCAGGCCGGCCTCCCGGGCCCCTTTCCGAGGGTCACCCGTGCCCACAACACTGCCCACGCGGCTAATGGCGCCCCGGGCCCCCGCACCAAGCAGGCGCACCCGTGCCCACTACGCTATCCCGACCCCCCATGGGCCCTTGGCCTACTACGGCCGACTAGCCTGGTGCCCGGGGTACCCACTCAGCGATACTCACCTTTCGCCACCACGCTCCCAGCCTGTCAACAGGGCTCCTGCACCCCTCCAAACGGGTTTCGAGCCTACACCCCCACCAACAGCAAAACGACCTCCATTTTTCAATTTAACTAACCCCCGAACTCACTCTACACTGACCCCGGGGTCCCTTGGGCGGGAGTCACTCCTCCCCCCAATCACTCATCGCACCATGCATTCCCCATTCACTCCACACACACAGACCCGCTGGCCTCACTCACTCACCAAGCACATGCCTCACAACTCACCAACTTTTCAACACACACTGCTGAACTCTGCCATCCTTCTAACTACCTCCCCTAACTAACTCGTGCTCCCACGTCGTCCCTTAAACTACAGCACGTTCCTTTTAACACTACGTAGCTAAACTACGTCCCCTCTACACATTCACAGTCTGTCTCTGTCTCCAAATCAATAATTTTATTTCCCAACCTAAATCTGGCTACAATCCCTCTAACTAATCCATTCCACGGACTCCATGAGGACTTACCCCTGCCCCATGAAGTCGGTCTAACTAAGCTAACCCTTCCCCCTAACTAGTTTTCATCCTGTGCCCAGGTAAGGGGGTCTTCCACCCCTTGCCCAGGAATCCTTTGCACCCGAAAGTGAGGCTTGTTTTTTTTTTTTTTCCCATGCGCAGCACCTGCGCGGCAACTCAGAGCTCGCGCACTTTACACCTGCCCGTGACGTCATGCAGCTGCACGTGTTCCTCGTCCCTCCTTGGACGGTGCCATCCGGCAGAGATACCCCTCCTGCCGGATTCCAACCCCACGTGCAGCCATGACGTCACCGTGCGCATAAAAAAAAAAAGCCCCACGTCTCGAGGGGTTCCCCACGCGAACACATGTGCTTTGCCCGTTGGAGCTTAACACACACGATCGCGTGGAGAACCCGTCCGGTCCAAATCCATTTACCTGCCTAAACTTTGTCCGTCCGCGGGATCGGCAAATCCACCGCTGGCGTTTCCGGACCGGGACTTCACTCTCGCAAGCGAGCACGTGGTGGTCTCGTGCGTTGCACAGCACGAACCGCGTGCTCACTGCTGGGTGAACCCGGCACGGTCCCCGAAACAACTACAGCCGCTACTCGGCTTTCTCTCCTCTGTCGCCGTCTCCGTCTCCATTCCACACACGCATACCTGCGTGTTACGACGCACACAGTCCACACCATTAAACTCACACCGGGAGACGCGGCTGCGTGCTCCCGCATGCCAACCGACATCTCCGTCACATACCGCTCTCTCACACACGGTCTCCCTTGCATAACCCATACCACTCACACGTGGTGCTCCATTCACTCGTGCCTCACTCACACACGCGGGGGCACTCAACCGCGGTGCCTCATCCACACATCGTCCCTCACTCACACACGCGGGGGAACTCAACCGCGGTGCCTCACTCACACTGGCCGTTTCATCCACACACACGGCCTCACTCACACACGGTGCCTCATCCACACACGCGGGGGCACTCAACCGCGGTTCCTCATCCACACTGGCCGTTTCACTCACACACACGGCCTCTTCCACACACGGTGCCTCATCCACACACGGCGTGCTGGGAAGCACGCACTCCGGCACCATCGCCACCACACCACTCACACACGGGGTCGCTTCCACACACGGGGACGCACTCACACCTTGCACCACACACACAGGGACAACCACACTGGGGATTCGAGTCCCCACAAGGGTCTCCGGGGCCTCTATACCCCCCAAGCTCTCCGTGCACCCGTCCACAGCACTCGTCCCCTCAACCTCGCAAAGCACGACCGAACTCACCTGGTCGTGACTCACCTCAAGGGGGCATACTCCCTCCCCTCGTTCCTGGAGGAGGCCATCCAGGTGCTCGCACTGAGTCCCCACACGCTCCGCGAGCTCACCCCCATTGTCCTCCACTACCTCCGTGTGTGTGTGTGCGTCACTTACCCCGTCCTCACCGTGCAGTCTCTCCTCTATGGTTCCCTTCCCGGCTACCGTCACTGCCAACTCTTCACCCTTTACCTCCCTTGTCTCAACTATTATTTCCTTTGTCACGGCCTTCATGCCCGCCTGCAGGCATCGGCCCATGTTCTGCGTCTCACCCCGGAACTTTTTCATTTCTTCCTTCATGTGCTGTGTATTCGCATCCATCGTCGTTTTCACTTCATTTGTATTTGTATCCATCTTTTCGTTCATGCCTTTCATTCCGTTTTTCATTTCATTTGTGTATGTATCCATCTTTTCGTTCATGCCTTTCATTTCGTTTTTCATTTCATTTGTGTTTGCATCCATTTTTTCGATCATTTTCGCATTCATCTTTTCGTTCATTGCCGCCAGCATGGCGCATAGCTGGGCCATGTTGGATGCACTCAGCTGAGCCGTTTCGGCAAGGGTTGGGGAAGGGTTTTGGTGGAGAGGGGGGGGGAGGTGTCATACACTGCGGCCGCTGCCGCACCCATTTCAGGTTCTGGGTTTAGTTGGGCGAGTCCGTGTTCCTGCACAATCAACATTTCCTGCTCGGGGATTCCATCCTGGACCATGGACTCTACATTACTACACATATACATTTCTAATACCCCCGGCTCCCGCTCGCCTTGAGACGCCATCTTGCTTCTCGTGAAGGGTTAATTTCGCTCGCTCGTAATTTGGAGGGAATCGGGGGTCGCTTCTCTCACCCCTGGACCGATTCCCGTGAATTTCGCTGGAGACAGGAGAGCCCGTTGTCCCGTTCTCCAATACCAGTGCCGCGAGGAGGGCGATGAATTTGTATCGCACGACCTGACACCAGTGTTGCGGATTTCGCGCCCGCCGGCGTGCGAACGGCCACGTAACTCGAATCGCGGCACGTCGCCCACCGGACGGACAATCCAGTCGTGACCCTCTCGGACTAACGCCGGGAACCAGTCACGGGTGGACCTTTCGGTCTCACCGCAATCGAGCCAATCAGCCCCCGCGTGGGATAGGGTTGCTCGCCAAATTCGACCTACCTAAGTACCCACGCGGAGGGTAGACCGGGCGATCGCACCTCGCCGCAGGTCGACTTCGGACACGGGCCACTTAAGCGACCCGTTCCGTACTATCAGAATAACCGAGCGGTGTTATCGTCGACCTCGACGGTTCGATTAATTATCGGGCGTATTCAGCCCACTACCAACCCTTTACGTGAAGCAAGATGAGGGTTCAATGGGGGAAAAGACGAAGCGAAGCGGGAGAACAGTTCAACAATAAAGCACATTTATTCGCGGCACACGGGAAGCACACAAATACAATTCCACCAAAAGCACACAAAAAAAGAAAACACAATTCCATTTACACAAAAAGCAAATATAAAAGCGAAAACAATGCAGAGCTAATACCGACTACCGAGCACACGGCAACACTTATACAATTCTACCTCACAGACGGCGCCGACAACACATACCCAAAACCAAGGAAAAGAAATACCCTCAAGGATGAGGCGGGCCTGAGGCCGAGACCGGGTCGCGCCTACCCGTCTGGTGATGAGACGCGGAGCGGCGATGGCCCCGCAACCCGCGGGCCTCGTGGACGGTGTCTGGTAGGGGGTGGGAACGGGGCCCCCTTGGTCGCACTATCTCAGCGCGGGGGGAAACAGGAGGGGGTTGCTGATGCTCGGGGTATAGAGGATCTTTATTATCCCTGGTGTGCGTCTCCACCTCGGCCAGGTCGCGCTGCCGGCCTCCCTCGGGCGTGCAGCTCCCGGCACCGACGCGAGCACCCCCTCGTCTGCCTTCGCCGTTGCCGCCTCTCCGCCTCTGGACTTTCCACCCTGGACTCCTCTTTGGGCTCTCCTCGTTGGACTCTCCGATCGACTCTCCCCTTCGCGACTCTCTTCAGCTTCTCCAGCTACTGCAGGCTTCGGGCTCCAGACTTCCACACCCTCTGACTCTTTCTCCGTTCCGACTCCTTCTCGTTTTGCTGACTGACGAACACCGTCCTTTTATCCCCCCGTAACTTCGCCTTTGACCCCCTCCCTTTGACCTTTCACCTTGCTCCCCATTGGCCCGAGAAAAAGTGGGCGTGAAGGCTTTTTGATCCACAAATTTGCATATATCGATCGTTCTGGAGGCGGGGCCAAATCGCCCCTCGCTCACCGATTGGACGGCAAAAAGTGGGCGTGTGTCGTTTTTGATCCGTTTTTGAAGCACAAAATCCGTGATTTTGTACACGCTGTTCAACGTGCGCCCTGCACGAGTCCAACACCGGTACCCACAGCGGGGCAAGAACGGTGGCGATGCTACGGTTGCGAGGTGTGACGTGAAGGTCGTGGCGGTTGTGGTGAAGCGGTGGTTGTGGTCGGTGGTTGATGTTGTGGTTGTGATCATGGCGGTTGGTCCAAAATAAAGATAGTAAAAGAAAAACGGCTATCCTGAAGAGTCGCAGCTCGCATAAATGACATGTATTCCCACTAGACAACGGGTTCGGGCCTAACTACACATGTACTTACAGAGATACCTCACCTAAGGGACCTGAATGGTGGTTTGCGAATCTGGTAACCACAACAATATATTCCAAATCAATCAAAATGATCACAAGCAAATAAATAATTAATCAGGCAAAATCAATCAGAATGATGAAAAGAGACACAGAGCAGATGCTTATCGGGGATTGACTTACTTAACAACTAAACACAGACAAAGGTATCCCTGCAGATCATTCAGGGGGGAAAGAAGAATCATCTCGCTCACCAACGAGAAGTCGTCCATCAAACAAAAACATCCTGAAATGTGTGAGCGTGCCTTGTCCATCGCCAGCTCCCAGCCTTGCCGTGCACCCACTCGCAAACAGGCTTGAACGCCAGTCGACGTCACCCCCAAGAAACAGGTACCCCAAGAGCGACCGTCTGACTGGAACAATGAAGCAGCCGTCTGACTGGCACGGACGAAAGCAGCCGTCTGACGGGAACGATGAAACGCTCTCAAAGCTGTCAGAACCGCAACCAGCTATCGCCAACTGACTGACAAACTGACTCGTCGGCTGACCCATGCCTCACTCTTTGTCGACTGACCCACCGCTCACACTCGAACGGACCTCTCCCTCTTTTTATAGGCGGCCTGTCTTGGTGGCACAGCCTCACCCCAAAATTAACCCCGCCCCACTTGCACACCGTTACCATGACAACCCGCAAATCCACGGTTATTCCTGCTTACGAGGCCATATCTGTGGTGCTGGGCGAGAAAAAAGCAGCCATTTGTCAGAATTACCGAGCACAAACGTGAAGCGCTCATAAAACTGTCAACAACAATTATCACTTCACTGTTCAGCCCGATATGAAAAGAAGCCAGTTAGCATCCATAGAGCTGCTGGACGGGGTGTTGAACATCGATGGAAAAAAGCGGGTCTTGGGGTCCGTGAAAGAAATGCGTGTCACCGTCGCTGGAAAAAGGTGGGTCTCTGCGTCCGTGAAAGAAATGTGTGTCACCGTCGCTGGAAAAAGGCGGGTCTCGGCATCCGTGAAAAACCGGGGAAATCGGCGTCGGTGAAAGAAACGCCATGCATGAATGTCTTTTGTCAAGAGAAAAAGCTTCCCATAAGAGAAGGGATCTATTCTTTACCCTTCTCAATGCATCACATTTAGAATCCCACCAGACATGGGGATGGGTCTATCCTGGACATGCAGTAAGGGAAATAACTATATATGGACCTGGATGTTGGTATGCATTCATTGGATCGGATTCTGAAATCCGTAACACTATATATATATATATATATATATATATATATATATATATATATATATATATATATATATATATATATATATATATATATATATATATATATATATATATATTTGTGTTTATTTCTTGCTTCCATCGATCTTTCTCTATATTTCCTCAAAAGCCATGAACCGAACCCCCGCTTTCCCATCATTGACCCTTGGTTTCCATGATCGCGACATTTTCCAGGAACCTAACCCCTGCGATATTCGAGGGTTTCCTATGCTCACTTCAATAAGTTTCATAATCATAACTCCAAGTTTAAATTAAAAAAACATAATGTTTTTATGTATTGAGCTACTCTACTTACTGTATGTTTTCATGTTGATTAAAGTAAATATTGCACAATTGTCACTAAGCCGAACATGTAAGATGAATGGTTTGCAGAACATAACTATTTTTCTTTTTTAAAAATGACGAATGGCTAACTTTACCACTGTAATCTCACGACAGCGGTCATCCATTTATTTATTTATTTTGGTTTACAGGGTCTCAGGCTCGTGAAGGAGCTGAATACACAAATCCCATTTATACATGAGACACCACCGGACTTGACGTCAGATACACAGCCACTGAGCTTTGGGAAGGAGATGTCACTTTGGGTACCAGTGACACCATATTTTATGATGTCACTTTTCCTCTCCGTACTCTGGGGAAATGAAGTTGGAATTTCCTCCTATGCATGGATGCCAACCCTTGGTCGTTTCTCCATGCTCTATCCTTTAAATGCTGAGCATCAGGCAAGGAAGAAGCAGGTACCATTTTTGAAGTGTTTGGTTGGAATCGAACTGCTGGCCTCCCAGACTCAGAGCGGACGCTCAAACCATTACGCCACCGAGTCGGGTTGGAGTGTGCAAAACGGCTAAATGTTTGACCCACCGTCTCTCCACTTGAATACTCTATAGATTTCCCTTCCCTCCATTCTCCTTGCTCCCAAATTCCTTTCCCCAATCTTCACACCCCCCCTACCCTCGTGGGCATATTATCTCCAGAGGATCAGCTAGAGCCGTACATCCTATCAGCTGCACAGGGTAGATAAACCCCGATGGAATTGCTTAGTTGCAAAAGCCAGCCTGAAGATACAAGTGACTGTTTCACTGTTGGAATTCTTCTGTTGAAGAATGAGGATTTTTCCGTTATTGTTCAGAACATTTATTTTTTAATCTTTCATATACCAGGCAGATTTGCCTTTCACATGCAAGAGCACATGAGTGTGCACCATCCATCAGATGGACTTTAAGCAGGAGGACTCTGCCAGCACTGGTTGCAACGTTAAAGATCCCATGGTCTTTCATGACAAGTAGGCAAGTTATCATAACGAGCGTATGGATTCCTGCCCTGACTGACAATGGCAAACTAACCAGAATAACCTATGCCAAGAGACCGCTTCGGCAACACTGACTATGTCAAGAATATGGTACATCGATGATGATGATGATGATACCAAGCCGTGTCAAGATATATCCAACATCGTCTATCCTGGACTTGAAGTCTGAGCTTCCTCTGCCTTTTGATAATTTTCATATTCGAATATTGAGACCTCTGGGAAGAGTGAAACATTTAAAGTATGTCTTATAGGGAACTGGTGGACATAGGAAAGATATAACGATGCTAGGAAGAGTAGAAAGCATATCAGATATATTTGGGGGGTAAGGGGGGGTGGAAGTAGGGGTATAAATATGAGATTGCTGTCAGCAAAGGGAAATGCCAAAAGTTGTCAGTGAATGTTAAAAATGCTTCAAATTCCATATTATTCCTTTCATGCATGTACTGAACACCAACTGCCAGAGCCACAGGACTGTGTTTAATTATAAATGAATGACATTCACTTTGAGGCTTCATTTACAACACATTGTGCATTCAAGTGCAGCATTGACTCGGAGGGAAATAAAGCAATTTAAGGGTCACGAACACGTATTTGATGTATTTTAATTACCTCTGCCACTAAAGATGGATGGAGGTTATGCATTCACCCCTGTTTTGTTTGTCTGTCTGCCTGTGAGCCCGATACCTCAAAAGTTGTGGACGGATTCAGATGAAACTTGGTGGACATGTTGGGTGTGTGACAAGGATTAATTGATTCGATTTTGGTGAAGATCCACATTTGGATACAATAATTTTTTTCAGTGATTCTTCACCATTGAGAGATGGGGCCAAAACGATATACCTGTATAGCATGATATTTCAAAAAGTTGTGGATAAGTTATGACAAAACTTGGTGAATGAGTTGGTTCAGGTTAGGTCAGGTCAGGTATGGCAGCATGTGTTGGATGTCGATTGTCATGCTGTGTGTGCTTTCGTGTACACTTTAAATGTTTTTGCTTTTTTTTACCGAATTAGCATGCTAATACTGGCCATTCCTCACCCTGTCGTACTGCCAGTGTATCGCGGGAACAATGGACGGAATCGACAGAACGTAGATCGAAGGATGCGAAGTGTTGTGGGAAGCGAGAAGCTTACGCTTCAGGTGTTAAACCTTCGTCTGAGCGGCTGCTTGCTTCCCACTGCGATTAGCATACTTCAATAAACGCTCGGTTGGTTCGACCCATTGTTCTGCCTTTCCGCCAACGCAGAATGACACACTTTTCCATCCTCTTGTGAGCACTGCACCCTGTGACCGATCATACGGCAGCATGGGTAGAGCTGGAGGTTGTACAAAGTCTTTTCCCCTTGACAGGCCCCTATTGTTGAATGCTTTAGAATCAGAAAATGTTTTCTTTTGTTTTGCACATACCTGTGTGATTTGATGAGGGCTTTTTACTTATTTCTTTATTGCATACATATGTTGGGGAAGGAGAGGTTAAATTGAGGAAATTTAAAATGAGAAAGGAGGATGATGGTAGAGACGATGCAAAAGGAGTGAGGAAATCTGTTTTTGAGGAGTTAAGGGAAGGAAAGAGGCACAAAAGGAGAGTTTAAAATTCTGCAGTATTTGTGTGCATCTATGTATGGCTAGAAATATCTATATATATATATATATATATATATATATATATATATATATATATATATTTATTTTTATATATATATATATATATATATATATATATATATATATATATATTTATTTTTATATATATACAGTGCGTGCCAGTATGTGCAGCTTTGTTCCTTCGCTCTCGTGAACGACGACTGGATTGGGGCATTGTTTCAATTGGATCGGACCAACCATATCATAAATGGCCATAACTTGGGAAACATACTCAGGTCCCCAGCGTCAATTGTGACGTCATATCAAACTAAGAAGAAGAAGAATTGTGACCCTCTCTCTCTCTCGTCCCCCCTCTCTCGCCCCCTCTCTCGCCCCCCTCTCTCGCCCCCCCTCGCCCTCCCCTCGCCCTCCCCTCGCCCCCTCCTCGCCCCCTCCTCGCCCCCCCCTCTCGACCCCCCTCTCGCAAGTTTCAATGAGATCGGACCAGTGGTTGTCGAGAAACGGCGGTCGCAGACACACACACGTACAGACAGACACACACACACACACACACACACACACACACACATAGATTGCTGGAATTATAGATAGATATATTTATTTATACATACATATTTATTTATATATATATATATATATTTTTATATATATATATTTATTATTTATATATTGTTGCGGTATTCGCGCCCGCCGGCGTGCTGACGGCCACGTAACTCGAATCGCGGCACGTCGCCCACCGGACGGACAATCCAGTCGTGACCCTCTCGGACTAACGCCGGGAACCAGTCACGGGTGGACCTTTCGGTCTCACCGCGATCGAGCCAATCAGCCCCCGCGTGGGATAGGGTTGCTCGCCAAATTCGACCTACCTAAGTACCCACGCGGAGGGTAGACCGGGCGATCGCACCTCGCCGCAGGTCGACTTCGGACACGGGCCACTTAAGCGACCCGTTCCGTACTATCAGAATAACCGAGCGGTGTTATCGTCGACCTCGACGGTACGATTAATTATCGGGCGTACTCAGCCCACTACCAACCCTTTACGTGAAGCAAGATGAGGGTTCAATGGGAGAAATGACGAAGCGAAGCGGGAAACAGTTCAACAATAAAGCACATTTATTCGCGACGAACGGAAAGCACACATATTCAATTCCACCAAAAGCACACAGAAAAAACACAATTCCATTTACACAAAAAGCAAATATAAAAGCGAAAACACAATGCAGAGCTAATACCGACTACCGAGCACACGGCAACACTTATACAATTCTACCTCACAGACGGCGCCGACAACACATACCCAAAACCAAGGAAAAGAATACCCTCAAGGATGAGGCGGGCCTGAGGCCGAGACCGGGTCGCGCCTACCCGTCTGGTGATGAGACGCGGAGCGGCGATGGCACCCCAACCCCGCGGGCCTCGCGGAGGGTGTCTGGCAGGGGGTGGGAAAGGGGCCCCCTTGGTCGCACTATCTCAGCGCGGGGGAAACAGGAGGGGGTTGCTGATGCTCGGGGTATAGAGGATCTTTATTATGTGCGACGAGCGTCTCCACCTCGGCCAGGTCGCGCTGTCGGCCTCCCTCGGGTGCAGCTTCCTGCACGACGCGAGCACCCCCTCGTCTGGTGTCGCCGCCTTTCCACAGCTCGTCCCCTCCGTTCCGACTCCAACGCACACGACGAGCAGCTCCACCGCCCGCGAAGTCTTGACCCTCTGCTTCCGACTCTCCTACTCTCCGCCTCTGGACTCTCCGACTCTCCACCCTCCGCCTCTGGACTCTCTTCACTTCTACTCCTCGTCTGGTGTCTCCTGACTCTGCTCTTCTAGACTCTCCTCTTCCCGCCTCTCCGACCGACTCTTCTTGACTCTCCGACCGACTCTCTTCTGACTGACGAACACGGTCCTTTTATCCCCCCGTAGCTTCGCCTTTGACCCCCTCCCTTTGACCTTTCACCTCGCTCCCCATTGGCCCGAGAAAAAGTGGGCGTGAAGGCTTTTTGATCCACAAATTTGCATATATCGATCGTCCTGGAGGCGGGGCCAAATCGTCCCTCGCTCACCGATTGGACGGCAAAAAGTGGGCGTGTGTCGTTTTTGAAGCACAAAATCCGTGATTTTGTACACGCTGTTCGGCGCGCGCCCTGCACGAGTCCAACACCGGTACCCACAGGCGGCGCAAGAACGGTGGCGATGCGACGGCTGCGAGGTGTGATGTGAAGGTCGTGGCGGTTGTGGTGAAGCGGCGTTGTGGTTGGTGGTTGATGTTGTGGTTGTGGTGGTAATCATGGCGGTTGGTCCAAAATAAAGATAGTAAAAGAAAAACGGCTATCCTGAAGAGTCACAGCACGCATAAATGACATGTATTCCCACTAGACAACGGGTTTGGGCCTAACTACACATATACTTGCCGAGATACCTCACCTAAGGGACCTGAATGGTGGTTTGCGAATTTGGTAACCACAACAATATCTATATATTATTCCTGTTATCGTTTGCGTGTAATTTGACGTATCTCCTCAAAAACTGCCGGACGGATTGTCCCCACTTTCGGCATGCGGGTGCTCTGTGGTCTAATGAACAGCATGGGCTATGTGAGATCGTGCCAGACGGACACGTTTGGGAATTTTGGGCCATTTTCTAATTTTTACGTTCATTTGCATGGCGACGTGTGACGTCACCGCTGAGAGGCGCAATTCCGTCATGACATTGGTCATTCGCTGACGTAATTCCGTCTGTCGTCGACAGACCGTCACCGCCGAGAGGCGGAATGCCACTCTAAGAAAACAGCGTCTGCAATGTAAAACCCTCTTCTGCACATGCTGACTACCTCAGAAGGTGAATTTGACACAAAAGATGTAACAAGAAACATTGTATTTAAAGTTACGATTTATTTTTTTTTTAAATGATTTCTGTTAACGTCTGTGCGTAATTTGACGTTTCTCAACCGCCATCGTTACCTGTGTTGTGTCTTGCATGTGTGATCTTCAAATTAAAGCGTCCAGCAGTCTTCGATCGTCGGATGTGCGCCAAAAAGTGCCGTTCATTGAAATTTGCATTCTGATTCTCGGTCACCCTCCACTGCTCCTGTTCATTCTAGGGCTTGGCCTATATCATGTTAAACTTGCCCCATCAGACGCCAACCTTCCAGTCACACTGCAGAGGATGCAATTTCCAATCAGACTCGCATACTCGATGACCAGAAACAAATCCCAGGGCCAAACATTTGACAAACTCGGAATATACCTTCCAGCCCTCGTGTTCTCCCATGGCCAACTATATGTTGCATTTTCACGTGCAAGAGGTTACTCCTATATATCTATCAAAGTGGACAATAATTCCTCACAATGACTATTCAGCAACAAGACACTCACCCAAAATGTCATCTACAGGGAGGTCCTTTCGAAAACTAAGGAAAGGTAACCATAGTGCATCACATCCCTCATGACACCCTCCCCAGCTTCCCCTAACATCAACTGTTAGCCTCATCCACCTTTTGCCACCCATTCAACTCCGTGCGGAGCACGGTTATATGCTAGTATATATTTATTTATTATTTATATATATATATATATATATATATTTATTTATATATATTTTTTAATATATATATATATATATATATATGTATATGTATATATATGTATATGTATATATATATTTATTTATTGGGAACCGCTTGTCCTATTGATATCAAACCTTGAAAAGGCACATCCTCAGGTCCCCAGCAATATTCCTGGAAAGTTTCAATGAGATCAGATCAGTGGTTGTCGAGAAACTGCGGTCACACACACACACACACACACACACACACACACACACACACACACACACACACACACACACACACACACACACACACACACACACACACACACACACATTGCTGGAATTATAGACTAGTGCGTGGCTATACGTGCAAAAAAAATAAAACTTTCAAACCGCGTGCCAGAAACAACAACCACACAGGCTGTTCCTTCGCTCTCGCGTGCCCGTACGTGCAAAAACAAACAAACAAAAAAACGTCCAAACCGTGTGCCAGAAAGGACAAGCACACAGGCCGTTCCTTCGCTCTCGCGTGGCTGTACATGCAAACAAAAAAAAAAAACTTTCAAACCGCGTGCCAGAAACAACAACCATACAGGCCAGGCCGTTCGTTCGCTCTCGCGTGCCCGTACGTGTGTGGCTGTACGTGCAAAAAAAAAAAAAAACAACAAAAAAAACCTTTCAAACCTTGGGAAACAGCTGTTTCCCTTGGGAAAATTCAAACCTTGGGATTAATTAATAATTTGAACAATTAATTCAAACCTTGGGAAACACTTGAGAAACAGCTGAAACGGATGAAGAAGAACGATATCAAACCTTGAAAAGGCACATACTCAGGTCCCCAGCGCCAATTGTGACATCATATCAAACGAAGAAGAAGAAGAATTGTGACGTCAATCGTGCAAAGAAAAAGAAAAAAAAAAAAGACAATTGTGACGTCAATATTATGTCATAGCACCGTGTCCTGTCATTGGTTGGCAAATAAATGGCCATAACTTGGGAACCACTCGTCCGATTAATATCAAACCTTGAAAAGGCACATCTCCAGGTCCCCAGCAATATTCCTGGCAAGTTTCAATAAGATCGGACCGGTGGTTGTTGAGAAACAGCGGTCGCAGACACACAGACACACAAGCAGACACACACACACACACACACACACACACACACACACACACACACACACACACACACACACACACACAGAGATTGCTGGAATTATAGATAGACTAGTACGTGCCCGTAAAAAAAAAAAAGAATAAATAAATATTCCAAACGCGAGAAAGCAAACAACAACCACACAGGCCGTTTCTTCGCTCTCGCGTGCCCGTACGTGCGTGGCGCGGAAGTTTGCATATCACAGTTACGATGATTCGCAATTTAGGTTTTAATGGCCAATTATTCAATTAGCGCCAACGTATTTTGCCTTTTCGCAATGTCATCGCAAGGAAAAACAAAAAGAAGAGAAGAGAGAAAAAAATTACTTCCTGGTTCGGAGCATACCAGCTCACTCTGATGTTACCGAAATTTTTCACCGTCTCATATGAAAACGATCATAACTTGTGGCATTGTGTTTATCTATAAATGCCCATAAGAAATCGAGAAATTATTAGAATACACGAAGTCATCACTCTCCGGAACATGAGAACATGTTTTGACAACATGAAAAGCTTCACCAAAAAAAATTTGTGTTTTAATTTCGACTGTAAAAATGATTTCTTCGCGTAATTCTTCAATTTAAAGGTAATTTACTTGCTGGAAGGTAAACGTGCAAACATTGGTTCAGTTTGAAAGCCGATTTCCTTGAATCCCGATTTAGCACGACCCTGCTTTTTTCGTGATGACATTTTATGGACCTCAACGATCACATTATAACAGGACCACACTGTCGTTTATTATCATTATGAGGTATTATGTACTGTACAGCGTACATAATTGTATGTGCTATTTTTATACGACTGGCAGCGCTCCGTCAGCTACATCACTCGGTGATAGGAATTTCAGCTACATTTTTTTTTTTTCAGAGCTGGCAGATCCGTTGTATATGCGATCCGTCATTGCCCGGAACGTCGCTAAGCAGCGCATGACTGTATATATATATTTTAATATATATATTGATTTATTTATATATAATATATATACAGTAGACTAGGCGAAAGTCGTCAGCGTCAAAAAGTCCCGAATTTATCTAATGTTAAATCCCTTTGAATAAAGTCTGTAAGTCGTCATCTCTAAGTCGTCAGATGTTGTCCGTTCCCGCGTAATAGAAACTCAAGTAAATTACCACACCTAACTCGTCACACGGAACTTCTACCTCGTGAGAAGCCAGATTTCATGGAATCCTGATGCGCGCTCATTGGCTTACACCGCCAGTGATAGGCTATTTATTACTGCGCTGCGTTCAGCTCAGGCAGCGTGCCGTCCCACATGAATCTGAAGAGGTAGGCAGGCTGCGCAATGCAGTCTCTGGCGAAGGAGTAAAGGATCGATTGAGCTTAGTGATGAAGTCCGATCATGATTTTATATTGGCTTGTTTTGTACATCACCACACTCACTTTCACATAGGTATTGTGTGGTAGTCATCACGATGACTGTGTGTCATGTAATTTGTCGATGGCATATGAGTTTTCATTCCATATGAAAACTCATTCTACATTCATTCCAATGAATGAATTCTAACAGCCATTCATTCCACATTTGTCGATGGTCATGTGCCATCTCTGATGGTATACGAGTTGTCTTACAGTTGTTCATTATCTTTACTTTTGATAAAGTGATTCATGAATTCCATCTTTGCTTGATCACTTTCCAACTAACCAATGAACCCCCACCTATGCCCCGAGGATTGTGTTTCCCTTTTGGTACAATAGCCGGCTTAGAGATTGTTGCGTCCTCTCACACGTACGTGTCCAGGCCACGCGCGACTTCATCCTTCACCCCACAGTCATCAAGAATGTTCGTATACGCGTAAGTCGTCACTTTTTTCTCGGTCCCGATGGTGACGACTTGCGCCTAGTCTTCTGTATATAATATATATATATATATATATATATATATATATATATATATATATATATATATATGTATATAGTTACGTTTGAGGGGGGTATGCATTCAAAGGGTAATTAGGATGTTTAATTAGGTATGCCATGCTGTTCGAGTTTACCAGGATCTCGATGTAATAAGTAGCAATTCAGTGGTGATAAGTTGTCTAGTAAATGTCCATTTCTTTAAGGGGGAAATGATAATTGTCACGTAATTAGACAGGGAGACGGGATAGGGTAAGTGTGTCTGTGTAAACCCTTTTAGAATTCCCTGGAGGCTTGCCGTGACATCACAGGACAGTGCTGCGGATGGCTCCGCCCTGTGATCACGATTGGCGGAAGGCGACGGCGGAGGGCCAATAAAAACGGCTCGATTGGAAGTGACGAGGACTCGAGGATAAAAAGGCTCTGTTCGGGGAAAAGGCGAGGAGGAAGAAGATCGGTACAGAAAAACCGTTCTGGTGGAGGCTGTTGTGCTGGGAGCGTGCTGTTTGTTGCGCTGTTTCGATCCTGGTTTTCATCGTGTCTTGAGGCCCTGCTGTGCTTCGTGCCTCAGCTCTGCTGGCTCTGAGTACGGGGTCGAACGGCGGGCGGACCTGCCTCCCTCTCCTGCTCGCAACTTGGCGCCAGAACTGGCTCCCTGGCGGCTGTGAGCGGACTTGGGCTGACACCAGGAGGTCGACAGTATCACGGTGTCTCCTGCCCCTGACGAGCGCAACGCCAGCTCGTCCGGCTCCAATCCAGGGACTGTTGCGTCCGCACCACGGGCCAGCCTGACCACCAGGACCAGCTACGGGGTGTGTGTGTGTGTGTGTGTGTGTGTGTGTGTGTGTGTGTGTGTGTGTGTGTGTGTGTGTGTGTGTGTGTGTGTGTGTGTGTGTGTGTGTGTGTGTACCTGGTGCCTTAGAGGGTTTGAGATTTGTATATTCATTGGAATTGTCTGTTTTCCCCCCACGCCCGAACCCACACCACCATCCCGTCGAATCGCCCCGGATCCCTCCTCTTGCCGAGTCTTGTTATTTCTGGTTAGAGAAATAAATGTTATCAACTCAGTGAAAAGCGACTCGTGCCACCTTCCTCGTCCCGTTTGCGGTAGAGCGATTAGAACCGCCATCTTTGGGTTATGAATAAATAAACCGCCTCCATCGTTTCGGCTCATTCTACGTTGGCGGAACTGTTCAAGTCCCGTGGACGCCACAATATATATATATATATATATATATATATATATATATATATATATATATATATATATATATATATATATATATATATATATATATATATATATATTTTTTTTTTTTTTATGTTTGAGCGAGTTGTCCTCCACCACATGTCATGGTTTTTTTTGTATGCTTATGCAGTTCCATACCCCTTGACCAATTGCCCCTAAATTTGCTCTAACACAGTATTTTAAGTTGCAGTAGGTCAACGTCAACATTAAAAAAAAAAAAATTGCAATTCATCAAAGTGATGTTAACACAAAACAAGAAGTAACGGTGCCCTGGGGGGTGGGTAGGGAGAGAGCTTGGTTTATGCCTCGGCCGTTCACCTCGTGTTCAAAGGTGAATTATATTTGTCTGGAATGTAGCCAATTGCATTAAACTATTTTGATTCCGTATGCAGCATGGGAATTAATATGCAAAGGGCCCAGACTCGTCACGAGATGACACTGAATGCTAGTCTGAGCACGATCCTGTTTGACCTCAAACAAGGACATGAGCCTCGAGGCCATTTGGCCCATCGCTGCCATGGTGCACCCCCACATTAATTTTTGTTGCAGCTTTAAACATCAATCTTTTTGATGGTGTACCAAAGTCTAAATAACCTGATCTTGATCAAGTGACCCAACTTGTCAGAAATATACGGCACAAAATCCTGCAGAAAGTATCCATTTAGTTTTTGGATATCAACAGCAAATGTAAAAACAATGTGATGCAATACAGATAATTTGCATTTGGCACAAGCTCAATTACAAATGCCCAGCCGGACGAGCCCCATTTTTCTTACCGGGCCGGCAGCTCATCGAACGTGTTTTCTACTTCCGCCAACAAGCTGTCCAGGCCTGTGCATTTGACTGGTGATCATTGGAGCTGGAATTTGGAATTGTGCAATCTCTGTCGAAATGCACTATGGGGTCTTTAATCTTCACCAGCAATGTTCGCAGATGGGTCCTCAGCTTAATGTCCATCAGAACACTTATTGATGCAATGCCCTCTCTGGAAAGCACCAGGGTGACAGTCTGGTTGGGAATTGGACCCAGATTAATTACACTGCCCTATAAGCTATCCTGTTGGATTCAGGAAAACTCTAGTTCTCTCTCTTTTTCAATCAAAACTAAATGAAATAAAATGAGAAAGTAGAATTTGACGCAAATGCATCTGGATATGCCTCCACCCACGTTAGATGTCAATCCACTGTTACGTTTGATCTCAATTAATGGTCCCTTGAGAGAAAGATAAATAGAATGGAGAAAACATCAAATGCATTTAACTTGAGTTATGGTCGGCAAAATAAATTTCAAAGGGCATGTAAACTTTACCCTTTGACCTGTTCAATCTAAAATTTAATCGCTTCATCTTTGTATGACAGTCCATAAGTGTGTCAAGTATGGTTGAAATCTGAGTGGTTCACATTTTCAATTAAAGGGCACTTAACCTTTGGCCTTTGACCTTTTGAACCCAAAATTTCATCAGTTCATCTTTGTATTAGTCCATAGGTATGCCATGTTTGGTCAAAATCCCTTTAGCAGTTCACAAGTTATCACGGTAATGCAAATCTGCTACTTTCAGCTAAAGGTCGCATGACCTTTGTCCCCAAAATCGAATCTGTTCATCTTTGCATCATAATACACCTTTATACTAAATTTGGCAAAAATCAGTAATGAAAATCTGATACTTTCAGCTAAAGGTCACATGACCTTTGTCCCCAAAATCGAATCTGTTCATCTTTGCATCATAATACACCTTTATACTAAATTTGGCAAAAATCAGTAATGAAAATCTGATGCTTTCAGCTAAAGGTCACATGACCTTTGACCCCAAAATCGTAATCTGCTCGTTTCTTAAAGGTCACATGACCTTTGACCTTTTCAACCCAAAATCAAATCAGTTCCTATTTGCATCATAACACATCTTTGTACCAATTTGATATATTTCTTTTTTTTTTTGAATCTTCAATGGTTCACTAGTTATTGCAGTAACAAAGATTGATCACGTATGGACGGACAGACGGAAACATGGACAACCTGAAAACATAATGCCTTTGGCATCTCCAGTGGCAAAGTCATTAAAAAAACATTTGGATTTCCTTTAAATAATGGTAAGCCACCCATAATATTTAATTTGACACTGGCAAGCCCCCGCCTCCCCTTACTCTCCCTCCCAAAACACCCTGTCTTTGCTCAAGGACTCGGTGGCATAATGGTTGGAGTGTCCGCATCGAGTCTGGCAGGTCAGAAATCGGTGGTTCAAACCTCATCCAAGTCATACCAAAGACTTTTAAAATGGAATGTGCTGCATCCTTGTTTGATGCTCAGCATTTAAAGGATAGAGCACAGGAAAAAAAAACAACCCATAGATTGGCATCCATGGGGAGGAAGAAATTCCTCTTTGATTGCCCTGCTGAGTGCAGAGATTACAGACATCATAGATGCAACTGGTACCCAGTGCTCTGGGAAGTGGTCACTTCCCCAATCTCTGGCTGTGTTTGTGCGAGTCAAGTCTGGTGTTGTCTATGTATCTGTCTGCATGCGTGTGATTTTTGCCTCCATGAGCCTTAAATAAAGGGGATGTTGTTTGGCTAACCCTCAAATTTACTTCTTTGGTCATTCTCTGATAGATTTCCACATGCTCTTACCAATGACTGCAGTATTTGCAGTTCATATCTACTCATTATTGGCAATGTGGAACTTTGCAACACTGTAGAATTCCTTCCTCTGACATTCTCAGATGCTCATCTTGTAAAAACCTTCATCTGTTCAGAAAAATTATCTTTACTGTGGGTTGCTACGACTGCACATCTTACAACCCTGGAGGTTGTAAAATCCAAGGCTTCAAAGGTAATTCTCTCATGAAGCACAGGATATTCTGTTCCATTGTCAGCCTTGCAGTCCTCCACCAGCTCACATATCTGGTCTTAAACCCTCCCCTGCCTTTTAACCTATACAACCCAGAAAATGAAAATGCAGTAACCCCTCTTGATTCCCTCCTCACACATAAGCTTTCTGCTGCCCTCCATACCTTTGTTGTCCCTTCTCTCAGGAATCTCCTCACTGATTTTGATAATCCAAGTCCCATCCTTCCCATCCATTCCTTTAAAATGGAAGAACCTCACATTTGCATGTCATCCCCCATAAGGCCAAAAAAAAAAATGTTGCATTGGCGTAACCCGCCCAACCCTAAAAATTCCGCCGACCCTACGTTTTTTTTTTTGTTTTTTTGTTTTTTTGCTATCAAAATTTTGCCGACCCTATTTTATTGCTATTTTTGTTGTTTTGCTATTGTTTTCAAGTATCTTGTTGATTGCGATCGCGATCGCAAAAACCCGGAAGTGTTTCAGACAGAACCCGCCGACAAAAAGGGTGGTACTCGAGCCGGGGGAGATTTTGGGAGGGATTTATTAGGAAAAAAAAAAAAAAAGATCCCGACCGACCTACCCTATTTTTCAGTGACCCGTTACGCCAATGCAACATTTTTTTTTTTTTGGCCTAACCTTGCCATTATGTATGCTGAGCCTTTTGTGACGCATTTGCCCCGACAGGAGCGCCACGCCAGGACGATGAACAAGTTTTCCAAGCTGACATACTGGAACTTGGAGACACCTCCAAATCCAGATGACTGCTTTGCCATGGCAATGACTTGGCCAAAGCTGGCTGATCAAGTAAGTGCTTAATACAGCTTGATTAATTATGTATGAATTTGTATTTAAAAACTCAAGAGGTGCATATTATTACTCTGTGCACACGAAGCAAAAAGCAGCGTGAAGGATTGGGTTTGTTTTGTTCTGTCTGTTTACAAACGTCAGTTTCTAATCGAGGAACAACTTGATTTCAATTGAATGTTTTATTTTCAACACAAATTGGAAAATGAACCTGCAGTTTAGCAGTCAGTCCTTTCGCTCAGAATTTGTCCCGATCGCACATGCGTAGAGTGAGATAATTGTTTTGACTCTGTCTGCCTGCCTGGCAGTCAAAAAAATTGAAAATCATTCCAAACAGGAAACTTACTGTTTTTAAGGATGCCAAAGGACACAAACAGGCATGAATAATGAATGTAATGTGTTAGATAAGGTGGTGTGAAAGATGCTGCTTCAACAGTGGTAACCTTTTTTTGTTTGTTTAATACATTAAAATCTTTATTTTATTTCAATTTAATTATATGCTTGAACTGTAGAACACAAATCACATTTCTACACTTTCAAAACCCTTTTGTTTAGCAGTACTTAGACAAAATATTATGGCATTTTACATCATTACGACCAATCAAATTTGCTGTTCGCAGACCCTGCCCATGTCCTGGTTTCTCAAGACTGTATTCTGCAAACTCTCTAATTGAAAGCAGTTATGTCATGTCATGGAGGTCCAACTATGTATCTGGTTCACCTTCAACCATTCCCATTCAGACTTGACATCCCCCACTCACAACACCAATAGCAGATAATGTGATCTTTTGATATACCACTGCAGTGAATAATTTTCAAACAATGTAATATTCTTCTTTTCAGTTTTTTGCAGACATTTTCATGATAAGACAAAATAACCTTTCATCCCCGCCCCCTCCCACCCTATTCACAGATCCATGCCCCCGTGGAAGACTGAACCGTCATTCACACAGATTCGGATAAATTTTATTTTTCTCAAAATGTATTTTGTACCAAAACTGTTTGATGTGTTTATTTGCTTACAATGGAATTAAGATTTTCAAAAAGAGAAAACAAAATACACAATTCATTTCACCAGGTACTGTTTGTTCGCTGATGTTTGATGCTTTTATCAACGAAATGCAAACACAACATGATGAACTATCCACGTGAATTTAAGCAATTGTGCAAGGCTTAGACGAGTTTCGAACAAACTTCTCATAATTTGGACAAATTGAGCAGGTGGTGGTACGGCGTTCAGCTTTGAAAGAAAGGGTGGGGGTGAGCCGTTGGCCGACAGCAGAAATGAATTGGCACAAATGTGCAAAGAGAAGCGAACGCAGCGTGTGGTGAAGTGCTGAGCTGTCAGACGACGTGGCTTACGTTGCACTAGACACTGCCAACTTCTTCAGGTGGTCCATGAAGACCTGTAAGCTTACATCGTCTGTGAGAATGGGGGCACCTGAATCCTGCACGGAGGGAGGGAGGAGAGAGAGATGCACGTGTTGCATTAAACTTAAACAAAGAGAGGAAATTGAGCGAATGTTGGCAAAATTGAAAGACAAAATGGAACATCAACGACCAATTTAAATGTACATTCTAATTAGAGTTGTGTACAGGATGTGTTGATTATGGAAATGTATGTACTGGAGATTATGCGTACAAATAGTGAGACCATAAATATGGAATAAGCAAAGCTGGTGGATTTCTCCACCATATTTGCAATCCCTTCAATTCTCGATCAGAGCCATCACAGATGGTACACAATTAATTAAACAGGCCACACTTAAAAGCTTGTGCAAGGATTTAAAACCGCTCTTACTCCAGTCATGCCAGGACGCTGCAGTCAGTTACCGGAAGATAAACCACGGAAGATGTATAACATGTAAGGAAAACAAAAACCGTTAGCATGCGTGATAGCTGCAAATCAAGAATCTGATAACTGGAAAAACAAACTGTAAATAAACAAAGGCATTAATAAAAACAGTGTTAAAATTCAAATTGCAATTGTTAGTCGTTTCAACTAAGTAAAGTTCATTCTGCATCATATTTTTTTTGTTTGTTTAAGAGTTACATCTTGAGCTGCACCACAATAAGTGTGTTGGTAAGTGCACAGGTTAAAATAAAGTACAAACGAGGGTTACACACTACCATCAGTCGCTCTACCACCGGCGAATCGGACGTACCTGACCCCAGGCATACATGTTGTTGTGCGTCTGCGATGGGTTGACTTTGGAGAGCAGGAATCTTGCCTGTATTTGTAAAATAAATAAATAAATTAACAGCTTACAGATGAAGCTATTCCCATCTGCTGAACAGTGTGAAAAAATTTTCTCCATGACTCATTTGAAGTTTGTCATCAGCATAATTATGGAAGCCAACATGTATGAGTGGAGGAAAAAAAAAACAACGAAAGAACGGCAGAGTTGGTTGTGCAAAGATGCTTGACTAAAAAGAGTGACCAATGTTTATAAATGAATGACAACCAGATGCGTGCGGACCTGGCTGCCACCGTGCTCGGTGACGATGTAGCGGGGCATGGGGAAGCGCGTCTGGAGGATCTCTTGAGCATCATCCACGGGCGCTTGGAGCAGCTGCCTAAAGTTTTCGTGCTCGGGGAGCTCTTGGTACCCTGCTTTACTCCACTGTGCAATGACCTGTGTGGAGACGAACAAAGTACGATGGGCATTTAATCTCCACCGAGGGATGGGGAGAGAGGGGGGCACAGCACAGCACAGCACAATTTATACAGCCTTTTAACTTTCAGGAACTTGGCTATGGGAGAGAAGCCTTTGGTTGTGTGAATGTGATTTACCTCGCCATGATAGATGAGGATTTGGAAAAAGGTATCCATGAGGAGAATACGATCCGGCAAAATGCTACTGCTATCCAACAACACGGGCTTGGGAAGAAGGGACATGGGCCAGTGAGGAGACAGAAAAAAAACAGCTCAAATATCATTTGAAACCTGGCACTTGAAGC
This sequence comes from Eptatretus burgeri, assembly GCF_056783735.1. NCBI lineage: Eukaryota > Metazoa > Chordata > Myxini > Myxiniformes > Myxinidae > Eptatretus > Eptatretus burgeri. The sequence goes on from NC_140973.1 coordinate 16,427,421, forward strand.
TTCGCTTAACTGGTACAAGAACCAAGCTGACCTCCAGAAAAGGTCGTCAACTCATCACGCCCAATGAGATGCACATTATCGTTCAAAAAATTTTTTTTTTTAAAGCGTTTTACGAGCTCCCCTCTCATTCCCCAAATACTATGGGGAGAAAATAAATAACTAGGATCTTTGTTGTCACATGAACTTGCATGTGCAAAGGCAAAGTAACAAGTCATATGAGCCGCACACTTTCAATAAACTAAATTGTTCATGGTGTTGCATAAATCGTGACACCCCTTTAATTGTTTCTAACTTTCTTTGTGTTACCTCTGTAGCCAAATGTGGAAAGAGGTTATGTTTTCACTCTGTTCTGTCTGTCTGTCTGTCTATCTGTGAGCATGATATCTCCAAAAGTTGTAGACGTATTCAGATGAAGCTCGGTGACAAGAACCGATTGATTCAATTTTGGTGAAGATCCGGATCAGGATCCGATTAAAAAAAAATTTATTTAAGTGATTCGTCACCATTGAGAGATAGGGCTGTGTGGCACATGATATCTCAAAGTTATGGACAGGTTATGACAAAACTTTGTGGATGAGTTGGATCAGTGAGTAGAACAAGCCGATGAGATTCAGATCCGGCTTATCAGTGGGATACAACACGTAAACTTTTCAGCCTGGTGGAGGTATGCACTCTACTGAGTGCTTTTACATCAGTTCTATGATTATGAGACTTGGCATCATTAGAAAGAGCAACTCACATCATCAAAATTCTGATTACATGCTTTCCTTTTTTTTCTTTTGAGATCGATTGATTGAAAATTTATCTGCGAAGTGAACAACAAAAGAGTGCCCATGCTGGAAGAACATCACAAGAATAATTCTGCCGCCATTATTTTAAGGAATTTTCGAACTCAACTTTCCTGCTTATAATCGAGTTTGCTCTTTCTCATGATGCTGGTTTCACTGTCCATATGACTAAATCAAGCGTTAGGCATTTAAAAGTCACCTTTTTTAATGTGACACCCTCTCAGATTAAGATATGTCATTTAATCGACAAGTTATAAACTTGATCATGATATGTCATGCTGAACGTGCATTCAACCAATACTTTAATTTGAAATCCTCAGTTGATTTGATCGGGGCTCTTTTGAAACTTCTTGTCAAATGAGTGTGTAAAATTGGGAATGTGATCTCTTATTCCCCCCCCCCCCCCAAGAATTAAAAACAATAATAAAGCAATCATTGATGGAAGTCTATGGCAATTCAAGAGAAAGTGTGAGTGCATGTGCGTGTGTGTGCTTTCCTTTGATTTCTATACAATTCCATACCCCTGTACTGGGCCAATTGCCCCCAAATTTACTGGACCACATTATTTTCACATATGGAATGTGAAGATCACAATAAAAACTTTCAACGAGGTAATTTGGCCCATCATTGCATTGTTGCACTCTCAGATTAATTTGTTTTTGCTACAGCTTTAAACATTGATCTTCTTGATTGTTGGCTAAAGTCTAAATAACCCAATCTTGATCAGGTGACCCAAATTGTGTGTGTGTTTATATATATATATATATATATATATATATATATATATATATATATATATATATATATATATATATATATATTGTTACGTCTGAGGGGGGGGGGGTATGCATTCAAAGGGTAATTAGGATGTTTAATTAGGTATGCCATGCTGTTCGAGTTGTACCAGGATCTCGATGTAATAAGTAGCAATTCAGTGGTGATAAATTGTCTAGTAAATGTCCATTTCTTTAAGGGGGAAATGATAATTGTCACGTAATTAGATAGGGAGACGGGTTAGGGTAAGTGTTTATGCGTATTCCCTTTTAGTATTCCCTGTGGGCTTGCCGTGACGTGACAGAACGGTGTTGCGGATGGCTTCGCCCCCTGGATGACGATTGGCGGAAGGCGACAGGCAGGGGACCAATGAGGGGTTCCGTTGGAAGTAACGAGGACTCGAGTATAAAAACGATCTGGTTGGGAGAGGAAGGAGGAGGAGTAAGAAAGAAAAGCTCTCGTCGAGGCGGCACCACAGAGCTTTCTCGGGCTGCGCTTGCTCGTTCCTGAATTCGTCGTGCCTCGTGCCTCACCTCGGTTGGCTCGAGTTCTGCTGGCTCTGGGTACGGGACCGAACGGCGGGCAGACCTGCCTACCTCTCCTGCTCGCATCTTGGCGCTAGAACTGGCTCCCTGGCGGCTGTGAGCAGTCTTGGGCCTACACCAGGAGGTCGACACCACGAGGAGCAACACCGCGGTGGCTGGTTGGAGCTCACAGGCCGGGAACCGCGGTTCTGCGTGGAAGGTTTGACGGAACCTCTGCACCACCGTGTCTCCTGCCCCTGACGGGCGCAATGCCAGCTCGTCCGGCACCAATCCAGTGACTTTTGCATCGACACCACGGGCAAGCCTGACCACGAGCTATGTTTTGCGCGCGTGTGTGTGTGTGTGTGTGTGTGTGTGTGTGTGTGTGTGTGTGTGTGTGTGTGTGTGTGTGTGTGTGTGTGTGTGTGTGTGTGTGGGTGTGTGTGTGGGTGTGTGTGTGTGTGTGTGTGTGTGTGTGTGTGTGTGTGTGTGTGTGTGTGTGTGTGTGTGGCGCCTTAGAGGGTTTGAGATTCGTATACCAATGAATTAATTCTTTATCTCTTGCTGTATATCCTTTGGAATGGTTTGTGTGTTTTCCCCCACGCCCGAATTCACCCCACCTTTCATCGAATCGCCCACGGATCCCTCCTCTTGCCGAGTCTTATTATCGCTCTTGTTAGAAAAAGAAACATTATTAACCCAGTGAAAAGCGACTCGTGCCACCTTCCTCGTCCCGTT
>NC_140973.1:16435244-16440244 GCF_056783735.1 Eptatretus burgeri
TCTGAGGGTGGCTTCTTTCCTTTGCTTTTGAGTAAATGTGTGTTGGCGCCGTCTGCAAAGTAGAACTGTATAAGTGTTGCCGTGTGTGCGCATAGTCTGTAGTAACTCTGCGTCGTTGTTTCTTTTGTTTTAACTGCTACATGTGCATTTTGATTGTTTGGCTGCATATGTGTGCTTTCCGTGTGTCGCGTAATAAATGTGCATTGTGAACTGTTTTCCCGTTTCGCTTAGTCTTTTCTTTATTGACCCTCCATCCTGCTTCACGTAAAGGGTTAGTAGTGGCCTTAATACGCCCGGTAATTAATCTGAACCGTCCAGGTCGGCGATAACACCGCTCGGTTACCCTGATAGCACAGAACGGGCCGCCCAAGCGGCCCGTGTCTGGAGTCGACCTGCGGTGAGGTGCGATCGCCCAGTCGACCATTCGCGCAGGTACCTGTAGATCGAATTTGGCGAGCGACCCTATCCTGCGCGGGTGGGCAATTGGCACGATCGTGGTGAGGTTAAACCCCCACCCGTGACTAGCTCCCGGCGTTGGTCCGAGAGGGTCGCGACTGAATTGTCCGTTCCGGTGGGCGAGGCGGCCGCCATTCGAGTCGAGCAGCCGATCGCACGCCGGCGGGCGCGAATTCGCAACAATATATATACACATACAAAGATATACATATATATATATATATATATATATATATATATATATATATGTACGTACATATGGTCGATTGTCACGAAACTGCGTCAAACTGGTTTTGGGGCTCTACTGCTCTTAATATATTAATTATAACATATATTGTTACGAGCCGGGCGTCAGCCGCCAACCAACCGCTCTGAACGGAGCTGCAAGTCGAGTCGGCCCGACCGATCGCCCGGAATATAGATCGCCGCCCGGATAACTCCGAGCGACGGGTCCTTGTACAAGAACCGAAATACGCCAATCGGCAGATCATGTGGGGTAGGGTCGATTAGCAATCTTCAATTTACCTAAATACCCACGTGGTCAACTACCGGGGTATTCCACCCTCGACGGAACTCGTACGGAACAAACCGCCGAGGCGAGCTTGTCCGTGCGCGATTCCGAGCGGCGTAATGCAGAGAACTGTCGGTCCAAATGTCCCCCTATTACGGAAAACCCACGGCTTTCTAACTCCCAACACACGAAATGTTCAGTCAATGAGGGAATGGACGCAACGAGCAGGTTTACATTCACACAAGGACATTTATTATAATGAAACACGTATGCAATTAAATAAGGCAAAACATGTATGCAATTATACAAGCAACAAAAGCACGACAAAAGAACTACAACCGTCAACTTATTATGTACAGTCATTTACACTTAACAGCAGTTCCTACTTATTAGACGGGCCCACGGACACACGTACACGTACACGCACACGCGCACGCACACACACACACACACACAAGAAATGGTGGCTGAGGCCTTTAATCACGAGCTCCAGCTCGGAGGACAGGTGAGCTGAAACTCAGAGCTTGACTCGAACCTTTCCACCTCGTGTGGTCTTCAACTTGTCCGGACCCGGGCTCCAGCGAGAGCGAGCTGGATCCAAATCGCCATGAGCCGCGTTCCTTCCCGAGCTCCCGCGAATCCTCCCGCGCTTCTCAACACGTGCCGGTGAGACGAGGCGCCGATCCTTCCTGTCGATGCGTCGCTTCCCCGAGGATCCAACTCCAAGAAGAGGCCGATGCGTCGCACCAAGCCGTGAAACAAAATGGAGAACGAAAAGCTCCACGAACCAAGAGGAAGAGGAAGAAGCCTCCACCCGCAGCTCGAGCCAAACAACCGGCTGAAGTTCCTTACAAAACAAAGCAGCAGCCGAAGCTCACTGAGCCAGCTGAAGCAAAAAGCTTCCGAAGGCCTCAAGCCAAGCAGGACTCTATGGCCTGCTGAACGACTGCTCTTTCCGAAGCAAAAAAAGCTTACTCCTCCCACGGGACTTAGCACACGAACTCTGCACACGGGACTCAGAACGGGACTCTTCACGAACTCTGCCACGAGACTCCCCGAACTCAGCCCTACCACGGGACTCCCACACGAACAAAGATGTCCTTTTTATCCTTTGTACCCCCTCCCCCGCACCCGGCTTGACTCATGCCCTCTTGATTCACCCCCCGCTCAACCACGGGTGGGAGGGAGTTGTTGACGTCACCGCCGGGTTCTTCTTCCTCTTCACAGAAGAGGGGGAGGGACGTCTCCATTGTTCGCTCCCTAACTATTAAATCTATCCGCAGCGCATCTAATCGATTTCAAAACATTTAAACAATGGAAGGTGAGCTATCTAGGGAACATGCACTTATCGACATAGCTGACTAAGGGAACCTGTATGTTGTGTGCAATTGAATTCCAAATTTGTAACAATATGCTGTATGTATACGTTTTGATCACACCTTTCAGGGAATACCTAGTTTGATATGTTTTTGATGAACACTGAAAAGTAGGAGTAATGTAATATTTTAGGTATTTTAAAAAAAAAATTTGCAATAATTATTATAAATTGCATTTTATAAGTGCATCAGCGTATGTCAGGCATCCAAATAGAATTTAATTATGATGCCATATATGTGTGTTTATGTTGACACAAACATGAATATGTTTGGTATAGACCCTAAATTTTGGCAAACATTTTTATGATGGGGAATTTATGTGAAACCATGAGTATGCACTCTTTTCTGTGCACTTATCCAACATAGAATATACTTATAAAACAGTTTTATCACAGTGAACTTTGCAAAAAAGTTAAGCCAATTTGCATAAACCATGTTTTGAATAGAAATACTTGATAATAAAATAAATTGTGAGATAAACCTGATTTGGGGCAGTTTCTACTGAAGCCATGAGTATGCCTTTTGATTATTCACTGTGTCCAGGGATTAAAACATTAGTAAGAGATATTAAGTTACCATAAGGGTAATATATCACCCTTAATATATGCTTAATTCCAAATCTGTGGATGCATCACCCTTCCATTTATTGCAATTTCTGCCTAACCTGAAACCATGCATATGCACGAAGCCATGAGTATGCATCATTTCTTCAGAGCATATGTTCATTATTTCAAGATACTAAGGCCTTCCCACACAGATGTGGTACTTGTGCTTGTATTTCATGATTTTACATGCCTCAAATTAAATGTTTGTTATTTCAGGAACATTTGTGTCAATCATTTATCATTAATTTGAAACCATGAGTAATGCCTTAATGTATTAATGAAAAAATTTTGTTTACTCATTTGCCACATACACCTTCTTAGTAGAGAGGATAGAGTGTTGGATAAGCATATAAATATCTTGTAATATGTGATGGTGGATCAGTATTCTCAATTCTTCGTTACTCTATTTTACAGAGAAAATAACCGATATAAATCTAAATGAAACCATGAATATACATGAATATATCTACTCAAACTTTAAATATTAATGTCCTGTGTGCACAAGTTATACCTTACTTGACCACCCAGACTCTTCTAGATAGCCTAAGATGTATTTATTTATGAACACTGAACTGCCCCGGTAATGGTGAGAACTGATAAGGTCATGTTTATAAAAACAAATTGATTTTAATAACACAAAATGCAATTATGTTCTACTTTTCAACAAAACCGTTTCTCAGTCACATTTATTACTGAATCGCAAGCACATACTTATTGTATATAGATAAAAACTGATATATAATAGGTCAGTTATATATTACACAGAAGTAACTGCTTCTTAGTGTGATTAATTGGATGCATACTCATGGTTTCAAGCAGTCGCAACACATAATTTAAATGCGTTGTGAAAATTTCAATTTTCGGAGGTAAGGTGCCAAAATTCTCCCATGGATCCCTCAACATGTTTTCTGTAAGACCACAGAAACTTATAATTATAGCCTTAATTTGGTGCAGATGTCCTCCGGACCCTAAAAGGCGCAGTTTCGTGACAATCGACCATATACATTATACGTGTGTGTGTGTGTGTGTGTGTGTGTGTGTGTATGTATGTATGTATGTATGTATGTATGTACATATATATATATATATATATATATATATATATATATATGTGCATATGTATATATTGTTGCGGAAATGGCCCTTAGTGTGTTATTACATATAGGATTAGCCCGGATCCCACATTAAATGCATGTTTAGCCAGGTTGTTCGGTAAATGGACGCTACATGTGTGTCGGGAGGTGTAGGAGGCTGTTCATAGTTGGTACATTGGTGGTGGACCGAGAGGTTCTTCTTCTTCCTTCCTCTCTGGACAATAGTCCCTGCCAAGCGCTGAGAGGGGGAATGGCCTCGAAGGAAGTGAAACTGAAGGGAAGAGCCAGTCAGTATTGAGGTGGGCGAGTGAAGGAAAAGACTGCAAGAGCGCCGGGGAAGGCAGTGGTGAAACAGAGCACCAAGGTCAGTCTGCGATCGGCAGAAGGTGAACCTGAGCACACCGAGTCTGCCAGTTTGGCAGTGGGAGAGGCCGCCTGCACGTCGAGTCGGGCAATCGACTTTGTGGAGGAGTGGTTTTGGCCGGCGGTGCCTCCTCGGGCACGGACCCAGCCTGCGGAGCCCAACACCTCGATTTGGCCTTGTCTGATGAACAGGCCAGGCCTGGACTTGTATGCTGGACATTGTGAAAAGCCAGCTGGAACATACCACCGTGGATCTTTCGCTCTGGTGCAGTCGACCTCACGGGGTCTGAACGCGCCAAGGCTGCGTGCATGAGGGCTGCGACACATGGACGAGCGCTATTTTGCCGCGCGGCGTGCTCGAGCTTGGGGCTCTAATCCGTGGACATCGGCTTGTCACGAGCCACATTCGTGCTTTTGACACTTTCTTCTCGTCCATGAAACATCACCAAGTACTGTGTGTCTTGTCTGCATGCTGTCAGTGTCTTGTCTGCATGTCTTTTAAGGTTTATCTCGTTAGGGTCCCCTTCGAAACCTGTAATCCGTATCTCCCAAGTTAAGAACGGGTTATAGATTAATTATAACATTGTCGTGAATG
>NC_140973.1:16447744-16457744 GCF_056783735.1 Eptatretus burgeri
AGGGACTCGAAGTTACGGTCGCCAAGGACTCGACATGCTCAGGGAAGTCGCGACTTCCATTTCTTTTGGGTTTTGTGTGAACGTGTGTGTGTGGCGCCAGTCTGGAGAAGTAGAACGGTTAAGTGTTGCCGTGTAAGTCATATTCGGTTGTAGATCTGCCTTGGTTCTTTGCTTGTGTTTTTCTTTACATAAACGTATACGTGTATTGCTTTTGTTCCTTTGTTTTATTGTGATATACGTGCCTTCCGTGAATAAATGTGCTTATCTGATTGTTCCCCGTTTTGCTTCGTTTTTTCCTTTAATTGAATCTCCATCTTGCATCACGTTAGGGATTCTTAGTGGGTTTCAACATCCCGGTAATTAATCGGAACAGTCAAGGCCGACGATAACTCCGCTCGGTTATCCCTGTAATACGGAACGAACCACAGCAACCTCGGTTCGTGTCCGGAGTCTGCCTGTGGCGTGGTCCCATCCCTCGGCAGATTAACCGTGCGAGTACCATAGGTATATCAACTTTCGGCGATTTACCCTATCTTGCGCGGGTGGGCTGCGGACTGGGTGGTGGTGGGGTTAAACCCCCACCCGTGACTGGCTCCTGGCGGTAGTTCCCCAGAGGGTCACGACTGAATTGTCCGTTCCGGTGAGCGAGGCGGCCGCCATTCGAGTCAAGCGGCCGATCTCACGCCGGACGGGCCAGAATTCGCAACAATATGTTTATTATTGGTATGTTATTATTGATATGCTTGTATAATCAATAAAATAAGTTTTGTGCGCACGTTTTGTTTTTCATTACTGTATACCGACTTTTGCAGCCCCCTGTATGTGTGTGTATGTATGTATGTATATATATATATATGTATATATATATATATGTATATATATATATATGTATGTATATATATATATATATATATATATATATATATATATATATATATATATATATATATATATATATATATATATATATATATTGTTACGGCTGTGGAGATTCGCACAACACCATAAAGGTCCGTAGTTCAGTAAGATCGATAAGTCTGTGTTCAGTTGGATTTCCCCACCATTGTTTAATGGGATTATTCGTGTCAAAGGGCTGTGATCCTTTGAGGTAGGTTTTTCTTTTTCTATCGTTATTTTGAACCAACCACATCTCCACCAGCATTACAACAACCAATATCGCTCCCCTTAACCACAACGCCAACCACGCCACCAACACCACAACCACGATCGCTTGTACCGCCAACCACCTTCGCCGCTACGCCAGCTATCAATTCCCTTCTCCACGGACACATTACAACCATCTCTCCGCATTCATTCAATATGCGAGCAAAAGGAAACCCAAGGAACTTCGATGGCACGCGGATTTTTCACACCTAATATTCCCACCTGTTTTCTCCGCACTTGGTGTGGGGGAGGGGCGATGCAGATCGTTCGCCATTGGTCGGTTCGTGGAATGGGGTGCTGGGAACGGAGGAACGCCCCTTTTGGGAAGCTTCTCGCAGGAACTGGAAGGGGGTGGAGCAGAGAATGGGGAGGAGCAAGGGGTTGGACCCCAGGGGATATAAGGGCGTGCAGGACGCCAGGTCTGGCAGTTCATGTCTTTGGTCGTCGAGCCCTTTTGTCATCAGAGCTCGTGTGGTTTTGAGCTCGCGTGGTTTTTCTTCTTCGTGGTGGCAGTGGAGCTCGTGTGTTCTCGTCGACTGGCAGCTCGGAGCTTGTGTGGTTTGCTTCGTGCGTGGTTTTATTCGTGGTGGCTCCTCGTCGAGCTCGTGAGCTCGTGTGTTTTTGTCGTCGAGCCTTTTCTGGTCGGGTGATTGCTGCTGCTTCGTGGTGGTTCGAGCGCCGGGTGCCTTCCCTCTGGGCGCCAAGTCGTGAGGGTTGTGTGTGGTGGTCCAGGGTCGAGGCGCGCACGAGAGGAGAGTGCCGGAGAGAGCTCGCCGACCGTCTCATCACGAGGGTGCAGGTAACCAGCGTCGGTCTCGTGGGGCCCATTCGGTCAGCCAAGTCCTACGCCATAAAGGCCCACGGGCCCAATCTGACCCCCCTGTCTATGGGGGTGGTATTTTCCTTTTCTTTTTCTTTCGAATGAATGTTGTTGGCGCCGTGTCCATAAGTGTAACCTGTTTTCGTGCCTGTAAAATAATAAAATTCAGTCGTAGTGCTTTCCCTTGCTTGTGTCTTTGTCCCCGTCCCGTGATTGCTTTTGTTTCTTTGAATATGTGTATGACTGTATTTCATTGCCTTGCCTGCAGACGTGTTGTGTGTAAATTATAAATAAATGTGCTTTGTTCAAATGTACCCCGTTCGTTGCGTCATCCTCTCCCTATTGAAAATGCCATCTTGCATCACAGAATAAATAGCTGGGTTTTAAACACCCGTTAAATATAATCGGATCCGGCGAGGTCGGGCGATAATACCCGCTCGGTTATCACTGCAGAACGGAACGGACCGCTTAAGCGGTTCGTGTCCCAAGCCGAGGTACGGTCGCCCGGTCGGCTGCCCACGCAGGTACTTAGGTATATCGAATTCGGCGAGTGACCCTATCTTGCGCGGGTAGACAATTGGCTCGGACGTGGTGGGGATTAGAAACCCACCCGTGACTGGTTTCCGGCGTTAGCTCCGGAAAGTCACGACTGAATTGTCTGTCCGGTGGGCGACGCGATTGCGATAAGAGAAACGCTGAAAGAAGCCGAAAACGCAGCCGAAAGAAGAAGATATACATATATATTGTTGCTGGCCGGGGGGTCGGCCGTCAACCGACCGCTCTGAACTGCAAGTCGAGTCGGCGCGACCGATCGCCCGGAATATACATCGCCATCCAGATAACTCCGAGCGACGGGTCCTTGTACAAGAACCGAAATACACCAATCGACAGATCACGTGGGGTAGGGTCGATTGCAAATCTTCAATTTACCTAAATACCCACGTGATCCAACTACCGGGGTATTCCACCGACGGAACTCGTACGGAACAAACCGCCGAGGCGAGCTTGTCCGTGCGCGATTCCGAGCGGCGTAATCCCCGAGAACCGTCGGTCCAAATGTCCCCCTATTACGGAAAACCAACGGCTTTCTAACTCCCAACACACGAAATGTTCAGTCAATGATGGAATGGATGCAAGGAGCAGGTTAACATTCACACAAGGACATTTATTATAATGAAACATGTATGCAATTAAATAAGGCAAAATACGTATGCAATTATACAAGCAACAAAAGCACGACAAAAGAACTACAACCGTCTACTTATTATGTACAGTCATTCACACTTGACAGCAGTTCCTACTTATTAGACCGGCCCACGGACACACGTAAAACACACACACACCCAAGAAATGGTGGCAGAGGCCTTTACGAACAAGCTCCAGTTCGGAGGACAGGTGAGCTGAAACTCAGAGCTTGACTCGAACCTTTCCACCTCGTGTGGTCTTCAACTTGTCCGGACCCGGGCTACAGCGAGAGCGAACTGGATCCAATCGCCGCGATCCTTCCCAAGCTCCCGCGAATCCTCCCGCGCTTCTCAACACGTGCCGGTGAGACGAGGCGCCGATCCTTCCTGTCGATGAGTCGCTTCCCCGAGGAACCAACTCCAGGAAGAGGCCGATGCGTCGCACCAAGCCGGGAAACAAAATGGAGAACGAAAAGCTCCACGAACCAAGAAGAAGAGGAAGAAGCCTCCACTCGCAGCTCGAGCCGAACAACCGGCTAATGTTCCTTCCAAAACAAAGCAGCAGCCGAAGCTGACTGAGCCAGCCAAAGCAAAAAGCTTCCGAAGGCCTAAAACCAAGCAGGACCCGATGGCCTGCTGAACGACTGCTCTTTCCGAAGCAAAAAGCTTACTCCTCCCACGGGACTCAGCACACGAACTCTGCACACGGGACTCAGAACGCGACTTCTTCACGAACTCTGCCACGGGACTCCCACGACGAACAAAGAAAGGATCTCCTCTTTATCCTTCCCACCCCCTCCCCCGCACGCGGCGCGACTCATGCCCTCGTGATCCACCCCCCCCCCCCTGCTAAACCACGGGTGGGAGGGAGTTGTTGACGTCACGGGATGGCAGGGTTCTTCTTCCTCTTTACAGAAGAGGGGGAGGGACGTCTCTATTGTTTCGTTCCCTAACTATTATATTGATCCACAGCGCATCTAATCTATCTCTGAACATTTAAATAATGAAAGGTGAGCAATCTAGGGAACATGCACTTATCGACATAGCTGACGAAGTGAACCTGTATGTTGTGTGCAATTGAATTCCAAATGCGTAATAATATATATATATATATATATATATATATATATATATATATATATATATATATATATATATATATATATTATATATATATATATATATATATATATATATATATATATATATATATATATATATATATATATATATATATATATATATATATATATATATATATATATATATATATATATATATATATATATATATATATATATATATATATATATATATATATATATATATATATATATATATATATATATATATATATATATATATATATATATATATATATATATATATATATATATATATATATATATATATATATATATATATATATATATATATATATATATATATATATATATATATATATATATATATATATATATATATATATATATATATATATATATATATATATATATATATATATATATATATATATATATATATATATATATATATATATATATATATATACATTCATATATATATATATATATATATACATTCATATACATGTACATGAACACGCTTGAATTAATACACACCAGGAGGTTGACTCAGCCTGTCATCCTTCCGAGGTCGGCGAAGTGAGTTCCAGTGTACTGGGCCCGGTGTATGCCCCTGTTAGAATAGGTGTACCATATCCCTGTGTCGTAAGAGGCGACCAGGATTGCTTCAGGAAGGGCATCCGGCATAAAACCTGTGCCAAATCATTATGCGGATCATAACGGATGATCCGCAGTGGCGACCCTCAACGGGAAAAGCCGAAAGAAGAAGATATATATATATATATATATATATATATTATACAATGCCTGGTGTTGGCGCAGTGGTTAGGGCAGCGGCTTGGGATCCAAAAGGTCCCGAGTTCAAGCCCCGTTGGGCCACTGAATTAATACACCAGGGGGTTGACTCAGCCTGTCATCCTTCTGAGGTCGGCGAAATGAGTACCAGTATACTGGGCCGGCGTATACCCCAGTTAAAATAGGTGTACCATATCCCTGTGTCGTAAGAGGCGACCAGGGTTGCGTCAGGAAGGGCATCCGGCATAAAACATGTGCCAAATCACTATGCGGATCATACGGATGATCCGCTGTGGCGACCCCGAAAGGGAGCAGCCGAAAGAAGAAGAAGACATATATATATACATTATACATACATACATATATATTTATATATGGAACTCCCTAACTTGGTGAAGAAGTGAGTCCTATAACAGCAAATGCTGCAAGAACTGTGAGCAACAAGTGTCATCTCCCACACAAGCACATTCTCTGCCCTTTTGAGCACCAATTAAGAGGTGTGGATGCAGTCAAATGGGATAAATTCAACAAAAGACGGCTCTTCCGACTGAATATGACATGACGCTTTCTTGTGTATTCATAAACATGCCTTGGTTGCATTGGATTTGTAGATGCTGAAGATCCAATAAGCATTGTGTGCCGATACTCTGGCAAAATTCCTTTCATAAGGTTGGGTAATTGCTTCAGTAGCCTGCAATCATGGGGCGGATCCAGGGTTGGAGGGGAGGCTGCAGACCCTCCCCTCCTTTTTATTTTGTTATCTTTTTTTTCATATGTATTAAGATGTATATAACTGAAGACGTGATCTCTCTGAATGTGGGATCACCCGGTATTCCTCAGACCACAGCTGATGTTGACCGCAGTGTTCAAAATGGTACTGATTTGTATCATTAAGGTTATTCCCTTGGTGGACACTTGATGCTCAACGAATTACCGAAATATTTTGTCATCTGAGATACTTCCTTCCTCCTAACTATTAACGAACCAAGAAGTGGAATGGTATCCCAAGTATCACAATAATCCAGTCTCTATATCGTTCTGTTTGAATTCGGCACTCAGTGTTTTCAAAACTCAAGAACATGCTTTTTGACCATGAGAAATTCTCCAGGGAATACAATAGGCATTGAGTGTGTTGGAGAAGAAGCTTTGTTATCAGTGATTCACATCGTCAAGACGATGAAGGCAAACGTTCAGCTGATGGGAAAACCGCAATTCTGATCGAAGGTCACTTCCATGTCAAACCTTGTTCAATACATCAGACATTGATTTGTTTTGATCATGACGTCATTTGCTTCAATATATGCAGCGTCTTCTTTTTATTCAATTTTATTTTCATGATGAGACAATAATTAAGATAAATGTAGTTTTGATCAAAAGTTTTTTTTTTTTAATTGGAGTACTATTTTCCAAATGTATAACAGCGTTTTGTATCTTCAGCACTATCGTTAGATGTCTTTAGAATTCATGACAAAAATAAATACCCACAAAAAAAATGTTCCCCTCACTCTGCTCGGTGAAATTATATTTTTCAGTGCAATGGAAATTTTTGCGCCCACCCCCCCGCCCCTCCCCCCAACCCAAAATCATGGTGTTTCTGTGTGGATGTCGCATCATCACAATGGGCCAAATGACGTTATCTATCAAGTTGATCAATGATTTGTACACCCACAGTGATTTTCAATATCAATTTACACATCAGCCATGTGATTTGAAATGCAGATAAAGACCGCTTGATGCTTCTCTGGCATTCAATTAAGTCTGTTCAGACAGATCACAAGCAACAAAAATAAAATCAAGACGATTCTTCTCACGACATCGCACGTTCCCCTCCCCATCACCTCCCAAGTCTTCCCCTGGGACTCACAAAGAGCATGGCACATCTATTTGAGCTTTATTGCACAGACTGTCAAAACACAGAGGCAGCGACAACAATGTGAATTTCCCCCTACGCTCTAGATGAATAAACAAAGTAACATCAAATGTGCGCAAAGAGAGAAAATTGGATGACAGGTTTGATTTTTAATCGGCTCCCACTGACAGACTTTAGACATGCAAGTACAATTAGAACCTCCATCGTAAGAAGTTAACCTTCTATCTTAAAAGGGCACCGATCCAACTTGAGCCTCTGAAGATGGCACATGCTGCAAATCCAATTTGCAACTCCCAGCTGAACGGCTTTGCAGCAAGCAACCTGCCGTGCACCACCGACCCCTTACGGCACATGCCTTAATCAGCTCATGTAACAGCATCCCTTCAATCATCCCAGCATTTCCCAAAGAAATCATTTATGCATTCCCACCGAGGTTTCTTGGAGATCTGCACTACAATGCTTGTTATTGGATAAACAAGGGATTCAAAACATTGCAACATGGCACATGCTGTTACTGTATCTGCTGCATAGCAATCCAGCTGAACTTATTTGATTCAACCGGACTCAGTGGTGTATCGGATAGAGAATCCGCTCTGACGATGGGAGGTCGGCAGTTTGAACCCGACAAGATCGGCTGGACAAGTCTCAGCAAAGACCAATAATGGTGCGTGCTGCTTCATTGCTTGACACTCAGCATTTTAAAAGGATAGAGCACGGACAAACAACAGTAGTACAAGCTTTGATGGGTTAGGGCCTCCTCCTGTGTTGAAGATCTTTTATAAAATCAAAAATCCCAATGTCCTACACAACAAGAATTTTGAAAAGTTTCCCATCCAACAAGGATTCAAGCCAACAGAAATAAAGTGTGTGTGTGTGTGTGTGTGTGTGTGTGTGTGTGTGTGTGTGTGTGTGTGTGTGTGTGTGTGTGTGTGTGTGTGTGTGTGTGTGTGTGTGTGTGTGTGTGTGTGTGTGTGTGTGTGTGTGTGTGTGTGTGTGTGTGTGTTTTTAAAAATTTAATTGTTCCTGGCTGCTATCAGAACTCTTTTGGGTTCCACACACAGGTTAATATGTGGCAGGTATTGTTGTGGGGCCGGGTCTCCGTGGTGAGCACGACCGCTAGATGGAGCAGTAGAGTCGGCTCCACCGAACACCCGGAATTTAGGTCGTACCTTTCAGATAAATCCGAAAGGTCACGAGTCCCTTATCGGACCGAAGATCGCCAATAGGTCGACCACGTGGGATAGGGTTAATTGCCAATTTCAATATACGTAAATACCCATGTCGTCCAAACTACAGGGGAAATTCACCCTCGGCAGGATCTGCGCAATCCGGGCCGTTACTGAGCCGGATCCGAGTCGTACCCCGAGCGGAGAGTACCAGAATCCTGCAGGGCCGATTGCACGATTACGGCAGCAATGAGGCCTCCTAATTCCCAATATGCAGCGCGGCAAACCAATGGTAGAAAGGACGAGCTGGGACATTCAACAAAAAGGGAATTTATTAACAATAGTCGGGGGACGAGGGGAGCACTTAACCCTCTAGAGCCCACGAAATGTTTTGGGTGAACAAAAAAATAACCCCTGGGGCTCTAGAGGGTTAAGGGAAGAGTTACCCGACTAAGCAATGCCAAATAATGCACAACAAAAAGCACTTAACAATTCTACTTATAGACGGGGCCCACGGACACACACACGCACACACAGATACCCAGAAATGGACCCCGTCGGGTCTTTATTGAAGGTTTCCAGCTCGAGGGAAGATGAGCTGGAGACCAGAGCTATCTTGGACCTGTCCACCTCGTGTGGTCTTCGACGTTCTGGATCGGCGGGACTCGAACCCGCAACAACGATGCCACTCCAAGTACCAGGGACGGAGGATGAAGGACGGACGCCAACCAGCGCGAGGGAGGACAGGGCAGCGAGCGCCAGCAAGCAAGGCAAGGCGATCCGAAACGATCCGACCGGCAAACCCCAACTGCTCCCAGTCGGATTGTGCCGAACAATTATTCACTCCCCGTCCAGGGGGGGGGATCCCTCTCGTAACCCCCCCCCCCTTTACTGGACGGTTTTGTCACGTGATCCGCTGCTTGCCCCTGTGATTGGCCAAAAGAGGTGCCAAGTCCTCTGATTGGACCGGGGGGCGTGGCATGCATCATGGCAGACAGCCCCTCAAACAGGAAGATGAGTAATATTGTCCTGCGTTGGCTCCCATTGGCCGAACGACGGCAAACTCGCTCGCATCTCTCTAATTGGTCGAGAGAGACGCCAAGTCCTTCATTGAACTCCGCCCACCGCAAGCGTTATGGCGTCAGGATGGAGCGAGAGGAAGGTGGTGTTGTTGTAAACGTAAAAGAAAACCCTGACGATCAAAATAACTCCGCAGCGCACGAACATTTAATCACCCATTAGACACGAGATGGATTCTAACTATACAAATATACTTAACGAAATAACTGAGCTTCGGGGACCTGTCTGGTGTGTGCTCATGGCTGCCAGATTCGTAACAGTATTTCCTGTTGGTCAGGATGCATGCAGCAATGGCTTGTGTGGAATTTGCTTCATGGTACCCACTACATTAATGTGGTCTCATCGTGATGTTCCATTGGGCTGTTGTAAGGGAATTCGTTCCCAATAGTGTGCAATATTTTGGGAGTTTGCTTGGCATGTCCTTTGACAGTATAAAGGCAGGGACCAGTGGAAATTCTGCGTAATGTAAAATGTGACTTCAAATCATCAACCCCTTTCTTCTTTAAGTTTTACCCCCCCCCTTTTTTTCCCAGCCTCAAGTACTCAACCCCAAGTCTTCAAGCCCACTCTCCCAACTCTGTCCCCTCTCTACCCCACCCCCACCACGACTCTTTGTCCTCTCTTCCCCCTTTCTTGTTCAAGTCCTAAACATCCTCCTCCCCAAATCCACAAGCCCCCTCCCATGTCAAAAATCACCCCCTCCCCAAAGCCTCAACCCCCCTTTCCCAACTGTCCCTTCGCTGCCCCCTCCCCTGCCCCCACTCCAACTTTGTCCTCATCTCCCCCCCCCTTTCTCTTAAAGTCCTCAACCCACC
>NC_140973.1:16462744-16800244 GCF_056783735.1 Eptatretus burgeri
TTTGACCACAGGAATGCTGGTACTGAGTAACAAACTGCAGAGCACCTCTGCCACCTTGAGGGATGGGAGCATTGTGCTGGTGAGGAGCAGGGGAGTAATTTAATGAAAAAGACAAATCAAAAATGCAGCTCACTCAGATGTCTTCACAAGAGAAATTGACAAACACAGAATTGCAAGTTGAACACCAAACAAGTAAGAGGGCAGCAATTGGCAAAGCATATCTCAGAACCGGAACAACGGCAAGCCACTTTGGAAGAAAAACGTTAAAGAAAACCTTTGAATCATCTTCATTTACATTTACTTTGAACCAGCCTTGGTGGAGTCATGGTTGGAGCGTCCGTTCTGACTCTGGGAGGTCGGTGGTTCGAACACCGGCTGAGTCGCACCAGAGAGTTTTAAAATGGTACGTGCTGCTTTCTTGTTTGACGTTTGTCATTTAAAAAGGACACGTCATGGACAACAAAAAAAAAAAAAAACAACCATAGGTTCATAATAATAGCCCAAGCTTTGATGAGCCTAATATAATGGCCTCCTCCTGCATTGAACTTCCTTGTGCGGGACCTCGTGTTATTAGTCCCCTACCAGTTTCACCGTAGGTGATTATAGGTTTGATCTTCATCTGTCCATTCCACCTGTGGTTTTTCAGACTTTTTTCCCACATATCCTTTAACATATTCAACTGAAACTTAATACATGGCTTCATTATCATATGTTGCAGAACGAGTTCGAGTTTCAGGGCGTTTTGTCAATTTTTCAGTTAAAATGCCCTCTTTGGACTTTGAAAATATCACATCAGTCGAGAACATGTATCGAGAACATGTATTGCAAAGCAATTCTCGCTCTTGTTGTTGTTATTATTATTATTGCTCTGCCTTGTTAATCTGATAATCTCAGATAAGCAAAATATCAACTCAATCAACATTAAGTAAGAAAAAAAAGTGTCTGAATATGATCAAGATCCAGTGAGAGAACAATTATTTGTAGATTGAAGTAAGTACTCTAAAGTTAACCATCAATGACACTATATTGTTATGGAAAGTGTGCACATTAAACTCATGAGCCAACATCAGTTCTTCTTCCTTCATATGCAGCACATGGTTGGGAGTAGCATCATTTTCTGGGGGAAGGGGGAGGGAGGGATGGCTGTACCACTAATGCAGTGTTCCCTGTAGGTTAGAACAGGAATTTGCAATTTGGGTCATGGTGTCGGCAATATCACGTCTACTCTTTGTGAAGAACACTGATATATTTATCATCCACAAACTAATGCTGGCAGATGGGACGCCCAGGTTTAATGTCCATCCGAGGGAGGGCACACATGCCGACGATTCGTCCTGGCTGAGAAACACCAGGATGATAGTTTATAGCTCGGTTACAATTATAAACGCACAGCTCAGTGATGAGCATGCATCCTTCTCAGTCTAGGCTATCCTGCCAGCCCAATCATCAATATAATGTGCACGTTCCCACCGTCAACAAGCATCGGAGCATAATGATGGAAAAGGCATGGCGACTCCCACCCTCGTACAAATACTCATCGACTTGGGCTTGAAGTTAATCGCAACTACTTCATTCAAATAAATATAGGCCATCAGCCATAAGCTGTATCGTGCAATTTCGTTCCACTCAAATAGCTGCAGTTATTGTGTATTTTCATCTTGAAAATCGATGCATTCCCAGCATTCTCTCATTTGAACTCGGATCACGTGTGTGCCACGTGACGCCTCGACAGCCAATAGATCGGCTGACATCGTATGCAAATTACGTCGGACTGTCACGTGACCAGCTAAGTTGTCCAAGGTGGAAGCTTCCTGCAGGGAGGAAATCACCGGCAGCTGATCGGCGATTTTTGATTAATATGGCGTGAGGACGCTCCCCCAGTGTATTATTCACCAGGACAATGTAGCGAACTAAGAAGTCAAACGTTTTATGTCTGTAAGATGGGATAAATGGAGAGAAAATGTCAACAAATGGCTCGTCTTAGACGGTCACGAACGACGTTTAGCCGAGAGTGCCGGCGTGGGAGGACTAACTTCGATCATGGGCCGATTGTACCTGGAGTGCCGGTGTAAAGATTTCAAGTTACACCCGATGAGTGGAACGAAACTTGATTTTCAAGCACTTTCTGAGCCATGGCTGATGGCCTAATACTAATTTCATACAATCAAAAGACATGTGTACACACACGCAAGCAAGCAAGCACACAGTCAAATTGTAGCCTGGTGTTGGCTTAGTGGTTAGGGTGGCGGCTTGGGATCCTAGGGTCCTGAGTTCAAGCCCCGTTGGCCGCTGAATTAAAATACACCAGGAGGTTGACTCAGCCTGTCATCCTTCCAAGGTCGGCAAAATGAGCACCAGTGCACTGGAAAGGGGGACACTGCATCAGCGGCATAGCCGCGTCCCAACCAATGATCCAACCAGCAGCCACAGGCTGCACTCGATAGAGAGAGTCAAATTATAAAATCAGAACACACCTGATTAACAACTTCAAAGTACAAAGCAACAGTTGTGGTGGCATCCAGGCCACAAATCTTCCACTGGCTCGTTCCAGCCACACCAATCTCCTGCATTCAAGCCAAGTCGCAGTGAGAGGCAAGCACATGGTCATTGGTCAACCATCACTCAGAGCACCACAGATCCAATCTTCTATGGTCACATTTGAAAAAGCAGTCATTTAGGGAAGCATTAAATAAGCAGGCACATCTCAACCCGTTTTACCCAACTTACATTTTCTGACACACACGGGCCTTTTGTGTGGAGTGACACGCATGGTCCGATGGCTCCAGATATCTTCAGCTCCCGAGATGTCTGAACATGGTGAAAAATATCCACCATCATGTCTGAAACTCAAGTGATGTGTTGGCCTCAAAGCTAACCAGAAAGCCGATTTGGGGGGAAAGAGTGAACAAAGGGATTTATTGGTGCTCACCCTTTTGAAATACAACTCACCTTCACTTCTAGAGTGGCTCCAAAAGCCATTTTGAAGGTATCATGAACATCCTTGCTGTAAACCCTCTGGAATGTCTGCTTAAACAGTGAGGTGTTGAAAGAATCACCCATCACCATGTATCCCCTGTAGTAACATAGGAAGTACGTGCTTTCTTAGCATATTTTTAGCATCAAGCAAGTTGCAGTTAAACGCAAATAATTAATATTATTCTCAAATGATCATTGCAAGCTAACTAAAGCCAGTCATATACTGACATGATCCGTCCATACAAATGCCGGGTAAACACCACATTCATGGAGCGTTAACCACCGATTTCACCACCACATAATAGTGCCAGTTTTTAGGTGTTTTGAAGGCAAATTTCAAACGACATTATTGCTTTCCTTTTAAATGCCTGTGTTTCAAATCAAATCTTAACATACATCGAGTATGCTTTTTATAATTGAGATGCGGATGAATGTCTGAAACGATCCAACAAACCTTGGCTGTTGGGGGAGGGGGAGGGGGCATCGCATTTTCACAAATGCCTTGTGCACATCGTGAGGGATACAGACGTGCCGTCAATGTATTTCAGTAAATCATGGGCAATTTGCTAAGGAAGTAAAATGCATTTTACTCGGTACTGATAATGAGGTGAAATTGTTATACATTTGGCGGCGCTGTCTCTAGGGTTACAACGCCGACTAGTTCGGCACAGGTCTCGGGTCACGCGCCTCAGATCACGATACCAAAGTACTCCTGTGCCTTGCCAGTTGGGGATATACATCCCGGCTACAGACTGGGTTTTATCAGAGACCAAGCGAAGTCTGCCGCAGTCCGTAGCCAGTTTGGTTTTGAATACAAATCGAGCGATTGTTCCTCAGCGCGACACAAATAAATTCAGTGCGGAAAATTTTGTATGCATCAGCCAGATTTATTGGGGAAACATCGGGGAATACGACACAAGCAAAGCATTCACGATAACGTTATCATTCATCTATAACCCGTCCTTCGGGCCCTGTCACACCTTGACGTTTTAGCCAGCATATGGCAAGGTATCAAAATGTATGTAAAACGCTGGCGTACGCTGAACTATTGATGTGTTTTTTCCAGTTTTGGACGTATTCATAACGTATTAGTAACGTTCACAGAACGTTTTGATAACATATAGATAACTTGTATCAACAAATGCTGAGCGTGTTGTCGGCGTTCACAACCTATGCCCAACGATAGTCTAACTTATGCATAGCGCGCGGCAGCATATCGCTGACGATCACGTGGCGTAGGCTATTAATAGGCTGCGGCTCGACGATTCAAATCATAACCACACTAGACATCGAAGTGTCAAGCTGCTGTCACACCTTGACGTTTTAGCCAGCGTATGCCGACATATGAAAAATTTGCTGGCACAATAAGCCGAATAAGCTGGCACACGTCGAATACGTTATGGGTAAGTTTTGTATACGTTAAAAGCACGCTGAAGCACACTGGCATACATCGACAAATTTTCAGCATGTTGAAAATTTTTCCACATACTCAGCGTATGACACACGTTCCGCATACACTGGCCATAAGTTGAAGGCAAGTTACGCGATCGTCGACACACGTTACTTGTAAGTCGACACACGTTACTCATAAGTCGAAACACGTCGAGGTAATGGTTAGCGTCAGTGTTCGACTCCCTGGTTTTTTTTTTTTGGTTTTTTTTTTTCTTCGGTATGACGGTGATGTTGACACTTCGATTTCTAGTGCGGTTATGATTTAAATCGTTGCGCGGCAGCCTATTAATTATATTGTATTATAACCGCACTAGAAATCGAAGTGTCAACATCACCGTCATACCGAAGAAAAAATAAAAAACCAGGGAGTCTGGAACACTGATGCTAACCATTACCTCGACACGTTTCGACTTATGAGTAACTTACAATTAACGTGTGTCGACATGTGTCAACGATCGCGTAACGTGCCTACAACTTATGGCCAGCGTTATGCGGAACGTGTGAGTCATACGCTGGCATACGTCTAAAAATTTCAAGCATGGGAAATTTGTCTAACAGCTCGGCGTACTACGATGTATGCCAGCGTGCTCTTAACGTATACAAAACTTACCCATACGTATTTGACGTGTGCCAGCGTTTGACAAATTTTTCATACGTCAGCATACGCTGGCTAAATCGTCAAGGTGTGACAGGGCCTTTATCTCGGGAGCTACGGATAGGGGTTTCACAGGGGACCCTAGCAAAATAAGCCTTACGCCTGGACAACATGCATACAAGACACGGAGTACTTCGTGGTGCCTCATGGACGAGAGGAAAGGTGTCGAAGGCACGAATGTGGCTCGTGACAAGCCGATGTCATCGGATTCGAGCGCCCAGCTCGAGCATGCAGCATGGCAAGATGGCGGCGACGTACTCCTATCAGCACCGCCCACGCACGCAGCCTCGGCACGTCCAGCTCCCGTAAGGTCGACGGCACAAGAGCGAAAGATCTATGGTGTGTTCTAGCTGGCTCCCCACAAGGTCCGGTATGCGAATCCAGGCCTGTCCTGTACACCAGACCAGACCAAATCTGGGTGTTGGGCTCCGCAGTCGGATCTATGGAATGAAAAGACATGGTCCAGCCACGCAGGGAGCAAGGACAGTCAGAGACCCCGTTGCTGGACTCAGGATCAACCTGAGGACGACCTGCACGCTGGATCCATGGCCAAGCAGGAACAGCTCGTCGAGTCACTCCTCATAAAGCAGATCGCAGACAGACAAAAAGCAGTCCCTCTTGCCTTTCGGGGTGGGCTTTTCTGACCACCTCCAGGGACACGTGATTGGTCCATCGTTCGAGTTTGCAGCAGCTCTCCGCCAATGGGTTGCTGGCATGTCTGGTTGACTGGCTCTGTCAGGGCTCTAGGTGGGGGCTCGTTAGGAGGGGGGAAGGAAAAAGGCGTCTCTCGGTACACCACCACTGTATGAACACTGGACAGCCTGCTACACCTCCAGACACACATGTAACGTCCGATTACCAAACAACCTGGCTAAACATGCATTTAAGGGGGGATCTGGGCTAATCCTATATTTAATAACCCACTAAGGGCCCATTTCCGCAACAATATTTCAGCGACTTGTGGGCGAATCCCATGTGACATGTACTCTTGGGTAACAACCCAGCAACAATAAAACGAATTGCATCACTAAGTGCCTGGCTTAATACCATTAAAAAGCATAAATAAAAAAAAACACCGACACACAGCTGGAGGATTACCCAGTGAGATTGGCACAGCACTTCATTTCATGTAAACCAGTTTGGTCCAGAGCACAGGCGTAGATGTCAATCACGTGGCCATTGGTTGCGGCCCTGTTCGCCAAAGTTTCATAGTGCTGCAAGCAATGACAAAATGTGTTAAACGACAATCACAGCTGATAAAATCACGCCCATTGGTAATTTCTGCCACAAGCATAAAATCCTTACAGAAGAGGCTGTTGAGAAAGTAACTCGAGTGGAGAATCTACATAAATTTTTTGACTCCTGAAAGAAATGGGGGGATACTTGAAAACTTCAGAATTGACATGTGTTGGAAAAACAGGACAGAGGTTCAAATGGGAACAACAACAGGCCAACCCAGTTTGAATGAAATGGTAAATAAAATGAATAAAGACGTGAGGTTCTTCAAAGAGTTGTACAAATGAGATACTCACAATAATAGTCCAAGGCACATCAACAGTATTTTTGTTTGTTTGTTTGTTTGTTTAAAAGAAGGCACTTCCAACTAAAAGTAAACTAGATCTACTCCGCTAATTTGAGTAATAAGTAAGAGCAGACTCGGTCTCAGGCGACGTTTCACCGGCTTCCTCAGGCCAATACACCCCGAGCCTCGGCACGTGTCCGGTTTATATTCCGATGCGACCGCTCATTTCTGGTCACGTGCTGGTGCTCGAGGTCAAATGGAGGAGAGCTTTTTTATTTTGCAAAAGCAAAAACAAAATAAACATCAAATGACATCAATGATGGGCTGCTCTGCTCTAGTTTTTTTGTTTTTACTTACACGTGATCTGGAGTTGTAAGTGTGTGGGTGAGCATGCTTGTGGGCTTCTTGTTTTTGCGTTTCTGGGGTGCGAACATATCTAGTTTAGTGTCCGGGTTGAACGTGATGAGGTGTTGGTTGCGTGAGTGTTGGGGTTCTCGTTGGGGGGTTGTACACATGTGCATGTGGTGTTTGGGATTGAGTGTTGTTTGTTGCTCACCTTAACAAGCTGTTTGTACCAACCAGTTTTTGCCATTTGCATCAGAGGTGTGTACTGTGTGGGTATGTCCACAGTCTCCCCAGTTAGACCACCCTCCCGGCTCTTCACTTGCCATGCTTCCAAAATCAACCTGTGTCGTTTGTTAGATGTAGTGTCAAGGACACGGGTCCCAAAGTCAAATTTGTGACCAGATTGCAGGCAATGACGTGCTATGGCTGACTGGGTCACCTTTCCAAGCTTGATTGCTCGATCATGTTCATCCAGCCTTTGCTTTCAATTTTTTTCCAGTTTAACCAATGTAGAAATTCTAAATTGTGACCAATTATTGATGCTGCACTTACCATCTGAGGGAGAGAACTAGTCTGTTCTGTTCCTGAAACGTCAAGCAACAACAAAAAATAATTTTATAATTTTCATTCTTTACCGCTTGGTGTGCTTTTTTTTTCTTCTTACAAACACACACACACACACACACACACACACACACACACACACACACACACACACACACACACACACACACGGAGTCTTCAGATGCAAATGGCTGCTGAGGCACTCAAGGCAGTTTTCCATTGGCGAGGGGACACAATCCCGGATGGGTCGCCACTCCGACACATATCCATAAAACCAACACCAGGCTTTTACACATACATATAAATGTATTCCAACACACAGCACACTTACAACACACACACTTTATATAATTAAATTTTTGTTGCAGCTTGGATTTATTGTGAGCAACTCATTCATCAACCTTTTGAATGTACTGATCAACTTTTCAGTGTCGCTTGTATCATTGCCAACCAACCTTGGTAGCCTTCTTCACAAACTTGGCATTGTCTTTCTCAATGTCGTGCCAGGAGCGAATTGGAGCTTTGAGCTCTTCTCCCACCACCATGCCAGGTCCTTGCGTGGGTGGTCCACCCATGAACAGCATGATCCGACCCCCCACATTGGGGAAAGCGCACTGTCAAAACGTAGCAAGAATGCATGTGTTTGAGAAAATGGGGTTTGGAAAGAAATGCCAAAAGCATTGTTGTGGAGGAGGTAAGACGGACACAATAAGAATTCCAGTCGTTCTACTGGAATGTTTATCCCTCGTTTTTAAATCAAAAACAGACTATCCTATGCATCTCCCTCTATACCTATCATCTTCCATATATCGGTCCCATCATCAGACCCAGAGAGATTGCACAGGTTGAAGATCAAGATATGAATTACAAAGCGACAGCAACAGGAAAGTTCAAGCAAGAGTCCCACCACCCCCAGGCCCAAACTCCTCTCTTCTCCCCGAATCACAATGGCACAGAAGCAAACACTAGATTTAGGAGCAGGGGACATCCAAATAAAAAGGATTCGATAAAAGGATGATTCGCCAATTTAACACGAAGATTCTAGAAAGACATTCGCAAGAACCTTACCTCCTTGGCATGTTTTGAAAAGCACACCTGCCAATGGGGGTAAAGCAAAACAAAGGGAGCTCCAGAAAAAAAGAAATACAATGAAAACAATCATTCAAGAATTACTAAAAACTGCTCAACTAAAACTGCAACTTCCAGGGTTAAGCAAACCGTTCCGAATTGATCTGTTGCTGTTACTCATTGTGCACACAGCTGACTCTGGTCATAAGAAGGCCGAATGTCTGAATGCTGCGCTTCCTTCCAAACCTCGCAGACCCAACCCCTCGCTTCTTGCACATACCACCCTGCCCCTTCATAAGCAGCAGCTCCTGGACTCGGTCTTTCTCACTGAGAAAGTGGAGAGGTTTCTAACAACACTCGACTCAGATTCTGTGAGACACTCAGACACTCGACTCAGATTGAATAAGCACACAAGTCCTAAAAACCTTTGCTGCCGTTTTTGTTCATCCTATTTCTGCTCTTTTCACCCGATCATTTTCTCTAGGTCACCTTCCATCCACTTGGTCATCCAACACCACTGCAATGCACAAACAAAGTGAAAAAAACCGATCCCCTTAACTCCAGCCCCATTAGGTTACATCTAATTATAAACAGTCATGGACTACATCATCGCAGTCGACATAAAATTCTTCCTTTGCTATAAAGGCCTGATCTCAGACCATGGTACTCCACCCTGGAGATGCTGCTTCTACTCTCCCAACAATGGATGGAGGCCCTCATTGTCAGACACAAGAACAGGGCCGTCTCTTTGGACACATCTCGCGCATGCGATAGTCTGACGTCCTGCCTTATTCTCCAAACTCTCTGCCTGCGACATCCAAGATCACCTCCTCTCATGGCTTAGTAACTTCCTGCACTCTTGTAGTCAGAAAGTAGCTTTGAACATGATCATCTCATCTCTCCCTGTCAACCTGGTGTTGGCTTAGCGGTTCGGGTGGTGGCTTGGGATCGTAGGATCCTGAGTTCAAGCCCCGTTGGCCACTGGATTAACACCAGGGGGTTGACTCAGTCTGTCATCCTTCCGAGGTCGGCAAAATGAGTACCAGTGTAGCAGCCAAAAAGCTGCACATGAAGGGAAGGGGTATTGATGGATTTATTAAATCTGGTATTGGTGTGGTGCAGGCATGATGGGCCGAATGGCCTCCTCTTGGGCATAAAAATTTCCTGTAAAGACTGGAATACCTGGCGGGGACGTTCCTTGGGTCTCATTCTTTATTAATGATCTTCATGAGTCCCGAGAAAATTTGACTTATCTCTTTGCTGATGATTCCACCCTCTGCCATAGTAGCTTTCATCCATCAGATAGACAGGCAGCAACCTCTTTCCCTCTCTGCAGACCTTGATAGAAACAGGAGCTTGTTCAACACTTGGACTATGTCTTTCAACCTCGACAAATCTCACACACCACTCTGTCTGTCCAAAAGGACAATCTGATGAGTTCACTCAGCTACTTCCTTCACAAACCTTTTGAAGTAATTCAGTCACTCAAACTTTTCAGCATCACAATCAGTCTTTCTTGGTCAAATCATATCTGCAAGTCGACCTCCAAAGCAAGCCACTGACTGAGCATCCTCCATCATGCAAAGACTTTTATTGGCACATCTAAACTTTTTTCAACATACAAGGCCTTCATACGCAGCTTGACGGAATACTGCTCTCATCTTTGGGCTGGTGTCCCTGCCTCACACCGTGCACTTCGTGGAAACCAAGACCTTCCAAATAATTGGAAGCTCCTGCAATGAAGCAAAGTTTCTCAACCCATTACTCTCGCATCGCTGATCAGCACGTCGTCACATAGGTTGGTGGGCTCTGTCTTTTACCATCTCCTTTTTGGTCTTCCACTCTTCCCTTTCCTTGCTCTGTGCCCATGTAGGTTTCTGCAGGGCACACAGTCTGCCAGGAATGCACTGTAGATGGAAGTCCTAAAATCCAGGCTTGGACAGCTCACCGACACGCATTCCTTAATCTTCAACCCTCACGGCCATCTGTGGAACCAACTTCCTCAGTGTGTTCAATCCCATTATTCCCTCCAGGGCTTCAAGGCAGCTGTTCAACACCATCTCATGTCATCCCCAATCCATACTTTTCTAATTTCTCCCATCATTAACCCTCCCCCATGCACACCCCTTCCTTTCCAGATTATTGTGTATCTCCCCCCCCCCCCTTCCATCACCATATTTTTCCTTTTTGGTACCATTTCTGTTTCCTCCCTGGTTCTCCTTTCCTCTTCTTGCTGTGTTTAAGCTTGTATCCAGCTTGTTCACCACATGTATTTGCCCCCTCCGGTTGATTTCATTCTTTCTCCAAAAGTCTCTCTGATGTCCCCCTCTATCCTGCTGTTGGTGTGTTTCCCCTTTTCCATTAAGTTCTCCTTGTTCTGTTGTGCTCTAGTCCATTCTGTGTTCTAGATCTTCCACGAGCCTCGACTTGTATTAAAAATGCACCCTATTTTTGCCAGCATTACACAAAAACAAAATTAGAGCGAGAAAAGGAATGTTGAAATTTTATCATAATTATCCAAATATCCATTAAATTAGGTCGCAACTTGGGGAAGACTGAAGAGATGTAAAACTCTAGTAATCATCAAGTGTGGTTATGTTTGAAGTGCAAATAAAAAGAAGGCAAAAATGAAAATGCTGCATGGTTAGAATATGACGTCAAAATAAAGGCAACGAGTCATCGGCTGCATGAAAAAAACGAGTTTATACAGCAATGAAAATTGATAAAGGGTTCGGTTCTAATTTAACATTAACGAAATAAGCTTCCGAAATACAAACATAATGTAACTTGGGAAATTGAGAATAAATATTTATGAAAAAACAACGTAAAAAAACAACGTTGAAAGATGGCAAAACGTTCCATTAAGCCGCTGTCACACCTTGACGTTTTAGCCAGCGTATGCCGACGTATGAAAAATTTGGCGAATACGCTGGCATACGTCGAATACGTTATGGGTAAGTTTTGTATACGTTAAGAGCACGCTGGCATACGTCGTAGTACGCAGAGCTCGTCGACAAATTTTGTGCATGCACAAAATTTGTCGACGTGCTCGGCGTATGACTCGCATGTTCCGCATACGCTGGCCATAAGTTGTAGGCACGTTATGCGATCGTTGACACATGTTACTTGTAAGTTACTCATAAGTTGAAACACGTCGAGGTAATGTCTTGCATACTCGAAACTTATTTCTAACCTATGAGTAACGTGCTTTGAACCCATGTGTAACGTACCTCCAACGCATATTGACGTATTTGACGTCTTACGGACGACCACAGAACTTACTGAACGTGTTTCTAACTTAC
Source organism: Eptatretus burgeri (assembly GCF_056783735.1). Classification (NCBI taxonomy): domain Eukaryota; kingdom Metazoa; phylum Chordata; class Myxini; order Myxiniformes; family Myxinidae; genus Eptatretus; species Eptatretus burgeri. The sequence continues at coordinate 16,474,629 of NC_140973.1, forward strand.
AGCTACCGTATAATGGCGTATTGGCAGCGTTTAGGGGAATTGGTATATAAAAATGGGGTTCACAGGAGGAACCCGTCAGTGTTCCAGACTCCATGGTGAGCAGATGTCCATGTCATCCGAGAGATGGAGGATCCGGCAAGGCTGAGACGAGAATACCTACTAGCTGTCCTCAAACATCAACATAACCTCATTGATTTGACACTGTACCAGTTGTGTGCCAATAGAGCCAGGAGAAGAAGAGGTGAACGGAGGAGAAGGAACTGGGTGAGACCATGGATCGGGAGGCGACGGCAGTTTGGCATGTATGACCAGCTCATGGTGGAACTCCGTAACGAGGAGTTCTTCGAAGTTTTCTTCGGCATGACGGTGATGTTGACACTTCGATGTCTAGTGCGGTTATGATTTGAATAGTAGGCTATGTGAATAGCCTTTTAATAGGCTACGCCACGTGATCGTCGGCGATACGCTGCCGCGCTATGCATAAGTTAGACTATCGTTGGGCATAAGTTGTGAACGCCGACAACACGCTAAGCATTCGGTGGTATAAGTTATCGAAACGTTCTGTGTACATTACTAATACGTTATGCATACGTCCAACTCGTTATGAATACACTATTATACGCCCAAAACTGAAAAAAAAAAGTTCAGTGTATGCCAGCGTTTTAGATAAATTTTGATACGTTGCCATACGCTGGCTAAATAGTCAAGGTGTGACAGGGGCAATAGGAGTGACCCAATATCAAATTTTTGAGTTTAAAGAAAATCTTCTGTTTTGCCCCGTGACCCTTAGTCCACACTCACTGGGGCATGAACCAGGGGTCAAACCCAAAAATTCGTTTCACATTCCCTGTATCCCCCAATGTTGAATGCATAAACGAAGTTCCATTTTTAAAATGTTAAACTGCAATAGCATTCCGTAGAGCGCATTCTTCCGCCACACTGAACAGTTTACTTTTTGTATCCTGCTGAGAGGCTATGTCCGGATTTTGATCTTCACCAAAATCTATGACATTTGTCCCTGTCACCCACCCAACCTGTTCACAAAATTTTGTCCGAATCCCTCAACTTTTTGAGATAGGGCCAGAAACGATATATAGTACGCGATCACTTAATGGTGAAGAATCACTTAAGAAATTCAAATATCCGGATCCTGATCTTCACCAAAATCGAATCAATTTCTCCTCATCAAACACCCAACCTGTCCACGAAGCTTTGTCCGAATCCGTACATAACTTTTTGAGATATCCTGCTCACAAACAGACAGATCATAGAGTGATGCTTGGCGAAACGGAACGGCACTCGGTAGAGCGCATTCCACCAGGCTGAACAGTTTAAATTGTGCATCCCACCGATAGGTTGGATCTGAATCCGGACCCAAACCAAAATTGAATCGGCTTGTTGTCGTCGCCTAACCACCTCGTTTTGTTTTTGTCACCTAACCACTCTTCCACATCGTTTTGTCACGTCGTCCACAACTTTTAGAGATAACATGCTGCACATCGTTTTTGGCCCCATCTCTCAATGGTGAAGAACCACTTTAAAAATTCTCGTATCGGATCTGGATTGGAATCTTCACCAAAATTGAATCGATTAGTCCTTTTCACACACCCAACCGGTGCACAAAGTTTCTGCGAAATACATCCATAACAGTGATCTTCCCTATTGTTTTAGAGGGGAGGGAACACTTTTGCCGATAAGACATCAGTATGAGAGCCGCCACACGGCCTGCAAGACTCCGTAATGGCTGCTATTCGGCTCCACCTCCACATACTCTTCTTTGTTGTGGTTAACTGGGCTGCAAGCATCATTGTTTGTACACTGCAACCATATCATGATGTAGTTATGTTACTTTTATGCTTCACATTGGAACACTCATTTGAAACCAAACGGTCAATTTGATAGCATTTATGGCAGATTATGATGGAGTGTTTTCACATTTGTGTATTACCAGCCGCAAATCAGGGGCCGCACTTTAGGCCACCAGTGGCTCGTGGGCTGTGCAATGAAGAACAGGAATCCATAACCTTTTGACATATTGTGCTATATATCGTTTTTGGCCCCATTTCTCAATGGTGAAGAATCACTTGAAAAATTCTCGAATCTGGATTCGGATTCAGATCTTCACCAAAATCGTATCAATTAGTCCTTGTCACACACCCAAGCTGTCCACCAAGTTATATCTGAATCCGTCCACAACTTTTTGAGATATCGTGTTGTATATCGTTTTTGGCCCTGTTTCTCAATGGTGAAGAATCACTTTTAAAATTCTCAGATCCGGATTCGGATCTTCACCAAAATTAAGCGTTGCTGTCCTCGGCCGGTCACCTACACACACAAAAATTTTCAGAACGATTGCTTGAAAACTGTGGCCAAAATCGTCGGACAAACGCGACAGACAGACAAACATACTTGGCAAAAAACATTTTTTGCCAAGTAACAAACAAACAAACAGGGGTGAAAAAATAACCTCTGCCCCACCTTAGGTGGTGGTGGTAATAAGCAAGTTTGCCATCCCTCGACATATACTGTAATAAAGGATCGCAAAATCATACCCAGAAATGGGACAACAAGACAGCATAATTCACATCAACTCCGTACAAAGAAAACATGTCACCACATGCCTCTTATTCAATGGAAATAAGAGAACCAGATGTTAAAAAACATGCATTTTCATGCACCAATGAGAAACTCATTAAAAGCAAGGCTATTACATAATTATTGACCACCAATTTAACTTGCTAATTGCACCCACCGAGCTAATTACACCATTTGCAATCCCAATATCCCAGACATCGATGCATCAAAATACTTCTTTGGAAAAATAAAATAAAATAAAAACATAAAGGCTGAGCTTCTACTTGCAGTCTATCTTTCAAAAACACTAAACACTTATTATACAGGATGTGGAATTTAAACTTGACACATTAGTAATGACACATTTTAAAAGAAATATCTGTAGAATGAATTAAAAAAAATTTTGTGCGTGACATGTGAAGACCTGAAGATTTGAATGATGGAGCATTACGACGTGCCAACACGGATTGAAATCGAGGAACTTGATATTAAATCAGGCTCTGTTTTTGCAACTCAGCGATCATTTAGAACTTTCTCATTCCTGAATTCCGGCGTAGAAGTACAATGTTCGCAGACGCATGGTATCAACAAGATGGAGCAACGTGCCACACTGTGAGAATTGTTATGCAATTTCTAAGGCAACAGTTGAGGGAAAAGATGATCTCTCGGTTTGGTAATGGTTCATTGCCACTCCGATCTGCAGATTTGACCACAGCGGATTTCTTCCTCTGTGGATTTTTGAAGAGCCAGGTTTACAAGAGACGCCCCACGTGTGTCGATAAACTTAAGATGAGGATCAATGAAGCCATCACTGCTATTGATAATGGCACATTGAAAGCAGCAATGAACAATGTATTGGTTCGTTGCAGGGAGTGCATCGATTGTAATGGATAGCATTTAAAAGATGTGATTTTTCAGAAGTAGAGCTGCTTTGTGTGCACAGCACTGCTATGATGTCACAAAATCTCTCATACCTGTACTTCACCTTAACATACTAAAAACATGATTTACTTTGTTCAGTCTTGTTTCATTACAGAAATAGATACGTATGTCAGATATTAATGCCACACCGTGTATAAAAGTTATGGCTGGAGCACAATATAGTATTAATGATTAATTGTTTTTTTGAAATTACCATGGCATTGATTTTGCACAGTTACCTTTCTGAAGGCTGCCCAAAATGGCCTCATAGAGCCAACCATAAAGTTTGGATTGGAATCCCATTGAGATGAGACAAAACAAATCACAAATCAGGCAGATTACCCCCTCACTGAAAGTCAGTGAACCAGGTGTTTTCTTCCTTTTTTTGTTTTTCAAGTTACATGCTCGTTCCATTGAGACCAACTCGGTTTCCAGAACCTCACAAGCCAAATCATTCATTCATACTGCTGCTTTCAGTGGTATTTGAACTCACAATCCCTGTCATGCAAATGTCTTCACCACCAATCCAACAACAAGGAGAAAGCATCTCAAAATGCAAAGCCCATCCGCAGTCTGGTTTGTACAAACTAAACGTGACAAAAACAACAGCTTAAAAAAAAAAAAAAAATTGGTCAATTTTATTCAGTAGTGTTTTCAACGTTCTCATCGTAAAAGTTTGTCGAAAATTTGATGATAAAAACTCAAATAGTAAAATAATTATGGCGTGCACAGACACACTGATGCTCAATGCTAAATAAATAAAGCATGGAAGTGATTTTTTTTAAAACCCAGCTGTCTCGTTCAGTGCAGCAGTGGCCAGACTGAAAAGGCCCATTTCTACTCACTGTGACTTTGCCCTTTGACCCCATTATTAATTAGTCTCTCCATATTCTCATAATAAAGATTTTTTGAAAATTTGATGTCACAAGCTCAAATGATAAAGAAAAGTTATGCCCTGGACAGATAAACAGACAGATAGGCACACACGTACAAGAGAGTGCAAAGCCTCACCTCCCGTTGCACATGGGACGGGCTAATGACATGTAATAATGACTGGCCTGGGTATATTTTGACCAAAGGGAAGGTGTAATTTGTATTTCACACCATGGTGAGAAGTCAATACAGAGTGATCCCCTTACCTCAAGTAAACCCACAGCGATGGACAACGCAACTCCAGTGCTTCGCAGTGGCCGACGACCTTGTGTGACAGGCCATGGATCCCTCTGCAGCTCTCCGAGAAGGTCGGTCAAGCTCATGTCCACTTCCTGAACTGGCTGTAAGAACCTGGAGTGACAAGGTTCAGACAAGGAAAGGATTAATAATGATACCATAATAATTATAGAGCCAGATGCCGAATACACATCAAAGAATTAAGAACAAAATTGAGCGGACAAGCAGGGACTGCAAGCTGCCATCTCACTCCAGCACTGGTCTCCCATCTCTGCCTTTCTTGAGAATACCACCTGGCAATCCTTCCACAAAAGCCTGCTCTACCTTATGTACAGATTTATCCCACCTCGTCAACAGTTATAACAAGAAAGAGCAATCAGAATTTGCAGACCCTCACCAGGACTTGTTTTGTGTGGTGTAATTTGTGGCAAATAAATGGAATGATGTACTAAATGAAAGGTCATTGATTGCAAATGAAAGATCAAAATTGTCAAGTTGTAAATGTGTCAAGGTCAGAGATCTGAAAAGTTGCAAAGGCTAAATGTTCTTAAGATCTAAAGGTCGAAAGTTCTGAAAAGGTCTAAATGAGTCAAAATGCTCCAAAGGGTGTAATTTAAGGTCCAAAGGGTTAGAATTGTCTGAAGGGTTCAGAGGGTCTTCAGACATCGTAAAAGGGCCGAAAGGTCAAAGGGGTCCAGCGGAGACATGAATATCACTGCCGAGCCAAGTGAATCTCTCCGTGACCTCAACATCCTCACCACAAAGAGGGACAGACAACATAGCAGCATCCAAAGTTAAAAGGTCTGAAAGGTGTGACGGTCTAAAGGGTAAAAAGGAACCGAAGGGTCATCAGAGTTCTAAAAGGTCAATGAGGATCTAAAGGGTCTGAGAGGTCAAATATTTTTAGATCCTCGTGGAGGATCTCTAAGTCTTACTCACGTTGTTGTTCTTGTGGAGTTGTTTTGTTTCATCTTCATCGAACTTCATCAAAGCTTCCTGAAACTTGGTGTATATATGTAAAAATATACTGCACATACAGTAACGATCTCCGATTTTGAAAATACCTCCCAGAAAAAGTTATGATGTCAAAATATCTCCGCTAATGGAAATCGCCTAAAAAAATATCTCCGAAACTCGGCAAGCTTTTTGAATTCTGTTTACGGGAATCAAACGAGGCATTAGCAGAGATGAATTACCGCACATATGATACATCACTATGGCATCATATCAATTTTTATGACGTCATTCCTATTTTTTGACATTTTTTGTTTCACAACCCAGAGTTTTCATCGGATCTTCGTGAAACTTGCCATGTATATGCAGAAAGCCCACGTGCAGGCAGTAACCATCTCCGATTTTGGAAATTCTTCCTAGAAAAAAAGTTGACGTCATGATGTCGCCGCTAATGGAAATCGCCTATCCCATTATCTCCGAAACTAGGCAAGCTGTTTGAATTTTGTTTGCGGGAATCAAGCCGGGCATTAGCACAGATGATTTATCGCAAACCTGATACAGCACAATGACGTCATATTCATTTTTATGATGTCATCATTAAGAGGACGAGAATCTTTGCTCATTTGAGCTTGTTTAGAAGGGGACCACTTTTGCCGACAAGACAACAGTGTGAGAGCCACCACACCGCCTGCAGGACTCCATCATGGCTGCTATTAGGCCCCGCCTACACGTACTCTTCTTCGTTATGATTAACTGTGCTGCAAGCACAATTGTTTGCATATTGCCATCTACTGATGTGGTGATGATGATGCTTTTATGCTTCACATTGGAACACTCATTTGAAACCATCAGGTCAATTTGATAGCATTTATGACAGATGATAACATTTATGACATATTGTTGCGAATCTGGAAGCCATGAGCAACAACATACAGGTCTTATAGATCAGTTATATCGGGAAGTACATGTTGCCAGTTAGGTTCCCGACCATAGTCTAATGGGTAATTAAATGTTCCTGCGCTGTGGAGTTATTTTAATAGTCAGGTTTTCTTTTTGTTTATTACACCACCTACAATAACGCCAGCATCATTTCACCTTCATCTTGCTTCTTCCCACCGACGCCATCGCTCACGTGCGTGTCAGCACAAACGTGGGCGGAGTTCACGAAGGCCTGACGTCTCTCTCGCGAATCCGGGACGGGGTGGGGCCTGACGTCTCTCTCACAAATCCTCGGCAGATTGGGGACGGGGCGGGGAATCAAGGCGCCCGACACGTCCCCCAACCAATGATGGAGAGACAATAGAGTTCCCTGGCGATTGGTGCGCGGAGGGGTGAGACACGTGCCACCCGCCCCGACGGGGGGCGAGTAGAAATAAACAGGACAGGCGGTCTCGTCGGTCTGTCTGGTCTGGTCTGGTCTGGTCTTGGTCATCGTCGTCATCTTCTTCCTCCTCCTCCGCCGCACGATCAAGCGCTTGAGAGACACCATCCCCGCAAGAACCACAAGGGTCGCTCGCTGGTGCCTGGATTCGGCTCGCCTCATGCTGGCGCCCAGATCGAGTCAGCTCGAACAGGTCCAAGAGGTGGACAGGTCCAAGACATACCCTGGTCTTCAGCCCGACTGTCCTCCGGGCTGGAGGTCCGAATAAAGACCACTTCGGTCCGATTCTTTGGGTGTGTGTGCGTGTGTGTCCGTGGGCCCGTCTGTTAAGTAGTGAACTGTATAAGTGCTCTTGTTGTACATACTTGCATACCTCCATTTATTAATATTCGGTTTAACTCTGCCCTTATGTGCTCCCCTCATCCCCCCATCGTAAATAAACATCCCCATTTGTGAAACGTTTCAGCTCGTTTGTGTCTATTCCTTCATTGGCTTCGTGTGCTGCGTGTTGGAAAATTAGCCAGGCCGTTGCCGTTGTAACGGGATATTTGGGACCGACAGATCTCGGCGATCAAACCGCTCGGATCGCACACAGAACGAGTACGCTAAGCAGCTCGTTCCATACGAGCATTATCGAGGGTGAATTTCCCTGGTAGTTTGGACCACGTGGGTATTTAGGTAAATTGAAATTGGCAATCGACCCTACCCCACGTGGTCTGTCAATTGGCGAACTTCGGTCCAATAAGGGACCCGTACTTTTCCGGAGTTTTCCGAAAAGGTACGATCTGAATTCCGGACGATCGGTCGAGCCAACTCTGCTGCTCCATCTAGCAGTCGTGCTCGCGACCGACGCCTGGCCCGCAACAATATAACAGATTATTTTCACATTTGTGTATTATCGGCCGTGCGTCAGGGCCCGCACTTTAGGCCAGCAGGAGGCTGCCAGTGACTCGTGGGCCGTGCAATGAAGAACAGGGGTCCAAAAAGGGTCTAAAAGGGTGTTAGGGTTCCAAAGGGTCGAAATGGTCTTAAAGCACCTGAGGGGTCTAAACAAGCCTGGTGTGAGCTGAGTAGTTAGGGCAGCTGGCTTAGGATCCTAGCGTCCTGAATTTGAGCCCGTTGGCTGCTGAATTAACACCAGGTGGAGTTGACTCAGCCTGTCATCCTTCTGAGGTCAGTTAAATGAGTACCAGTGGACTGGAAGAGGGGCTCAGCATCAGCTACACAGCCGCGCTTCCAAAATATTATAGCTATCTGGAAGCCAAGCTGTCATACGCAAGAACAGAACAGGGGTCGAAAGGGTCTTAAAGGGCCTGAGGGTTCTAAAGGGTCAGGTCAGGTCAGGTATCGGAGCAGAAGCCAGAGCAGCACGTCGCTGTGCCCACTTTCCACCAGTACTCCAGGGGCCTCCATCCGGCCATCTCCCAGGCAGACGCCTGGCTGATCCCCATCTCCTTGAGATGCTGATCAACCTGTTGCAACCACGAGGAACGTGGTCGGCCCATTGGCCCCCTCCATTCACGAGGGTCTCTCACTGAGAGCATCAGGTGAGCAGGATCAGAGTCAGGAAAATGAGCCACATGTCCATACAACAGCGACTGACGCTCCGGACAACGCAGGTAACAAATCTCATTTGAATCTCTCTCAACATCCGCTCGTTCGACACAAAGTCTGACCAGCAATAGCCAAGGATTCTCCGAAGAGACCTGGTTCCAAAGGAATTAAGTCTTCATCTCAGATCCCTAGTCAGAGTCCAAGTCTCACATCCATAGAGCAAGACTGTAAGCACCAAGAACCTGAAGATTCAGACTGTCGTCCTGTACAGGTACCGGCAGCGCCACACCCCATACTCCAGTGAATTAATGACTCCGCAGGCCCGACCCAGACGTCTATTGACCTCTGGCTCACAGCCAGCAGAGACATGAATATCACTGCCAAGGTAAGTGAATCTCTCTACGACCTCAACATCCTCACCACAAACAGGCACAGACAGGACAACAGCATCCAAGATGTCATTGAAAGCCTGGATCTTAGTTTTGACCCAGGAAACCCAGAATCCCAGTGGCTGTGACTCCTCATTCAGCACCTCAAGGGCACCCAAAATGATATCCAGAGTCTTCGCAAAGATGACTGCATCATCTGCGAAATCACGGTCAGAGATCTTGACATTCCCAAACGATGCAGTGCAGCTTCATCGCTCTGACATCCTCCCCAGAATCCAGTCCATACAAGTGCTGAAAAGTGTGGGGGCCAGTACACACCCCTGACAAACTCCAGTAACAATTGCAACTAAGTCAGAGATGGTATCACGACATCTCACAGCACTTTCAGTACAAGAGTATAGTTCAGACATCAGATGGATCAGTTTTGGTGGCACCCAACGAAGACCAAGAATCCTCCAGAGGGCATCCGATTCACTGAATCAAATGCTTTGCTGAGATCAACATAGGCTGTAAGCAGCCCCTTCCGAAACTCTCACCTGCGTTCGGTGAGGACCCGAAGAGCAAGGGTATGGTCAATCGTTGACCTCTTTGGTGTAAAGCCTGATTGCTATGGGTGCTGGTGCTCAAGCAGATGGTGGTGAACCCTATCGAGAATTATCCGAGCAAAGACCTTGCCAGCACTGAGAGCAGCGTCACCCCTCGGTAGTTGTTGCAGTCCTAGCGATCACCCTTTCCTTTCCAGAGAGGGACAACAAGGCCCCTCTTCCATTCAGTTGGGATGATGCCTGTGTTCCAGGCAGAGCACAGAACTGCATGCAATGACATGAGTTCAGCATTTCCACCAGCCTTGAGAAGTTTAGCATGGATGCCACAGATCCCAAGAGCTTTTCCCCATTTAAACCGGTTCACCACAACCTGTGTTTCCACAAATGAAGGTGGATCACTGTGGATTGGAGGGTCAGCAATAGAAATAGTAACATCCCTGACATCCAACTCAACAGCTGTTGGGTTAGCAGAGTACAGCCGCTCAAAATAACTGGCCCAGCGGGCCTTCACTTCGTACTCCTCTGTCAAGAGCCGACCACCCTCTGTTCTCACTGCAGTACACCGAGGGATGGGCTTGGAGGAACACAATACGCGAATTCCCCTGTAAACAGGATGAGAATCACTTGACTACAGGTGATGCTCTACCCACTCACATATTCCTCACACATAGGGCTCCTTGTCCTCCCTCAGCGCACAGTTTTTCACCTCAACTCCCTGAACAGCACAGCTCTGCCATTAAACCTGGCCCTGCGATTATGATCAATGGTATCCAGTGTCCCTTCAGAGACAAAATTCTTCTTCACCTTCCGGTGAGTTCCAAGACAACCACCGGCAACATCAAGGACGGTGGTCTTGAAGGTACTCCACAACTCTTCAGGATTTCGCAAAGCACCCACACAAATCCCCACTCAGCCTGTTCGCAAACTCCTCAGTGCCTCTCTAATCCTTGAGCTTGCCAACATCCAGCCGAGGCTGGGATGGTACTATTCTCCTGGATAGAAGCTGCAACTTCAGAGTTGCTACAACAAGCCTGTGGTCGGTATTGAGGAACTGAGCACTCCGGTGGGACCCTGCAGTTCTGGATCATCCTCCAGCGGCCATCAACGAGCACATGGTCAATCTTCTTTGCCACACCTCCAGCGTTGGAATACCAAGTCCAGCAATGAGCTTGGGGTGCTGAAACCATGAACCAGCCACCCTAAGTCCATGACTTCTTGCAAAGTCAAGGAACTTGGTGCTGTTCTGGTTCACAGATCAAGACCCATGGGGACAAACACATCTCATAATCATCCCTATCAGTTCCAGTCAATGCATTGAAATCCCCCAAGACTAGAAGTATATCTCACCTGGGGCAATGATCAACCACAGACTCCAACGCAGCATAGAACGCGTCCTTCACGTTGAGATCACTCGCCTTAGTCGGAGCATTTAGAGAGACCAGGAAATGACATCCAAGAGTGATGAATCCCAAGACTCATAATATGCTCATTGACCGGTGTTACCTCAATTATCATTGGAGTCAGCTTCTTGGACACAGCTACAGCAACTACTTGGGCATGGGAACCATCAGAGTGAACAGACCAATAGTCGGTGTAACCACCCGCCATGATCTTGCCACGATATGATCTCCGAACCTCAGAGAGTGCTGCAATACCGATGTTCAAACGCTTGAGCTCAGATAATAACCGAGACAGGTGATGATGCTCTCTTTGGGATAGGACATTCCATGCACCCACCCGAAGAGACCGCCTCAGGTTAACCCAAGGAGACTTCCGTCTGGTGGACGACACCTCAGCACCACTCTGCCACACACCACCGCAATCTGACTCAGGAAGTTTACCTTGTGTTTTCCCTCCTATCATCAAGGAATGGGGGTCCCAAAGGCTTTGCCCCAATCCCGTCATCCGGTAAGCTGCCCTGCGAAGGGCAGCAGCACAGGAGGTACTCCCACGGAGTGGGTTTTCAGGGTTTTTTGGATGTGTGGGTTTTGCGGAATTAAGTGTTTTACGGTGACTGGAGTGCAATTCCTGCCACCAACCTCCTAAAAAAAGAGGTAACCCAACTGCAGGAGGACATATGTAGACACAGTTGGGCACGAGATATGGATGGCCGTTGGCTCACAAGGAACTCCTCCACCCTTTAACAGGTTTTGTTTTTAATCCAACTGGGTGTCCATATCCAAACACCCTTCTCACCAGGAAACTAGGTGGGGGAGATGGTTTAGTCGCCAATAACTCGACCATGAAGCAGGTTAGTTCAGGTTTGCATGGTACCTGGAAGCAAGTCACAGATCTAATCTGGCCCGACCTGATCAAAAAGGGTCTAATGTAATTAATACACATACTCACATTCTATGAGAAAAAACAGACAAACAAACAATGACCCAAATGCAATACTCTCTCCTCTGGCGAGGGTAACAAGGAAGTTAGATGCAGGAGGAGGCTATTCAGCCAATCATGCCTGCACCACACCAACACCAGATTAAATAAATCCATGAAAACAACTTAATTTCATCAGGGGAACTTACTGTGGGAGGAATGGGGATGGGAAAAGTGTGGCAGGATCAGGAATATCACGAGGGTGTTAAAAATAAAAATGGGGAAAAGAGGTGTTTTTCTCATTGGTATTATTATTATTATTATTATTATTATTATTATTATTATTATTATTATTATTATTATTATTATTATTAACACTAGAAAATAAGATCCGTCACTTTGCTGATGGAAATACCAATTTTTGCTGTGATGGCTAATCAATCAGGCAAGAAGAAAAAGGATTCCTGGGAGTGCGGAGATAACTTGAGTCGCAACTTGACGTTTGCAGTTTTGCCATGTGTGCCCATGTATTCATTAAAAAAAAAAAGAATAAAAAAAAATTACAAAAAATTTCATCACAAACCTTTCCTGGAATCCCCTAAATTCACCGTAGTTGGATTTATTGAAATCCGTTGATCCGTTATCAAGTTATAAGACGAGACAGACAGACACGGCTCCTTTTATAATAGATTATTATTATTATTATTTTCAACTAGCCTAAACCCCATCACAGACGGATTCCGTTGATTTAACCACCCTCACCAGCTCACCCGCATTCGAGGGACATGGACTGGACAGGGTGTGCTTGCCCCCGCCTACTCATCCCCCGGCCCTGCCCCATTCCCCCCCGCCTCCCACGCCCCGCCTTCAATTTGCTTACCCCCGCCCAAAAATGTAATTTCCCCGCCCCCGCCTCTTCACTCCCCGCCCCCGTCTCTTGATTCCCCGCCCCATTTGCCCCTGGGCCCCCGCCCCATCCACCCCCTCACACTCAACCCCGCCTAATTCACCCCAGCCCCGCCCACTCACCCCCTGCTCCAATCCCCCCGTCTCCCGCTTTCAATTTGCTTACCCCCGCCCAAATATTTGCTTACTTTGCTGCCCGCCTCTTCACTCCTCGCCCGTCTCTTCATCCCCCACCCCCGCCTCTTCACTCCTCGCCCCCGTCTCAACAAAAAGTGTTTATTCTGCTTCAGAGTTGAAAGTTGACGATTGCCACTATGTGTGATGCACTCTTACAGGTACAAAGTTTCTTTCAGTCCGGGTCACAGTACCGAGAAAAACGTGACGCGGCCGCTAGGAGGAGCACAAAATTGGTCCTTCAGTATTAATATATAGATATTATTATTATTATTATTTATTTATTCATTTATTTTAGGTGTGGGTGAAGGTGGTTTTTGTGTGAAGAATATACAATACCGACCACCCTCTTCTTGTTAAAATTCCAAAATCCAGACTCGCTGCAAACCTGCACTCATTTATTCCTCTTTTCTCTCACCTGTGGGACAAACTTCCCCAGTCTGTTCAGTCCGATTCTTCCTTCTAGTACTTGAAGACAGTTGTTCACCACTACCTCAGGTCATCACCCATCCATTCTCATGATCTCTTCTACCCCAAATTACCCCATTCCCAAGCACTACTTTTTCCAGGTTATTGTGATTTCACCCCACCCCTCTCCCTCACCTCTTTTTGTTTGTTACTTGCTGGTACATTTGTTCCTTGTTTGTTTCATCTCCCTTTTCCCCTTCCTCTTGTTGCTGTGCTTCATTCAGCTTGTGTACAGCTTGTGCACCCCATGTGTCCTTCTCCCCCTACCATTGATCTCACTCTCACTTCCACTCTGCTATTGGTGTTTCCCCCTTTCCATTTTGTTCCCTTCCATTCCGTTCTAGCTCTTCAACGAGCCTCAACATTGTGTATACAAAACAAGGACCAATTCTAATCTCGGTGCGAGCCAACAGTCAATTTCTGATCTCACAAACAGCTACTCCAATGGTGCAAGTTTTCATTCCTTGCATTTGGGAGTAATTCCAAGGGGTACAGGGGTTTTCACAGGGTCCATAATTTTACAGGGGTAAACAAGCTGATTGGTACCAAGTGTGAATGGAAAACAAATCATTCTGATGGACAGAGTCATCGTGCTTCATAATCTTCGAAGAAGGAAAGGCTGGGATTGTTACAGCCTTGCCAAGTGAATGTTCTGGTCACACTTTGGGGAAATTTGAGTCACCAGTCATTTTTGCCCCTTTCACACATGATAACCATATTTATAGGTTTGTCAGCGATTTCCAAGCACGACTCCAGGGCCAGGTAAGTATGTGCCCAGGTTTGCCCAGCATAATTAGCAACCGGGCATGTCCGTTCTAGCTCGGCGGTAATCCTTCGTTAGGTGCTTCAGAGGGATCTGATGGCGGACTGTTTTACAGCAAAATTTAACATCTCGGGAACAAAGATGGATTTTTACCTCAATGGTTTCTTCTTGCAAAAGATATGAGATACAAAGATGGCTGAAGATGGGCCTCCACAAAAATGAATCACCAATCATGGAAGAAATATCCATGTGACATTAACATGGACAAATACCGATTTGTCGTGAGATTACCTGTTAAATTGTGGGAGTTGCTGAGGCTGGGCAGACCGCTGCTGGGTGGCTGATGGCCTTGTAAGTCCAAGCATTTCCTGCATAGGAAAGCATTGGCAGAGTAGAGGGCTTGGTACAATTTCACAAATCACATGTACAGTAAACCCTAAATTATGCAGTTACAAATACGACGACAACGACCACTGCTACTACTACTACTACTGCTGCTACTACTACAACTACTTCCTTAACTGCCAATTATTCTCTCCTTTAAGTGGGGTGAACCAAGAACATTTTTAGTCAAAATCTTACAATAACTGACTGTCCAGGCCTACGAATTGACTGAAGAAGATTAAGAATTTGGAGAGGGTGCCAGGGATAGCTCGCCTACTTTCCACAAAGGACACCATGGAATATGCCTGGTGTTGGCTTAACGGTTAGGGTAGTGGGCTTGGGATCCTAGGATCCTGAGTTTAAATCCCCCTTCGCTGTTAAATTAATACCAGATGGGGTTGACTCTGCCCGTCATCCTTCCAAGGTCAGCAAAATGAGTCAGAGTAGCGACCTGTCCAGGTTTGTGTCCAATAGCCTAGGGAGACTGCTTCGGCAGCACCAATGCTCTGCAGTATGGTCCCAATGGATAGATGGACACCATGGAATAGTGAAGGTTCATCATCTAATGCTTGCAGATAAGACACTCAGTTGAACATCTATCTGAGGGATTGTGCATACAGTGATGCATCGCCCTACATGCAAAACATTAGGGTGACGATTTAAAGCTGGGCTGAGATGAAAATCCAGCCGAGACAGCTCAGAGATAAATGCACATACCTCAAGAGTAAGGGTTCCCAAATCCAGGGTTGCAACCCAAGCTTGAAAAAAACCCCCTCAAAATCCTGAGATTTTTGGGAGGTTTTCCATGTAGAAAGTGTTTTCTCTGACAATTTTTATCGTGGGTACTGGTACCAAGTATGTCCTTTTACCCTTTGGGTCGCGAATGGAATGAGATTTAAAATTTTGGGCCGTGGACAAAAACGTTTGGGAACCACTTCTTTTTTGTATACTTTGTCGAGGCTCTTATAAGAGCTAACACACAGAACATGTAACAAAGGGAGCAGGAGACAAGAGGGGGCGACAGAAGAAAGCACAACAACAGCAGGGAACAGGGACATGGGAGAGAGAGGGATGGGGTGGGGTGCATGGGGTAAACAAGATGGACACCACAGGGACTTTCAGAAAGGAAAACAGGGAATTTGAAGGAGGTGGGTTTGGGGTGTGTTAACAGGGGTTGAAGAGATATGAGATGGTGGTTAACAGCTGTTTTGAAGAACTGGAGGGAAGAGGGGATTGAAGAGTGTGTGGGAGTTTGTTCAAGAGGCAGTAGAAAAAGAGAAATGAAAGAGTGAAGGTGAGCAGTAATTCTTGATTTTGGCAGTTTCACCAGAAGGGGGTTGCCGGCAGGCCTTGAGTGCCCTGTGGAAATATTAGGAGGAGAGAGCACAGACAAAGCAGGACATGCAAGGCTGGAGAAGAGACACTAGAAGACAAAGACTACCGACCTGCCTGTGATGAGAGTGAAAGACCCAAAGACTTACAAGGCCGGAGAGGAGACAGTAGAAGACAAAGACTACCGACCTGCCTGCGATGACAGAGTGAAAGACCCAAAGACTCAGCTTCATCGCAGGAGATACCAATGATCTTAAAAGCCTTGGTTTCCTCAGCGTGAAGCCGAGCTAGGTGTGAGGCAGGAGCACCAGCCCAGCGGGGAGAGCAGTACTCCATCAAGCTGCAGATGAAAGCTTTGTATGTTAGGAACTCAGGTGTGCCAAGGAAGGACTTTGCATGACAGAGGATGCCCAGTTGGCAAGACTGACTTTGGAGGCCAGCTTGGAAATGCGGCTTTCCCAGGAAAGATCATGGCAGACCCAAAAGCTTGAGTGACAGAACTTCTTCAAGAGAATTGTTGAGAAAGCAGATGGGGATGGAGGGGGGGTGGTTTTCCAGACAG
Source organism: Eptatretus burgeri (assembly GCF_056783735.1). Taxonomy (NCBI): domain Eukaryota; kingdom Metazoa; phylum Chordata; class Myxini; order Myxiniformes; family Myxinidae; genus Eptatretus; species Eptatretus burgeri. Next base: position 16,491,025 of record NC_140973.1, read on the forward strand.
TCCTTTCAGAGAGACATGAGAATGTCAGATTTGTCAGGATTGAAAGACTGCTCCAAAGTATAGGCTATCCTGCTAACCATTGCAGTGCCTAGCATGATGGTCGAGAGGTGGTGCTGGCAGAATCAAAACATAACCGCTTGTGGGTTAATGTGGTCAAAGTTTAACATACTGATCAGAATTTTGTGAATAAGAGGCCATAACTTAATAATTTCAAGCATTTGTGCATTACTGTTTCATGGCCGAACCGTAGCACCGAGAGGCCCCATATTTTGGGTGTAGGTACTTTCGAATCTGGCCAAGGTTTTAAAGTATAACACGTTGGCAACTTATCCCGAAACCCCCACCACCTTATAAATAATTTCAGATAGCTGGGCACTTTTCTTCCCCAGACAGCACCATGTTAGGTGAGCTAGGATAAAGTAAAACTTATCTCGGATAAAGTAAAACTTGTTAACCATAAAACACCCAAGATCCATTGCAGCATAAAATAAACAATCCTGCTCAGCAATTACTGACCTGAGGATCAATGGATATTGGATAATGAACACACAAGATATCGTTCAAGCGTAGAAGTATAAACTGCAAGTTCTGCCTACACATATTTGCAGATACAGAAAACCAGACCATCTCCTTACCTGCAGCTGCTTGGCCGACAGGTCCTTGGTACCACGAAACACGTAGCTCTTGGAAATACCCTCACAGCCAAGTTCATGCACCTGGACCATGCGGCCAAAAGTGATGACGCCGATGAGAGCAGTCCGTGGCAAAAGGCTCAGCGACATCTGCAGGGACTCCTTTAGGGCCTGGAGATCTTCTTCCTCCATACACGTGTCCACAATGTAAAGGAAAATGAGTGGAATCTGTGGCCCACGCTGTTGAGAGTCGAAAAAGCCCATATAGGGATCCAAGGTGGTTAACAAGCAAATACTGAGCTTTTGAAGTAACAGTAAAGAAATGAGCTGCAAAGTTATAATTAGTCGAATTGAAGATTCTCCCTCGATCCCTCGATTCTCCCCTGTGTAATCACATGATAATTTGAGAAATGTCCGTTTGACTTATTTTCCCGACTGAACTGCTGGATAGAACGAGTTGAAAACTGGTGGTTGCACCCGGGAAGGTTTAAGGCAGGAGGTTCCGGGCGATTGGAGGACCCCGATTCTCTCTATGCACGTATGTATGAATGGCATCGTGACTCTGCCGGTGTGAGGGGGATTCACAAGTCGTACCAAAAGATGTCAATTCTGGGGGAATGAACCCATCCATACGAATTGGTTCTTTGCTAGTTTTTTTCTTTAAACAAAAAAGTAAACAGTCATGTTCTTGCTGCCGGTCATCAAGCCCTCCTTACCTGCACCATATACTCAATAGTTGTAAACTGTGGGACAAGCTCCGCTGGCTGATTCATTTCCGTAATCCCTGAATAAGTAGGAGGAAACTGAAGGAAAAGGAAGGAAAAATGGGTGTGGAGAGGTGGGGATTGGAAGCTCATGTTAGCAGCAAAAGGACAGACACACCTATTCCAAGCTTAAAGTTACAAAACATAAAGTTACTATGAAGTATTGTACATAGAAATGCCACCAAAACCTTTATTCCCCTTATGATTATTAAATCACTCATTATCTCACAATGCACACAACAGCCGATGCAAGGTTTAACAAAAGTGGCGTACAGTCAATGTCTCCCCTGCAAAATAAGAAATAATTTTATAAAGATCATAAGCTTACAGGATTCCGTTGATAGCAGAAATTGCACGCCCAGATCTTCGCTCTGTAGTCCACTTGGCTGGAAAATAAATCCACAGACAACAAACTCAGCAGCAGAACAGCAGAACCAAAGTTGACAATCGATAAACGAGCAAATTTGCAAATTTCCTGAAAAGGTGAAGCATGCACTAACACACACGGCTGTATGCACATGCACAAAAGCCCTTCAAGGTCAGTTTGGCAATCTTAGGTTCACATCAAAGGTAGCATTTTTTCCAACACAAAAGAAACAGAGATCTTTGCTCTCCCGTCAATACCATAAACTAGATAGTTCATAGAACCCCTCACCCAAAAACGAGAAAATACTAACAGTATGGAATTGAAGATATAGAGAGAGAGATAGAGAGAGATAGAGAGAGATAGAGAGAGAGAGAGATAGAGAGAGATAGAGAGAGATAGAGAGAGATAGAGAGAGATAGAGAGAGATAGAGAGAGATAGAGAGAGATAGAGAGAGATAGAGAGAGATAGAGAGAGATAGAGAGAGATAGAGAGAGATAGAGAGAGATAGAGAGAGATAGAGAGAGATAGAGAGAGATAGAGAGAGATAGAGAGAGATAGAGAGAGATAGAGAGAGATAGAGAGAGATAGAGAGAGATAGAGAGAGATAGAGAGAGATAGAGAGAGAGAGAGAGAGAGAGAGAGAGAGAGAGAGAGAGAGAGATATAGAGATAGAGAGAGATAGAGAGAGATAGAGAGAGATAGAGAGAGATAGAGAGAGATAGAGAGAGATAGAGAGAGAGAGAGAGAGAGAGAGAGAGATAGAGAGAGATAGAGAGAGATAGAGAGAGATAGAGAGAGAGAGAGAGAGATAGAGAGAGATAGAGAGAGATAGAGAGAGATAGAGAGAGATAGAGAGAGATAGAGAGAGAGAGAGAGAGAGAGAGAGAGAGAGAGAGAGAGAGAGAGAGAGAGAGAGAGAGAGAGAGAGAGAGAGAGAGAGAGAGAGAGAGAGAGAGAGAGAGAGATATGCTTGCTGTGTGGGAGTGTAAAGGCCTTAAATAATGGTTAACCCAGGTGGTTAACAGAATGGAAAGCAACAAAGGAATAATAGAAGATGAGAGAAGGAATCAAGGAAAAGGGACACAGAGTTAGAGAAAGAAAATGGCACGTTTTAAATAAATAAATAAATAAATGCGTGATGGGAATGAGGTTTTAAAAGAACTACAGCAGGAGGAGGACAGGGAGGAGGAAAGACAAGAAAATAAGATCAAGAGGTAGTTCCTCACATGAGTATGTTAGGGTTAGTATGTTACTTTGTTACATGAGTATGTTAGAGACCATCGACGATCAATAATTCTTCAAATATGGAACTCTGCCTATAAAATTTCACAAAGCCTCATCAATTACAATTATGAAATCTTGCAATATTTCATATTTTTATGGTGCAGTTTTCTTAATTTTATTACTTTCCTTACCTTCTAGTAAATTAAAAGCACTGGATAAGAAATTGATTGATTGGTTCATTGATCAATTGACGAGGGAGAAAAAATAAGAATGCGGGAAAAAAAATATTTAAAAATTACCCCCGTGTGGGGGTGACGGTCATCTCTATAATACCACAAGTTCTCAATGTTCAGTTATGACCAAAGACGACTGTGCAGTTCTTATGCGCAGCTCGACTGTGCAGTTCTACTGCGCAGCTCGAACTGCGCAGTTTGGTTAAAGATGACTCGGCATTTTGGCGTGCGCGCACGAAATTATATTTTGAAAATAAATGCCGACGTTTACATTTCGGGTTTTTAAACTTTTGCACCTTCGGCAGAAAATGTAGAAATATAAAAGGCTAAAAATGTGTTTTATATTTATATTTCATTTCTCCTTCCTTCCTTCTTTGCGAATCGCATCGGCGTTTTTGGCCATCTTCCAGATCACGTGACGATCAAACGGGAAGGAAATTCAAAAATCTGTCCGGTTAGATACAAGATAATATTTTTTACTATCATAATCAATAAACAGTTGCCGAATATCTTGTACAATGGCAGACTAGATAGGTTTTGAAAATGGCGATTTTTATAACTTGCGTGACCTCGTGACCTTGACCCTGACCTTGAACCCGGACAAAAGTTATATCGTTGTGCAACACTCATCGACCTCTACCCACATACTAAGTTTCATCAAGATCGGAAAGAAAAATTGTTGACAGACGTACGGACAGACGTACAGACGGACATATGGTCCGGCTTTATTAGGTCATCTCTACCGAGATGACCTAAAAACAGAATGTAGAATTTGGCGTGATTGTGTCGCTGGATATATGCCTCCGCCCGTGTTAGATAGCAACCCACTGTTAGGTTTGATCCCAAGTAAAAGGTCACCTGAGAGAGAACGAGTGAGAGAAAAGACATAAGTAAAAGAGACATCAGATGCATCAAACTCGAGTTATGATCTGCAAATGACTTCAAAGGGGACATGACCTTTGACCTGTTGAATCTAAAATTTAATCGGTTCATCTTTGTACTACAGTCCATACGTGTGTCAAATGTGGTTGAAATCTCTTCAGTACTTCATAAGTTATTGCAGCCACGAGATTTTCAATGAAGGGGCACTTGATTAAGTCCGATGACCAAATTTGGTCAAAATCCCTTCAGTGGTTCATAAGTTATCGTGGTAATGAACGCATGCTACGCACGCACGCTCAGCCAGACGGACAACCCAAAAACACAATGCTGTGGAGGAATAAAAACACATTCAGTAAATACCTTGAATTCTTAATCTCTGATTGCATACATGAAGTACCAAAGATGGCAGAGATCTTCATAAACCCTTACCATTAACTGCTAACAAAAAGCAGTGTAAAATAACCATGTGGGTTTGAAAATGTTTACAGCAGCACCAAGCATACATTTTCACTCAACACAAAGTTTATTTTAAAACTTATTACGTTTGACATTTTTTTGAAGCAAAAAGGGCTGAGTGCATGTCACACACCAGAGTGGATTGAGAACTGAACGGCAGGTTGCGCGACTGCACAGCACAGGTTCGTACTGCACAGGTGGGAGGTCTGATCGTTCACGCAGGGGAGTGAACAGGCAAGCAAGAGGCACCACCGTACGTGTGGCATCAAGGCGGCTGGACGGCCATACGTTCCAGCTGAAGCGTACACCATCCCGCTCCTCATTCTGCTGGATGTATTCTAGGAAGGTTGCTGCCATTGTCACTGTGCATTTGCAAAAGAGAGGGAGAGAGTGAGACAGACAGACAGCAAGACAGAGAGAGAAAAAAGAAAAAACACACACACACACACCTCATCAATTTATAGCAGATAATATAAAATTGAAACCTACATTTGGTTGGGTAAATGGATATACTGTTATGGATTCGCCTCAGGGTGGATTATGTGGAGGCAATAGCACGCCTCAAGGCATGTTTGAATACACAAAGGCACAAATTCTGAAGAGAAATGACAACTCCAGTTCCAAGGCTATTTCCACATTGTAAGCAAAAACAAAACCATAAATTCAAGACACAAGCCATTGGCCCAGGAGAAAGGTTCTGTCGCCATGGAGACGCTCCTGGAAAACCAACGATACAAGCAAGCCTCAAAATCTATTTCGCCATGACAAAGCCCTTGGGTTTGCCCTGGGAAAACATCACAATAACTTCAAAGCCAAAGCCAAAATCAATTCCTCAAAATTGTGCAACAAAAAGGATGCAACGCAGGTTACAATAACATGAACAACCATTTCAAATGCAAAGCCTTCTTTTCACAGTGAATAGACAATTCACAAGACCTGCTGTGCTATCGCAGACCAAGATAGAGCGTGGAGTGAGGCGTTCATGTCCCTCCAGGCTCGATAATCAAAGCTCACCACATTGAATGTGGATTTACCTTTTAAACACGACACTCTAAATGTTTGAAGTGGTGCAAGGAAAGATGTGTGAGAAATTTATTCAGACATTCTCCTTCCCGAGCACCACCCAATTGCTTGCCCAAATTCCATTTTATTATTCATGTTTCCGGTGATACAGGGTTCATGGGGGAGCTGGTAAAAACATTGCATGCCAGATAATATCATTTGAGAACATCAATGTATTTTACATTGTTCGATTACAAGAATTAGATAAGGGACAAATCATCATGGTATATATTCATAGTGTTCTACATAAAAGCTGGTGAAATAAATGAGCCAACTGAACGATGCACCGCCGACTGTTTTTGCAAAATTAAAAAGGTAAAATAAGCAATTTCACCTTTTATTTGTGAAACTAAATTCAACTGTGGACTAGGTCTGTGTTTTTATTGACTCCTTTCCATTAAAAGGCCGTTCAAACTGATAATTAAAATAATGTGGCTCGAGTTCTCCTGTGGATAACATTCCTCTTGTAACCTGGCACGTCTGCCGCTTGGACAAATGCAGGTATCCATCCATCCATCGGGACCATGCTCTGTGCAGAGCGTTGGTGCTGCCGAAGCAGTCTCCTTGGGCACAATCCTAGATGGGTCGCCACTCCGACACAGTATACGAGCAGGCTGGTACTCATTTTGCCGACATCGCAAAGATGACAGGCAGAGTCAACCCCACCTGGTATTAATTCAACAGCTGAGGGGGATTTTAACTCAGGATCCTTGGATCCCAAGCCCACCACCCTAACCATTAAGCCAACACCAGGCATGCAGGTAATCAGATTACAACAAAACCTGGCTTTGAGCTATACTTCCGATAAAAGCACGTTGTTTTCTGGTGTTTTTTTACAAATGTAATAACGTGAGGGTAAAATGAAGTGAATTAACGAATTTAATTTCACAGAAACTTGCTGGTGAAATAAAACCTGCAACAAACCTCTGTGTCGCAATGGTTAGGGCACACACACCGAGTCTGGGAGGTCGGTGATTCAAAACCAAGGCGTGTGTCTGTGTCTGTGTGCGTGCGCGTCTGTGTGCGCGTGCATGTCTGCGTCTCTGCATCTCTCTGTGTCTGCTTGTGTCCGTGTGTGTGTCTGTGTGCGTGCGCGTCTGTGTGCGCGTGCATGTCTGCGTCTCTGCGTCTCTCTGTGTCTGCGTGTGTCCGTGTGTGTGTGTGTGTGTGTGTGTGTCTGTCCGCCCGTGTGTGTGTCCGTCCACGCGCGTGTCCGTCCTCGCGTGTGTGCGTCTGTCCTCGTGTGTATGCCCGCCCGCGCGCGTGTGTGTGCCCGCCAACGTGTGTGTGCGCGTGCGTCCGACCGCGCGCGCGTGTCCGTCCGCGCGCGTGTCCGTCCGCGCGCGTGTCCGTCCGCGCGCGTGTCCGTCCGCGCGCGTGTCCGTCCGCGCGCGTGTCCGTCCACGTATGTCCATCCGCATAAGTCTGTAAGTCTGTTGGGTCACCAAAATAGGTGACCCTTATTGTTGGGTCGCCGAAATAGGTGACCCTTATTGTAGTGGGGCAGATAACAGCAATTTTTGAGAGGAATCGTGCAAATGATGATACAAGCAACAAATTTGGCACATCTGTTCTCCAGGGGATTCTCATCAAATCTGCCTGATTGGCCATTTGAAAATCCAAAATTTGAAAAATTGGAAAAAAAAAAAAAAAAAAAAACTTCAAAAAAGTCAAGATCACAAATCAATGTTGGATGCTGGCTGAGATTGGTGAATGTTTCAGAAACATCATCAAAGACGTTCCAAGTCTGCCATGCAGTTTTCTTCCCTTTACCGTGGAAGGCAGACGACGTCACATCCAGTGAACGCATGGAAGTATGGGATCCCTCAAGCTTTCTCAGGCCCAATTGCAGAAACTACCTCATGGACTGGAGTCCATCGTGCCTTGGCTCATTGGCCAAAGGCAATCCACATGTTCTCAAGACCTAGTTCCTGTAAGGATGGCAGTACAGATATTGCTACGACTCGTACGTCCGTGTCATTAGCCTTAATGATAAAGGACTTGCTACCATCCGTCGTTGCATCCCTGGCGTGTACAAATATTCGAGTGTCAGCTTCTTCATGACAACATGGAGACACAGCATCCAGTGACTTCCTTGTGTTGCTAATGGTATCTTCTCCTTTTGTGACAATGACTGTGCTCGTCGTCTGTGCTTCACGCATCTTTTCCACAAGGAAGTGAAACAGCTCAGTCTTGTTGCTGTCATCTCGAAGAAAGCTTCTCCAGTTACTTGGGATCTTACTGGTTCCTGTCACTCTTCTTCCGATTCCTTGCCCCCTTTTCGACCTTGCCTCGGACTTCAGACTTGACTTCTTGTACACATCAAACACTACGTCCACCCTCTCGTACCTGGCACCATAGGATTCCACCTTTGGGATGATGTCTTCTTTAGCATAGTCATCAAATATTTTTGAAGTGCGTGGAGGTACGGCATTGATAAGTGCTGAGCCATCAATAATGACTGCATCTCCCCTTGGTTCTCTGTCTGGGATGTTCACTTGTGCTTCAAGAATTTCAGCCAGCTGTGACTTCAAATTTTTTTGAAGTTTTTTTTTTCTTTCAAAATTTGGATTTTCAAATGGCCAATCAGGCAGATTTGATCAGAAAGCCCTGCAGAACAGAAATGCCAAATTTGATGCATGTATCATAATTTGCACGATTTTTCGACTATCTACTGCACTGTTGTCAGTAATTGTTTGTTTGTTTGGATGTTTGTTTGGATGTTTGTTCGTTTTAGTACTGCAGCATAGCAAACCAATTGTTCGACTTTTCATAAAAGCACCAAAATTGGTACATATGTTGACTAATGTATTCTGAATAATTCTGGATATGGAGCCACTCGAGATTTTGCCTTGGTCAGCTTTGGTCATTTTCCAAAATGGCCGCCATTCTACTTTAACAACATGGGATATCTGTCATTGTTATTCTCTTTGTCGGTTTCTCAGAGGTGATAAATACTCCATGTGATGTGCATTCACAAAGGAAAACAATACAAATGTCATTTGTGTTGATTTATTATATTTCCTGCCATTGTATTGGGGAAAAATGGTCATTTTAATGGGAAAATCCATAAAATATATGGGATTGCCTTTGGGACGGGAAAGAACTACCGTTACATCCCTGCCCATGAAATAGCTGCCTCCCTCGGTCCACAGAAGGCACGTGCCCTCCCCGTCTTCCACGCCATGACCGGATGTGACACGGTATCAGCATTCGTGGGGCATGGGAAGAAATCTGCCTGGGCCACATGGAACTCGTTTCCAGAACTGACATTCTCTTGTGACCCTGACCACCATGCCAGTCACCATCCAGGATGAAACGGTGCACTGCATTGAAAGGTTTGTGGTGCTCCTCTATGACCGCACCAGTCCATATACGGACGTCAACGAGGCCAGAATGAAACTCTTCGCCAAGAGGAACTCTGTCCAGCGCATCCCACCTACCTACAATGCTTTGGAACAGCATGTGAAGAGATCAGTCTTCCAGGGTGGCTATTGTCTGGGGGCAGGTCTTGGTCCCTCAACCCGTGCTTCCATCACCAACAAGCTGGGGCTGGCGGCAAACAGAGGATGGGTCCTACGAACCGCTCTGGACCACACTCCCTGAGGCTTCAAAAAGCTGCTTTGAGCTGGTGTCGTGAGGCTGCTAAAAAGGCTGTAGAAACCGCTGCAAATGCAAGAAGGCTAATCTGCAATGCACTGGACTGTGTGCTTGTGAAGGAGAATGCCAGTAGACAGACGCAGTAGACACAGACTGAGATATCGGCCAAGCTTAGAATGTGCAAATGCAAAGTCGCATTGCTTGTAAAAGTGTAGACTTCTTGATCCAGAGCCAGTAGACTTGAGCTCAGAAACTCATATTGTACGAGACCGATGTATGCGTGTACCATGTGTCCTGGTAGAATGGTAGTAGACAGTAAACCATAGCCACTTCAAAGTGAAGTGTGCAATAATTTGACTACATTTTCTGAGTTTGTCATTATCACGATTATCAGTTCCCTTTTCAAAATAGAGTAAAGTATGTAATCTATGATGCAATTTTTGTTGATTCCAAACCCATTGAATGTGATGAATATCATTTGACTCTTGTTCTGCAGGCAATAATGGGTACTTTTCAGCTAAAAGTTTCAGGAGAGCAGCAATTTACAAATCAAATAATGGCTTTTTACCGAAAATACTGGCTCATAATATTTGAATACACCTTTTCATGGTCAATTTACTGAATTTTACACTTTCCTTCTATCTACCACCAATACAATAAGAAAATAAGAGCATATAGCCAATTTCGCTAAAGTAGAATGGCGGCCATTTTGGAAAATGGTCGCTGAAGCTCACCAAGGCACAATCTCGGGTGGCTCCATATCTAGAATTGTTCGGAATACATTATTCTACATCTGTAGCAATTTTGGTGCTTTTATGCAAATTTGAACGATTGATCTGAAATAGACTACGCTGCAGGACTATTTGTCATCAGCATAATTGGTAGTAAACGTGGGCGGATTTTGACCAAACTCGTGTGGTAGGTACATCTTATGACCTAGTGCTTTGGAAATTGTGATGGTTGCTAGGGACGCTTTGGTTCCCTAGCAACAACCGAAAAACCTTCAAAATCGGTACCGTTCATGCGAAATCAATTCTGAAAGCCATTATCCCACGTAGGGTTATGAAATTTGGCATGAATGATCTACAGGTGATGCTCTATCTAAAATATTCCGGGTTTTGTGATATATGGAATACTTTACCCGCAGCACCCCTACAATTAGGGTATGCGCGAAAATTGGCGAAAATTGAAGGCCCCCTTGCGACCAGGTGAGTGCATCAATACGAATGAAACTTTGCAGGTTCATGGTACTCAATGAGTACTACAACTTTGCCTGAGGACATATTGACCGATTTCGCTTAGGTCAAAGGTCAATTAGCGCAAAAATCGAGAATATGCAAGAGCTGGAGGTGCCTTCGCGCCAAATGCTACTCCTCCTAGGGTTATGGTCGGATGGTCATGAAAATTCGCACTAATCGTCTGGAATACATTGTGCACAAACGATCTAGCCGGATTTTAGATTTAAATCTTTGTTCACCCACAGCACCCCCTCGAACTTTGGGGATTTCCGATTTCAAAACGCATTTTCGGTACTTTTCATTCAAATGGATACCGAGTAGTTATCAGTAGATGGAACTGGATGAGATTTGATATGCATAATCTTAAGGTGATTCCCCATCCGCTATATGACATCCATTTTACTCTATATCTTAGAGTTTCCATACTCGGCGAGCCATCGCCGCCTACCGGCTTGTCAGTGTGTGTGTGTGTGTGTGTGTGTGTGTGTGTGTGTGTGTGTGTGTGTGTGTGTGTGTGTGTGTGTGTGTGTGTGTGTGTGTGTGTGTGTGTGTGTGTGTGTGTGTGTGTGTGTGTGTGCGCACATGCATTTAGTCACTTGCACTGCCCCACACTTCTGCACGCATTGTCACTGATAAATACAAGAAAATATACATCCTTTTCTCCTTTGTAATAACTTGTCGATGGATTAAAAGAACAAAGTGTGGGCCATGCGGTGTTATACAGTTCCTTGGCGTCATCTTGTGTGATTTTTATTTCTTTGTTTTTAACACGAGATCGCATTGTTTCTCTTGTTTGTGCGATCTGCTTTCATTGAGGATGTCATTTCATTTCATCAAGCGATTGGAGCAGTGTTATCTTCTATGAAAACCCAATGAGATGTTGTTTGTTTCTTTGTGATGCTATTCCTCTGAGCTCCCATGGTTAATCATGACAAAAAATTTTTTTTACCATGACACCATATTCGGGATTTTAAAGTCATTTTCTCACAATACATAACTTATAAACAAACAAGTCACCATCTGTCATGTGGAAGGGCTGGGAGTCCAGAAGGAGGGGATGGGTGAGGGAGGGAAGAGGTGGGAGGAGTGAGGGGAATGGGTGGGGTGGGAAATCCAGAGGTGAGTGGGGTGAGATGTGGTGGGACAGAAAGGGGTGGGAGTCTGGAGGGAAGGTGTGGGTGGGAGGAGGTAGGGGTTGGGGTGGATGATTGAGGGGGAGGCATAGGATGAGGCAGGGGAAGGGGTGGGAGGACAGACCCGGCGTTGTACAGCAACGCTGGGTACCTTTACTTTCGCTCCCGCCCCCCCCCCTTCCTGGTTCCCACACTTCCGAACACTCCCGCCACCCCTACTCACTCTCCCCTCTCTCTTCCCCCTGTCCCCCCCTCCTCCCCCACTCATCCCTATTTATGCGTGTCTGTCTCTATCTCACACACAGCAAAGCAACAGGTGGTATTTGCTAGTTAATTAATTACTTATTAATCCAAGATGGTTTTTTTGGTTCTTGAGAGATAAAGTGTATCAAAAATAAATAATGGTTCCCAAATGCACATATATAATCATGTACTATTCTCTTGCATAAAACTTCTTTTAATTCCCAAAATTTCAAATTGGGTCCAATTCCAAAATCATTTGACATGCATCATGCCCAGATCATTATTGTACGAGTGTGCCGAATCCTTACGAAGCCTGGTGTTGGCTTAGTGGTTTGAGTGGCTGGCTTGGGATCTCAGAGTCCCAAGTTCGAGAGGACTTGGGATCCCAGGTGGGGTCGACTCAGCCTGTCATCCTTCCAAGGTCGGCGAAATGAGCATCAGTGTACTGGTGAAGGGGCACAGCATCAGCAGCATAGTTGCGCCACAACAAAATGATAGCTACCTAGCAGCCAAGCTGCCATATGCAAAAAGAAGAATCTGAAACCTTACTGCAATTCACGGACGTGTGTGTGCGTGTGTGTGCGTGTGTGTGCGTGTGTGTGCGTGTGTGTGCGTGTGTGTGCGTGTGTGTGCGTGTGTGTGCGTGTGTGTGCGTGTGTGTGCGTGTGTATGCGTGTGTATGCGTGTGTATGCGTGTGTATGCGTGTGTATGCGTGTGCGTGTGTGTGTGTCATAAAGCACATTCTCTCTCTGTTAACTCACCACCCAACCCATGTCTGTCTCTGTCTCTGTAATCCTTGCTCCACCTCACACAATACAAAGCAGCACCCTCCCACACACACAGATGTATGTATGCATGTATGTATGTATGTATGTATGTCCGGTTAGTGAAGTGTTTCCCAAACTATGGGTCGCGACCCAAACATGGGTCACGAGGATCCCGGCAAAAATTTTTTTTTTTATAAATCAAGCGGGTAAAAGGCAATCGCGCAAACGCCACATCGTAGGACAGTGCCGTTTGGTACCGTTCCACTCGATAATTTAGCCCGAGGTGCAGCGACACTTCCGTTTCTACCTACTCTTGCCGTTCAGTACCGTTCAGGACTTTGCACCCGCCCAAAACAGTTAACTGCAGGCCAATCATTTCGCCAGCTTGCCTTTCCAATTACTCGCTCTCTCTGCAACCGAAGTAATTTCGTGAGGTGACGAACTCGGTCTGGTCACTTCACATTGGTTGACCGACAAGTCGAGACGCTGTTTTGTGTGATCTGCCTTGCTGGCTGGACTGCGCAGTGCAGTTTTCTGCTCCACATTGCGTTGCGTGTTTTGTGTCAGTTAGCCTTGACACTGACTCCACTGACTGATCCAGTCGCCTATTTCGTTTTGCAGGATGGCAAAGCGTTCCTACAAGCAAGCATTTTTGGATGTGGGCTTCACTTCTATCACTGATCGTGGTTCTGTGAAGCCACAATGTGTGTTGTGCTTCGAAGTGCTGTCCAACGAATCGCTGAAGGAAAACAAACTGAAGAGGCATCTGGCGACAAAGCATGCGGAGCACGTCAACAAGGATCCTGAGTTTTTCGAGCGCCGAGAAGCGGCTCTGAAGCGGAGCCGGTTTGAGCCGGCGACGAATCCAGCGCTTTTGGCCGCCAAGCAAGCGACGCTGGCATCCTACCTCGTCGCGCAGCGCGTCGCAAGGAAGATGAAGCCGCACATGATCAGCGAACAGCTCGTCAAGCCCGCAGCCATGGACATGGCCAGACTCTTCTGTGGCGACGACGCGGCCAAGAAAATGCAGTCCATCTCGCTATCCGACAACAAGATTCGCAGCCACATCGTCGACCTTTCGCTAGATATAAAGGACCAGGTGGTGGACCGCATGAAGAAGGCGGGAAAATGGAGCTACCAACTCGATGAGTCGACGGATGTCGGAAACGATGACCAGCTCATGATTTTTGGGAGGTACGAGGGTGAGACGGACCTCGAGGAAGAATTTCTATTCTGCACGCCAATGAAAATGACCACAACTGGCGCCGATACCTTCAACGTCGTGGACAACTTCCAACAAGAAGAAGGCCTGAGCTGGGAAAACTGTATCAGCCTGTGCACCGACGGCGCTCCCGCGATGCTTGGTGTTCGACAGGGATTCACTGCGCGAGTCAAGCAAGTCAATCCGAACGTCAGAATTTTCCACTGCCTTTTGCATCACGAGAACCTTGCTGCGCAACATCTGTCGCGGGATCTTTCGGCAGTGATGCAGGAGGTTGTCGCTGTTGTCAACTTCGTCAAAGCCAGCGCCGTGAACTCTCACCTGTTCGAGAAGATGTGTTGACTTCGGGTCTGAATTCCAACATCTCCTCTTCTACTCCAGTGTGAGATGGCTCTCCCGCGGCAAGGTCCTGCGTCATGTAGTGGAGCTATGAACAGAGCTGCAGATATTCCTCAACGAGAAGAACCATCGCCATGCCATCCGGTTCCACGAGAAGCCCTGGATGCTCAAAGTCTGCTACCTCAACGACGTCTTCGCCTCCGTGAACGAACTGAACACATCCATGCAAGGCAGGGATCAAAACATCATTACGCTCTCCGAGAAACTGTCAGCCTTCAAGGAAAAGCTGCTGCTCTGGAAGGGGAAAACTGGAACGTGGAAGAACAGCGGCGTTTCCGTCATTGAACGAGTACTTGGAGGAGTGGGAGGACGATGAGATTGGAGCGCTCGATGCGATCAAGCCCATCCTGGTGAACCATTTGGAGAACCTGATCACCAAGTTTGATCGCTACATCCCGGACAGAGATCTGGCGTCCCAGCACTGGATCAGGAATCCGTTCCAGGCTAAGGTTGACGACCTCTCTGAGGATGTCCATCGACTGCAGGAAGAGTTCATCGAGCTGCATCACGACGAGTTCCATCGACAACTCTATGCCAAAGCATCACTTGGAGAGTTCTGGACTGCAGTCAAGAAAGAAAAGCCCATAATCAGCGCCGAAGTCATGAATGTTCTGCTCCCATTTGCAACCACGTATCTGTGCGAGCAAGGCTTTTCGGCGCTGATGGTCATCAAAACCAAGGCGCACAATCACCTCGACCCCGGCCACGACATGCGCATTGCGCTAAGCAAGATCGAGCCCTGCATCGAAGACATCATGCAGACGAAGCTGCAATTACACCTCTCGCACTAATATAGCATGTATTAGCACTGGTTGTCTGATTTTATTATGATATCATGTTTCGTGGAAAAAGATGATGATTGAAGCTTGGGTCGTGACATTTTCACCACACCCGGATTTGGGTCGCGCTCAAAAAAGTTTGGGAAACACGGGGTTAGTGATTGCATCCGGGTAGTGATTGCGTCGGGGCAGCATTTGTCTCCAGACACGTCCAGCAGGGCCGCATCTCGGGGAGAGTCAGTGGAGCACGTGCTCCAGGGTATCCACAAAATGGAGGCCTCCACATTTTTGTGAAAATAAATTTTTTGTTTAAATAAATACCAACAATTTCCATCCAATTTTTAAAACAGTCGTAATTTTAATGAAATCAGGAGTTTGGTCAAACTTTTATCTGGATCGTAGGTAAATGCAAGCATATAACATATATATTCAACATCTGTCATTTTTTAGGTTTTAGAAATGCTTTGATTATGTAGAAGTAGTTTATTTCTTCATCGCTGTCTTTTGTTTCATTTCAGCACGTAATGTAATGAGTCAGCAGCCAGACTGTCACTGTCACCGTGTGCATGAGAGTGGCACAGCAAAAAGGAAGAAGGCGAAGGAAAAGGCAGACCGACTAGCTGTTGTCATTGCGAAGATGCCGATAATTGATCAGTGGTACAAGGCAAGGGATCGTCCGCTTCAAGTACTCCGTCGCAGAAGAATTTTATGAAAATGAAGATGAAATCAGTATTCATGGACGACTGCAGTGCATACGATGGGAAATCGACCACCAAGAGCCACTACTTCACTAGAGATTTATCCGGACGGTATACATATGTGGAGAAAAAGAAGAGTCTATACGTGAACGCATCCCGGAGGCCCCTTGACCAACAACCTGCTGATGTAGATACACTGACTCTGAAACGTAACTACAGCAAATTGAAGAGACAAGAAGTAAAAACGAAAAATTTCTTGGATTGAACAGTTTCACCAAGACATCGACGAGGACTCGCAATGACATCATGATAGTAGAGTAAACCGGAACATACCCGAAGGAGGAAACAGCTCATGGGAATGCAAATAGGAGCACAGAGAGACCATATATACGGACAGACCCTGAGGTCATCGAAAAAGCTCTGAAGATGACTGAAACGATGGCACCAAGAGGAGTATACGAAAAGCTCACTTTGTATTACTTGACAACAGCCCCCCCCCCCACACCCCCGTGATTATCCAGCATTTACTCACAATATACACAGCCATGACTTCATTCAGGAAATAATCTAGATGAAAGGGAAACATCCATGCATTATTGCATACACTGATGAACAAGTATTGGAAATGCGACGGCTGATGACAGGACAAACTATTGAATCATGTGCGATCGGCATCAACAGGACATGTAATCTCGGCCCTTGCTATGTGACACTCCTTGTATTCAAGAATGATTTACTCTAACGGACATCAACGAACATGGCTCCAATTTTCCTGGGACCTGTTTTCCTTCGTTGGGACGGTGAATTCAAGATGGACCACAGTTTCTTGGCACATCTCAAGAGTGCCCTCAGACTGAACATAACAGCATCGGAGATTAACGGGGTGCACCTTGTTATTGGTTCGGATGAGGAGAAGGCATTCATGAAAGTGCTCAAAATTTGCTTCCCCGACGCTACCCACACTTTATGTATGCATCACATCAGAGAAAACATGGGACACTACCTGGAAAGGAAAGTTGGTGTCAACGCCCAAGACAAGAATGCTGTCATTACAGCCATATTCGGCCCAAACAGACTGCTGGAGTCTCCTGGCCAATACACATTCGACGAAACGGTTCTTCTCCTCAGCACTAAATATGCCACCAGACTCCCGGCATTCGAGAACTATTTCCGACAGATCACCGACAAATTGAAGGACTATGTTGTGAAGCCAACCCTGATGCAATCGATTCAGCAACATTGGACCAACAATGCATGCGGACCACATACTGAAGTATGTGGACCATGAACGGAATTCAGTATGTGGACCATGAACCACATACTGAAGCTGTCACCCGACTGGAAAACCATGAAGGCACCAGCACTCGTGGAGTGACCACATGACATTGTAAGACTCCAATATGCAGACGTCAGACAAGCACTCCACGGCATGGGGAATTTCAACCTGGCACCAACGATGACGCAATATCGCATCTCGGACTCAAATTGGCGGGCAAAGACGGATCAGAAGAAGAAACAGCACCTGCTGAAATTCCTGCGACACTGCTCACCGACAAAGAAAACTATTACATCGACCGATGGACGACCGACGATGCCGAAGACACCAACATCTGCAAAAAAGCCAGGTCAAAGGACACGGAATAGAGCGATGAGGACAGTACAGAAACCACGACAAAACGGAAGATTAAACGACAGGACAAACATCCGTCAATTGTAATTTCCCTGTAATATTTCACTCCATACAATGTGCGATATGTTTTGATTTTCCCGAACCCCTGCATATTTACATTCGTAATTAACCAATTAACATTTTCAATTCTTAGGGGACATGAAACATCTAGTGATTAAAATTGGCGACACATTCTATCAAATCTCTTTCTTCCTTCCAGGTCTTCAAGACATCTGTTCATCACAATATTATATCATTAGGCCATTTCACTCATCCCCTTCCCCAATCAAAAAACATCTTTTCTAACACCCCCCCCCCCCAATCATTCCACATGCCCAACGCATTATATCATTTCAATTTCTTCCACATCAGAGTTTGCAGCTGCAACAATCTTGTCTACCCTGTTTTTCATCCCCTTGTCCTATCCCACCCTAATTCTTCCCGACATCCCTCGTCCCTCATGGTTACCCTCTGTTTTTTGTGCCTCATCCCAGCCGTTGGTCGATTCCCCCATTTATTTCTGCCGTTATTTTCAAGTTCTTGCGTCCTTGTCCATTCTGTTGTCTCACTCTTTCACAAGCCTCGATGCTGGATTTAAAACATGGGGGCAATACCCTTGGACGCTCACCTGGTAGCGCCTGGATAAGAAAACCAGGGAACCACTGGTAGGCGTGGATAACTCACAAAATATTTAATGGAAAACAAAGTAAACACCAACGGATTGTTTCTTTAATGCCGTGAACAAACTTTGGTACATCACGGGTGATAAAGGCTATGCTGTAGTCAAGTTTCATCAAAATCATGTGTGTGGTTTCGGAGAAGTTGTTGCAAGTGTTTGTGGACGGACGGACTGACAGACGGACAACGTGCTATCCTATAACCTCCCAGGAACTACATTCCAGTTGAGCGGAAAAAAACAAGATAGACAGACAGGGAACGTGAGGATCATGAGTGTACAAAATAAACTAGAAGGCCACTCAGTAGAGAACATACCTCTGCACCGCAACGCCTGATCTAAGAGAACATATCAGGCCTCATACATTTTTGAAATATCATGCTATATATCTTTTTTGACCCTATCTCTCAATGGTGAAGAATCACTTTAAAAATTAAATAATTCTTGTATCCAGATCCGGATTCGGATCTTCAACAAAATTGAATCCATTTGTCCTTGTCACACACTCAACCTGTCCACGAAGTTTCATTTGAAACCATCCACAACTTTTTTGAGATATCATGCAATGTATCATTTTTGGCCCTATCTCTCAATGGTGAAGAATCACTTTAAAATTCTAGTAACCGGACCTAGATCCGGATCTTCACCAAAATCTAATCAGTTTGTCCTCGTCACACACACAACTTTCGCACCAAATTTTATCCGGATCCGTCCACAACTTTTTGAGATATCCTGCACACAAACAGATAGACAAACAAATAGACAGACAGACAGGGGTGAAAACAACCTCCTTCACCTTCGATGGCGGAGGTAATAATTATGAGAAAAAGAATAACTGCATCATAAACAATTAAATAGAACTACATTTAAATTTAATTTGGCCATCAAGAACATCATCAGAGTTTTCATCTGAAACTGCGAAAAAAAAGTGTGTTCATTCGCTAAAACACATCTCCGGGCTTCTCCAGGCGGTAACTTTATTATATTTCTGGGCGTCTCTGGGCAGTAACATTATTTAATTTATTTAATTTCCAGACTTCTCCGAGCGTCTCGGGGGGGGGGGGGGGTAACTTTATTTACTTTATTTAATTTCCAGCCACTCCGGGCGACAAAATTAATTAATTTTATTTTATTTCTGGGTGTCTCCTGGCAGTAACTTTATTTAATTTATTTAATTTCCAGGTGTCTCCGGGCGGTGTTTAATAGTGAACGCAGTGAGCTTCATACTTAACGCATGCACGTGAGAGAATAGGAAACAACAACACAATACCCCTGGCTATTTGGAATCCGTGTCGTTAGCTATGACCTTTTGCTTCCGGTTGTTTTTAAACGCTGTGCGGTGTATAAACACGATTGGGTTTTATTTCTATCTTGTGAATACTACTTAACGAGTGCACATGAGAAAATAGGAAACAACAAAAACAACACAATACCCTGCCAATTGTGAATCCGTGTCGTTGGCTATTACCCTTTTGCTTCCGGTTTTTTTGGTTTCCGGTTTTTGTCATGGGGAATGATGCATGCCGGGAGATAAAGGCATCGTCGGAGACATGAAAGACCCAAATAATATCAGACATGGTGTATATTTCCTCCACTGATTTTAATAAAGATATCTCCCGCATCATCAAAAAATAATTTTTATTCGTGATTTACATTATTTGATCGCTCATTCCGAATCCAGGCCGAAGTAACCGGAAATTGCGTATACAGTTGTGAACAAGTTGTAGGTAAAGTCAGAAACGAATGTAAGAAGAATACTACGTTCACTTCGAGTATTTATTTTTTAGATGAGATCCTGTTCTAGGCGGTTTAGTTGTTGTTGTGAAGGTATTGTTGAGGTATAATGTTGATGTAATATTTCTTTTTGCAGATGAGATCCTCTTCTAGGAGGTGTAGTTGTTGTTGTGAAGGTATTGTTGAGGTATAATGTTGATGTAATATTTCTTTTTGCAGATGAGATCCTGTTCTAGGCGGTGTAGTTGTTGTGAAGGTAATGTTGAGGTATAATGTTGATGTAATATTTATTTTTTCATCGCAAAACGACGGTTTAATTTGATATATTTAAGAAGCGAATGTAAGAAGAATTCTACGTTCGCTTCGAGGATTTGCCTATTCCATATTAAAGATATCTCCCGCATCATCAAAAAATAATTTTTTATCGTGATTTACGTTATTTGATCGCTGATCCCGAATCCAGGCCGAAGTCACCGGAAATTGCGTATACAGTTGTGAACAAGTTATAGGTAAAGTCAGAGGCGAATGTAATAAGAATACTACGTTTGCTTCTAGTATTTTTTTTTTTAGATGAGATCCTGTTCTCGGCGGTGTAGTTGGCGTTGTGAAGGTAATGTTAAGGTATAATGTTGAGGAAATTTTTTTTTCAGATGAGATCCTGTTCTCGGCAGTGTAGTTGTTGTTGTGAAGGTAATGTATATATGTATGTCAGGTCAGGTCAGGTTCGATCTGTGACCTGCTACAGGTACCATGTAAACCTGTACTAACCTGTTCCATGGTCGGGTTGTCGGCGACTAAACCGTCTCCCCAACCAGGTTTTCTGGTGAGGAGGGTGTTTGGATATGGACACCCATCAGGATTAAAAACAAAACCTGTCAAAGGGCGGAGGAGCTCCTTGTGAGCCAACGGCCATCCATATCTAGTGCCCAACTGTGTCTGCGGACGTCCTCCTGCAGTTGGGTCACTTCTTATTAGGAGGTTGGTGGCAGGATTTGCACTCCGGCCACCGTAAAACCCTTCATTCCGCAAAATGCAAAAACGCAAAAAAATCTGAAAACCCACTCCGTGGGAGGACCTCCTGTGCAACTTCCCTTCGCAGGGCAGCTCACCGGATGAAGGGATTGGGGCAAAGCCTTCGGGACCCCCAATCTTTGATAGGAGGGAAACCACGGGGTGACATCCCTGGGTCAGATTGCGGGAGAGTGTGTCGGAGTGGTGCTGAGGTGTCGTCCACCAGACGGTGGTCTCCTTGGGTTAACCTGAGGCGGTCCCTTCGGGTGGGTGCCTGGAATGTCCTATCCCTAAGAGAGGATGATCACCTGTCTCTGTTATCATCTGAGCTCAAGCGTTTGGACATCGGGATTGCAGCTCTCTCTGAGGTTCGGAGACCGGATTGCGGCGAGATAATGGTGGGTGGTTACACCTACTATTGGTCTGGTCGCTCTGATGGTTACCATACCCAAGGCGTTGCTGTAGCTGTGTCCAATAAGCTGACCCCAATGATAATTGAGGTAACACCGGTCAACGAGCGTATTATGAGATTAAGGATTCGTCACTCCTTAGGTGTCATTTCCCTGGTCTCTGTTTATGCTCCGACTGAGGCGAGTGATCTCACCGTGAAGGATGCATTCTACGCCACACTCGAGTCTGTGGTTGATCAGTGCCCCAGACGAGATACACTTCTAGTCTTGGGGGATTTCAATGCATCGACTGGAACTGATAGGGATGGTTATGAGGTGTGTGTTGGTCCCCATGAGTCAGGAACTATGAACCAGAATAGCACTAAGTTCCTTGACTTTGCAAGAAGTCATGGACTTAGGGTGGCTGGTTCATGGTTTCAGCGCCCACAAGCTCATCGCTGGACTTGGTATTCCAACGCTGGCGGTGTGGCAAAGGAGATTGACCATGTCCTCATTGACGGTCGTTGGAGGATGATCCAGAACTGCAGGGTCTACCGGAGTGCTCAGTTCCTCAATACTGACCACAGGCTTGTTGTAGCAACTCTAAAGCTGCACCTTAAATCCTGGAGAATGGTACCATCCCAGCCGAGGCTGGATGTTGCCAAGCTCAGGGATGAGAGAGTAGCTGAGGAGTTTGCGAACAGGCTGAGTGGAGATTCGGAGGGTCTGGTTGCTTCGAGGAATCCTGAAGAGTTGTGGAGCGCCTTCAAGACCACCATCCTTGATGTTGCCGGTGGATGCCTTGGAGTTCACCGCAGGGCAAAGAAGAATTTTGTCTCTCAAGGGACACTGGATACCATTGACCAGAGTCGCAGGGCCAGGCTGAATGGCAGAGCTGAGCTGTTCAGGGAGCTGAGGCGTAAAACTGTACGTGCACTGAGGGTGGACAAGGAGGCCTATGTGCGAGGAATCTGTGAGGGGGTAGAGCATCACCTGTGGACAGGTGATTCTCGTCCCGCTTACAGGGGAATTCGCGCATTACGTTCATCCAAGCCCATCCCTCGGAGCACTACAGTTCGAGCAGAGAGTGGTAGGCTCTTGACAGAGGAGTCTGAAGTGAAGGCCCGCTGGGCCGGTTACTTTGAGCGGTTGTACCAGGCTGATCCCCCAACTGTCGAGTTGGACGTCAAGGGTGTTACAATCCCTGTTGCTGACCCTCGAATCAACTGTGGTCCACCTACGCTTGTGGAAACACGGGCTGCGGTAAACCAGTTGAAACGGGGCAAAGCTCCAGGGATCTGTGGCATCCATGCCGAACTTCTCAAGGCTGGTGGAAATGCTGCACTCGTGTCGTTGCATGCAGTTTTGTGCTCTGCCTGGAACACAGGCATCATCCCAACTGACTGGAAGAGGGGCCTTGTTGTCCCTCTCTGGAAAGGGAAGGGTGATCGCCAAGACTACAACAACTACCGAGGGGTGACGCTGCTCTCAGTGCCAGGCAAGGTCTTTGCTCGGATAATTCTCGATAGGGTTCGCCACCATCTGCTTGAGCAGTCAGGCTTTACACCAAAGAGGTCAACGATTGACCGTATCCTTGCACTTCGTGTCCTCACCGAACGCAGACGAGAGTTTCGGCAGGGGCTGCTTGCAGCCTATGTTGATCTCTGCAAAGCGTTCGATTCAGTGAATCGGGATGTCCTCTGGAGGATTCTTGGTCTTCGTGGGGTGCCACCAAAACGGATCGATCTGATGTCTGAACTCTACTCCGGTACTGAGAGTGCTGTGAAGTGTGGTGGTACCATCTCTGACTTATTTCCAGTTGTTACTGGAGTTCGTCAGGGATGTGTACTGGCCCCCACACTTTTCAGCACTTGTATGGACTGGATTCTAGGGAGGATGTCGGAGAGATCAAGTTGCGGTGCGTCATTTGGGAATGTCAAGATCTCGGACCTTGACTTTGCAGATGATGCAGTCATCTTTGCGGAGACTTTAGACATCCTCTTGGGGGCCCTCGAGGTGCTGAATGAGGAGTCGGAGCCGTTGGGATTACGGGTTTCTTGGGTCAAAACTAAGATCCAGGCTTTCGGTGACATCTTGGATGCTGCTGTCCTGTCTGTGTCTGTTTGTGGTGAGGATGTTGAGGTCGTGGAGAGATTCACTTACCTTGGCAGTGATATTCATGTCTCTGCTGGCTGCGAGTCAGAGGTCAATAGACGTCTGGGTCGGGCCTAGGGAGTCATGGATTCACTGGATCATGGGGTGTGGCGCTGCCGGTACCTGTGCGGGAGGACGAAAGTCCGAGTCTTCAGGTCCTTGGTACTTCCAGTCTTGCTCTATGGGTGCGAGACTTGGACTCTGACCAAGGATCTGAGACGGAGACTTAATTCCTTTGGTACCAGGTCTCTTCGGAGAATCCTTGGCTATCGCTGGTCTGATTTTGTGTCCAACGAGCGGTTGCTGAGAGAGACTCGGATGAGATTTGTTACCTGCATAGTCCGTGAGCGTCAGTTGCGGCTGTATGGACATGTGGCTCGTTTTCCTGACTCTGATCCTGCTCACCAGATTCTCTCAGCGAGGGAGTCTCATGAGTGGAGGAGGCCAGTGGGTCGACCACGTGCCTCATGGTTGCAACAGGTTGACCATCATCTCAAGGAGATGGGGATGGGCCTGGCATCTGCCTGGGGGTTGGCCAGACGAAGGCCCCTGGAGTACCGGCGGAAAGTGGACGCAGCGACGTGCTGTTCTGGCACATGCTCCCATACCTGACCTGACCTGAAGGTAATGTTGAGGTCATATTTATTTTTGCATACGAGATCCTGTTCTAGGCGGTGTAGTTGTTGTTGTGAAGGTAATGTTGAGGTAATATTTATTTTTTCATCGCAAAAAGACGGTTTAATTTGATATATTTAAGAAGCGAATGGAAGAAGAATTCTACGTTCGCTTTGAGGATTTGCATTTTCCATATTAAAGATATCTCCCGCATCAACAAAAAATAATTTTTCATCGTGATTTACGTTATTTGATCGCTGATCCCGAATCCAGGCCGAAGTAACCGGAAATTGCGTATACAGTTGTGAACAAGTTATAGGTAAAGTCAGAAGCGAATGTAATAAGAATACTACGTTTGCTTCTAGTATTTTTTTTTTAGATGAGATCCTGTTCCAGGCGGTGGAGTTGGCGTTGTGAAGGTAATGTTGAGGAAATTTTTTTTTTCAGATGAGATCCTGTTCTGGGCAGTGTAGTTGTTGTTGTGAAGGTAATGTTGAGGTAATATTTATTTTTGCATACGATATCCTGTTCAAGGCGGTGTAGTTGTTGTTGTGAAAGTAATGTGAAGGTAATATTTATTTTTTCATAGCAAAAAGTCTTTAATTTGATATATTTAAGAAGCGAATGCAAGAAGAATTCTACGCTCGCTTCTCGGCTTTGCCTATTCCATATTATGACCGTTTTGATGAGAGCATGAATCGTAATTAACGCTCCACCGCACATCTGCCTTCCCTTCCTCTCACCCCTCGCTTCCTTCCCTTCCCCCACCCCTCCCCACTCTCCCTCCCTTCCCCCACCCCTCCTCACTCTCCCTCCCTTTCCCCACCCCTCCTCACTCTCCCTCCCTCATCGCTCCCCCACCCCTCCTCATTGTCCCTCCCTCCTCTCTCCCCTACTCCTCCTCACCCACCCTCCTTCCTCGCTCCCTCACACCTCCTCACGCACTCTCCCTCCTCGCTTCCCCACCCCTTCCTCACCCTCCCTCCCTCCTCGCTCCCCCATCCTACTCACCCTTCCTCCTTGCTCCCCCACTCTTATTCACCCACCGTCCCTCCTCGCTCCCCCTCCCCTACTCACCCTTCCTCCTCGCTCACCCACCCCTACTCACCCTTCCTCCTCGCTCACCCACCCCTACTCACCCTTCCTCCTCGCTCACCCACCCCTACTCACCCTTCCTCCTCGCTCACCCACCCCTACTCCCCCTCCCTCCCTCCTCGCTCACCCACCCCTTCCTCACCCTGCCTCCCTCCTCGCTCCCCACCCTCCCTCCTCGCACCTCACCCTACTCACCCTCCCTCCTCGCACCCCACCCTACTCACCCTCCCTCCTCACACCCCACCCCACCCTACTCACCCTCCCTCCTCACACCCCACCCCACCCTACTCACCCTCCCTCCTCGCACCCCCACCCTACTCACCCTCCCTCCTCGCACCCCCACCCTACTCACCCTCCCTCCTCGCACCCCCACCCTACTCACCCTCCCTCCTCGCTCCCCCACCCTACTCACCCCCCTCCTCGCTCCCCCACCCTACTCACCCTCCCTCCTCGCTTCCCCACCCTACTCACCCTCCCTCCTCGCTCCCCACCCTACTCACCCTCCCTCCTCGCTCCCCCACCCTACTCACCCTCCCTCCTCGCTCCCCCACCCTACTCACCCTCCCTCCTCGCTCCCCCACCCTACTCACCCTCCCTCCTCGCTCCCCCACCCTACTCACCCTCCCTCCTCGCTTCCCCACTCTACTCACCCTCCCTCCTCGCTTCCCCACCCTACTCACCCTCCCTCCTCGCACCCCACCCTACTCACCCTCCCTCCTCGCACCCCACCCTACTCACCCTCCCTCCTCGCACCCCCACCCTACTCACCCTCCCTCCTCGCTCCCCCACCCTACTCACCCTCCCTCCTCGCACCCCCACCCTACTCACCCTCCCTCCTCGCTCCCCCACCCTACTCACCCTCCCTCCTCGCTCCCCCACCCTACTCACCCTCCCTCCTCGCTCCCCCACCCTACTCACCCTCCCTCCTCGCTCCCCCACCCTACTCACCCTCCCTCCTCGCTCCCCCACCCTACTCACCCTCCCTCCTCGCTCCCCCACCCTACTCACCCTCCCTCCTCGCTCCCCCACCCTACTCACCCTCCCTCCTCGCTCCCCCACCCTACTCACCCTCCCTACTCACCCTCCCTCCTCGCTCCCCACCCTACTCACCCTCCCTCCTCGCTCCCCACCCTACTCACCCTCCCTCCTCGCTCCCCCACCCTACTCACCCTCCCTCCTCGCTCCCCCACCCTACTCACCCTCCCTCCTCGCTCCCCACCCTACTCACCCTCCCTCCTCGCTCCCCCACCCTACTCACCCTCCCTCCTCGCTCCCCCACCCTACTCACCCTCCCTCCCTCGCTCCCCCACCCTACTCACCCTCCCTCCTCGCTCCCCCACCCTACTCACCCTCCCTCCTCGCTCCCCCACCCTACTCACCCTACCTCCTCGCTCCCCCACCCTACTCACCCTCCCTCCTCGCTCCCCCACCCTACTCACCCTCCCTCCTCGCTCCCCCACCCTACTCACCCTCCCTCCTCGCTCCCCACCCTACTCACCCTCCCTCCTCGCTCCCCACCCTACTCACCCTCCCTCCTCGCTCCCCCACCCTACTCACCCTCCCTCCTCGCTTCCCCACTCCTATTCACCCACCCCGTCCTCACCCTGCCTCCCTCCTCGCTCCCCCACCCTACTCACCCTGCCTCCCTCCTCGCTCCCCCACCCTACTCGCTCCCCCACCCTACTCGCACCCCCTCCTCGCTCCCCCACCCTACTCGCACCCCCTCCTCGCTCCCCCACCCTACTCGCACCCCCTCCTCGCTCCCCCACCCTACTCGCACCCCTTCCTCGCTCCCCCACCCTACTCGCACCCCCTCCTCGCTCCCCCACCCTACTCGCACCCCCTCCCCGCTCCCCCACCCTACTCGCACCCCCTCCTCGCTCCCCCACCCTTCTCGCACCCCCTCCTCGCTCCCCCACCCTACTCGCACCCCTTCCTCGCTCCCCCACCCTACTCTCCCTCCCTGCTTGCTCCCCCATTCCACTCACCCTCCCCACCTCCTCACTCCCCCAACCTACTCACCCTCCCCACCTCCTCGCTCCCTCACCCTACTCACCCTCCCTCCTTTCTCGCTGCTCCACCCCTACTCACCTTCCCTCCCTCCTCGCTCCCCCACCCCTATTCACCCTCCCTCCCTCCTCGCTCACCCACCCCAACTCACCCTCCCTCCCTCCCTCCTCGCTCACCCACCACTCCCCCTCCCTCCCTCCCACTCGCTCACCCACCCCAACTCACCCTCCCTCCCTCCCTCCTCGCTCACCCACCCCAACTCACCCTCCCTCCCTCCTCGCTCACCCACCCCAACTCACCCTCCCTCCCTCCTCGCTCACCCACCCCAACTCACCCTCCCTCCCTCCTCGCTCACCCACCCCAACTCACCCTCCCTCACCCACCCCTACTAACCCTCCCTCACTCACCCTTTCCCCCTCCACCTCCTCCCTCACCCACCCCAACTCACCCTCCCTCCCTCCTCGCTCACCCACCCCAACTCACCCTCCCTCCCTCCTCGCTCACCCACCCCAACTCACCCTCCCTCACCCACCCCTACTAACCCTCCCTCACTCACCCTTTCCCCCCTCCACCTCCTCCCTCTCCCTCCTCTTCCAGTTTTCCCTCCAACGAACCCGATGGGTGGTATTTGCTTGTATGGACTCGTTTGTGTGAGTAAAACCAATGATCTCCCACAACAGGAACGTATCAGGAGGTCTTCATCGCAGGAGCAGCAGTAATTGAATGATCACTTCGGATGACGATGAAGTTTAATGTTCTTTGTACAGTAAAGATCCACTTCGTTATAAATTAGAAAATTCCTCACGCCCATCAAGTCCTTCAAACATGAATCACCATCAGTGTCACCACAATCCACAACCACATTACCACAAATATCGTGTAATAAAGGGTTGTATTTTTTATATTCCAATTTCTCACAAATAACGAGTCAATAAATTAATAAACACTCCAAAAAATATTACACATGTTGATCTAATACGTACTTCAGTAACGTTTTAGACTTCAATGCGTGGCAAGCTTAATGGCTCAACCTTCGGACTGAATATATCCACGACCTCAAATATCGTTTCATAAAGCTGGACTCTCACTCCTTCAAGTAAAATTAAATCAGGTGAAGTGAAATTAAATGAACTAAACAACAGAAACCCGGTGTCAAATAAGGGGAAAAAAACCCAGTCAGTACCTTCAACACCAGCTTCTGTATTAGCGGATGTGACGTATTCAAAAGCCGAAGGACGTGCCACGTCAAACTTTTATTATTTTTATCATCAGTCACAAACGTTTCCCACGATGCAATATCACTGCCATCCACTTGAGGTGGGAAAATTCAGAGCAAAAAAAAAAAAAAAAGAAAAAAGAATATGTTCCTTCTGGAATTATAAGAATATATAACAGAGACGGTGGGAACCAGCCATTTCTCATAAAACTTTTACATACACCAAGGAAGACCCGTTTCCTTCCTCCGGTTCGCTGCAGAAAATAAAATGACAAAAGTATCTTCTTGATGTGGGAGAACGCGCGGGAACATGATTTATTTGTTTTTCCATCCTTATTTTTTTCAAAACAATCGGCATGAAGTCGACGATGTTGTGTCACACGTCGTCTTTCTGGTCTTTGATTTCATCACAAGGAAATTAGACGCACGTGGAGGGACCGATTTATCAACACCAGATCAAATAAGAAAATTAAAATGTTCTTTTTCTTGGTTTGTTTGGTTTTTGTTGTGTTTTTTTCTAATGAAGTGTTTTTTGTGGGGGGGGGGGGCATGGGCTTGGGCTTGGGTTAAAAAAAAAAACACACACACAACCACCACGCAACACCCCTTGATGAGGCCCAACGTGTCCACAACTTTTTTTGACATATCCTGCACACAGACAAACAAACAGACGTGAAAACATAACCTTCACCTTCAGTGGTGGAGCTAATAATGGAGGAAGAATAATTCAGCAGAGTCGACAGTGATAGGACTAGGGGCCAAAGGTTGAGAGTAAAGAAGGGGAGAGTTCAGACGGTTGTAAGGCTTGGAGGGGATTTTTACTCAGAGAGTAGTTAATGCATGGAATGGTCTCCCTGGAAAGGTGGTGGCAGCAGAAACGGTAGAGAAGTTTAAATTAGAATTAGATAGGTACCTGGAAGTGTTGGAGGGGTACAGGGATGGTGGTAGGACTTTTAGGTAGTTTAAGCATTGATGGGTGTTTGTGTGCCAGTGTGTGCAGGTGTGTCAAGTATCGTGTGTTCGTGTGTATCTCGGGTCTCGTCAAGGGATGGTGTGTGGTTGATGTTGTGTTTTCTAATCCAAAAACCGCCTTCACCCACTACCCCCCCCCCCGGGAAAGACAAAAAAAACACAAAATAATAACTATTTTTAACCCCCCCCCCCCCAATTTTTGGATTCTTTATTTATTTATTAACCTCCGCCATCGAAGATGGACGGAGGTTACTGTTTTCACCCCTTTCTGTTTGTTTGTTTGTTTGTTTGTGAACAGTATTACGGAAAAAAACTCCTGGACGGATTTCGACGAAACTTAGTGGGGGGATTAGGTCTGGTCCAAGGATCATGCCATTAGATTTTGGACTTGGTCCAAAGTCCAATATGGCCGCTATGGCGGCCATTTTGAAAAAATATTTGAATTTTTGTTTTTGCATTTCTACATGTTTTAAGTGATTTCCAACCCAAAAAAAAATTGTTAGAGGAAAAAAAAAAACAAAGTTTTGCAACTTTTTTTCAAAAAAATTTCGATTTTATTTGAAAAATATTTGATTTTTTTTTTTTGCATTTCTACATGTTTTAAGTGATTTCCAAGCCAAAAAAATGTTAGACAAAAAAAAACAAATTTTGCAACTTTTTTTTGCATTTCTACAGGTTTTAAGTGATTTCCAACCCACAAAAAAATTTGTTAGAGAAAAAAAAACAAATTTTGCAACTTTTTTTCAAAAAAATTTCGATTTTATTTGAAAAATATTTCAATTTTTTTTTACATTTCTTCATGTTTTAAGTGATTTCAAACCCCCCAAAAAAATTTGTTAAAGAAAAAAAAAATTTTGAAACTTTTTTTTCAAAAAAAATTCGATTTTTTTTTTTTTTTTGCCATTTCTACATGCGCGTCGATCTAGTTTAGTTTATTTAATCGTGGTTCAGTAGAGTCTGATCCGTTTTGACCTACAATGAATAGGATATCAGGTTCACTTAAGTGACCCAGCAGTATTGGCGGCAGAGGTTTTGCACTCTACCGAGTGCTCCCCCTCGAGTTTCAATAATGAAAATAAATGTATTTCCATATTTTTTATTTTGCCACCATTGTGACATCCCTGGTGTGGTGAATTGAAGGTCGTGACGCGCGATCACATGTCACGCGGCTCGTGCACGGGAAAGATAAAGCCGAGATTCCGCGCGGTCGGGGGGATTGTCCCTGGGGCATTGTCATTTACGGCGGCGGTCCACTTGGTGCTCGTTGAATGGTGAGAATTGAGAGTATACCGGACTCCGTGCTTATGCTGATTTATTTTGCGGTGATCTACTGCACGTGTATACATTGCTACATATGTACTCCTAGCTGCACCTGTATCCCCTGATGTGCCCGTAGAAGCGGCTTCAATCAAGTGGAATAAAGCCTACACTCTGAAGGTTTTTCTTTCGCTTTCATTACACCTGACAGTGTCACATTTTATCATCCACGTTCCTGCGACTCATTCCCACAATGACAATGATTACGTCATTTTGACGGATGTAATCATTGATCTGGCTGTTGACGTGACGCGGGCACGATGGGCCGAATGTCCTCCTTGTGTAACTTTGTGACCCCGATGACCATGAGCCCTTAGTCCCCCACCCCCCTGAGCCATGGACCGGGGGTCAAACCCCAAGAAATCGTTCCGTATTCCATGCGTCCCCCTCATGTTGATTGCTCGTCATGTACAGTTTAATTTTGTAGTTTTTCAACACGTGCTGGGAAGAGTACTTCTTGGTCTTTGGTATAACTCGGTCGACGATCGAACCCTTGACTTCGAGACAGAGCAGACACGCGAACCATGACGTCACCGCGTCTGCTTACCTCATAGATCTCATGAAAACGTTGAGTCTGTTTCCTTCTGATCACAAACACCCCTCGCTCGTTTCTTGCTTTTTTTTTTTATAACCCTTCTTGTTAATAGGTTCTTATTTCAAATAATTTTCTTTTAAAATGAAAATTGTTAAAAGGGCGGTGTATAAGCGTCGCGCTGTTTCCCGTTTGGACGTCCGATTATTTTTTGAATTTTGAGTTTATTTTTTGCACGGAGAGATTTAATGTTGTAATTTTCGCGATAAAAACGAAAATATATCACGAGGAGGGTTGAGAAGAAATACAATTTCACCGCCAACAGATCATTGCTTTCGTTCCGGTCACATGTCGCCAACATGGCGGCGCCCATCGTGCCGAGGGTTTTCCCGCGACTTCAACGAGTTGGTCATTTAGCTTGTCGAGTTTGGTTCAGAAGAGGCCTGGATTCGCCAGGTGGCTTTATTCGATACCACGACGTTCAAAGCAGCTTGTACCAGCACGTCAAGGAAGGACATTCAGACCCGCCATGTTTACCGATGGATTACGTGTGTAATAACGTGGACCAGGTTTGCTTGAACGTCG
The DNA here is from genome assembly GCF_056783735.1 of Eptatretus burgeri. NCBI lineage: Eukaryota > Metazoa > Chordata > Myxini > Myxiniformes > Myxinidae > Eptatretus > Eptatretus burgeri. The sequence goes on from NC_140973.1 coordinate 16,522,701, forward strand.
ACCAGCGCAAAGGCGAGCTGCGAAGTCAGGACGTGCGGATCATCGTAAGTGTTGTACTATTGATGAGTCGGCTTCAACGGGAATAGATTGCCCGACATAGCCGTTTGTGGAAAACTAGGTCTCGTCTTATGTTTATGTTGGGGGGGGGTTGATAGGGGTGGGGAGTTGGTAGGGAGGGGAGGAGGATGGGGGTAGGGAGGGGGAGGAGGATGGGGGTAGGGAGGGGGAGGAGGATGGGGGTAGGGAGGGGAGGAGGATGGGGGTAGGGAGGGGAGGAGGATGGGGGTTGGGAGGGGGAGGAGGATCGGGGTTGGGAGAAGGATGGGGTTGGGAGGAGGAGGGGTTGGGAGGGGAGGAGGATGGGGGTTGGGAGGAGGATGGGGTTGGGAGGAGGAGGGGGTAGGTTTCTGAGAAAGACTCAAATGAGATTTGTTTCCTGCATGGCCCGTGAGCGTCAGCTGCGGCTGTATGGACATGTGGCTTCCTGATGCTGATCCTGTTCACCAGATTCTCTCAGCGAGGGAGTCTCGTGAGTGAAGGAGGCCAATGAGACAACCACATGCCTCGTGGTTGCAGCAGGTTGATCAGCATTTCGATGAGATGGGGATGGGCCAGGTGTCTGCCTTGGGGATGGCCAGACGGAGGCCCCTGGAACACCATCAGAAAGTGGACACAGCGACGCGCTGCTCTGGTGCATGCTCCCGTACCTGACCTGAGTCACCTAACCTGACCTGAGGAGGAGTGGGGGTCATTCTGCCACCCCCGAGAGGTCGAATGGACCATTTGACAAGGAACTTTGACACGTAGAAGGGGTGGGGGGGGGAGAGTTTTGCCGATTTATGATTGCACTCTGTCAAAATATTTATTAATTTAACGAGTTTATCGTAATTTCTTGGGGTGGGAGGGTTGTGTAGGGGTAGGGAGGAGAACAGTTGGGCAGGTACAGGGACATCACCAGGGTGTTTTATTTTGGGGGGGAAGAGGAGGGAGTGGGGAGGATGACCAAACACAAACGGCAAGTTCACGTCTTGATGAGACCCTCTCGCAGACGTCACGATCACTACGCATGTATTTACTCACCTGTTGAAACTAAAGCTACCTACCAGTTCTGCCAATATCCACTTACCCCTCTATCCCCAATACTTATCGGTACTTATCTAACTGAAATTTAAACATAGCTACTGTTTCTCCTGCCAGATACCTTTTCAATGAACATTGAAATAAACATTGGCCATTGTGACCTTTGGCCAATCTTCATCGGAATACAGAATTCCTTCGATAAATGAAGAATTTGTTTTTGTCCCTTGAAGGTCACAACGTGGAAAAGTCTTCAAAAAGTGAAAGCAGAAGTGAAGGTACTGGAGGATAAGAAAACTCACATTGGGCAGCAAGTGAAATCATTAGTGGTAAGTCAAAATCATCGTTTCAACTTCACTTGAATATGTGAACTTTTTGAGTTGAACTGTGACTGTATTGTTGATATGAAAATCATTACAGGGATCAAAGACACATATACATAGGAAGGGGACATTTTGTTAATCTTGCTGTATATTTTTTCTACTTTGCCGAAACCGCTCGATGACCCGTCGACATATTAAATACTTCTTTCCTCCTCCCTCACAATTCTTTCCTACCGTCCCTATTCTCCTTCTATCGTTATTTTGTTAAATTTCATTTTCTCGCTATAACCCACCCACTTCCCATGGATATCTTGTGTTTGTAAAGCTTATTATAACCACTCACTGATATTGATGATCGGTACCTTCCGGATGACGGAGAAAGCTGAAATTTCATGTGCCGACTGACATTGAAGCCGCCACATCGGGAAAAATCACAGAAGCGTTGGAAAGCGTCCGTAGATGAAAATATGAGTAAATAAAAATAATGAAAAAATGAATGCAGGTGAGTGACCCGAGACAATGGGGAAACGCGGTTCGTATGCTTACACGATGTATAAGCACACCCCACGAGTACAGATATAAAGCTCATTCCAACCACTCACTGACTGACTGATATTAACGTTCGGTACCTTCCGGGTGACTTAGCTGAAATTTTGCGTGCCGACAGACATTGAAGCCATTACACCGGGAAAAATCACAGAACCGTTGGAAAGCATCCATAAATGAAAATATAAATAACTGAAAAAAAAACAGATGCAGGTGAGCGACTTGAGACAATGGGGAAACACAGTTCATATTTGCTAGTCATCAATAAAGCTGAGCGAGTCAGTTCCAGAAACAGCAATGCAAGCCCAAGTTGTGACACTACCTCTACCATGCTTCACAGATATGCCTGGTGTTGTTGGCTTGGTGGTTAGGGTGGCTGGCTTGGGATCTTAGGGTCCTGAGTTCAAGTCCCGTTGGCTGCTGAATTAACACCAGGTAGGGTTGACTCAGCCTGTCATCCTTCCGAGGTCGGCAAAGCGAGTACCAGCTTCCTGGTAACGGGCACTGCATCAGCGGCACAGCTGCGCCCCAGAAAATGATGCAGCCCAGCAGCGACAGGCTGTATCCAAATATATAAAACTAAAAGAACGAGCAAGTTCCCTTTGCCTGCGCCTGCACGTACGAGATTCTAAACCGGTTAGGGATGCAGGCGGCAAAAATGCAAATGGAATCTTGTATCATCGAGACGACAAGCTGGGATCAACGATTCACAATTATTGCCACGTCTGATACAATTTAAATGCTCTAATGGTGGTGAGGTGCTCCATTTGAAACTGTTTGTTCAATATATGTGGCTTTTTGATGCCTAAGGTACGTAACAATATATTGTATTGATGTCAAAGCCAGTGACAAATTGCAAATTGAGAGTAGGACATGGAGAAAATGATTCATAATCTGGTCAAAGGGCAAAGTCGCAGTGAATTCAACAAGGCCTTATCAGGACAAACGGACATATCATCAAGTCTCTGACAGGACAAGAGACTTGTCAGGACAAAGGGCAAAGTCCGCTGCACTGCAGCGTGAGATGACCATTTGTTTGTTTTTAGATTCTCGTCAGAGAATCTCCAAGTTTTACTCACGTTGTTGTTCTTGTTCTTCTTCTTGTGGACTTTTTAGATCCTCGTGGAGGATCTCTAAGTCTTACTCACGTTGTTGTTCTTCATCTTCTTCTTGTGGACTTTTTTGTTTCACAGCCGACAGTTTTCATTGAAACTTCCTGAAACTTGGCATATATATGTAAAAATACCCTGCGCAGACAGTAACCATCTCCGATTTCGAAAATTCCTCCGAGAAAAAAAAGTTATGACGTCAAAATATCTCCGCTAATGGAAATCGCCGAAAAAATTATCTCCGAAACTAGGCAAGCTTTTAAAATTCTGTTTGCGGGAATCGAACAGGGCATTAGCAGAGATGAATTACCGCACATATGATGCATCACTATGACGTCATATCAATTTTTATGACGTCATTCCTATTTTTTGACTTTTTGTTTCACAACCCAGAGTTTTCATCGGATCTTTGTGAAACTTGCCATGTATATGCAGAAAGCCCACGCGCAGGCAGTAACCATCTCCGATTTTGGAAATTCTTCCTAGAAAAAAAAATTGATGTCATAATATCGCCGCTAATGGAAATCGCCTATACCATTATCTCCGAAACTAGGCAAGCTGTTTGAATTTTGTTTGCGGGAATCAAGCCGGGCATTAGCACAGATAATTAATTTATCGCAAACCTGATACACCACAATGACGTCATATTTGTTTTTATGGCGTCATCATTAAGAGGACGAGGATCTTCGCTCATTTGAGCTTGTTTGTTCCACAGCCTACAATTTTCATCAAAACTTCCTGAAACTTGGCATATAAATGTAAAAATACCCTGCGCAGACAGTTACCATCTCCGATTATGAAAATTCATCCTAGAAAAAAAGTTATGACGTCATAATGTCTCCGCCAATGGAAATCGCCCAAAAAATTATCTCTGAACTAGGAAAGCTTTTTGAATTCTGTTTGCGGGAATAGAACGGGGCATTAGCAGAGATAATTTAACGCACAAAAATACATCATTATGACGTCATATCCGTTTTTATGACGTCATTCCTAATTTTCACATTTTTTGTTTCACAGTCCAGAGTTTTCATCAGATCTTCGTGAAAAGTGGCATGTATATGCATAAAGTCCACGCGCAGGCAGTAACCATCTCCAATTTAGAAAATTCTTCCTAGAAAAAAAGTTATGACATGATAATATCACCGCTGATGGAAATCGCCTATACCGTTATCTCCGAAACTAGGGAAGCTTTTTGAATTCTGTTTGCGGGAATCAAACGTGGCATTTGCACAGATGATTTGACACAAACCTGATACATCACAATGACGTCATATTCGTTTTATAACGTCACTATTTTCTGAAATTTTTGGTTTCACAACCAAGAGTTTTCATCAGAACATCTTGAAACTTGACATGTTCATGCAGAAATCTCACACGCAGACAGTAACCATCTCAGATTGAGGAAATTCTTCCAAGAAAAAAGTTATGACGTCATAATATCGCAACGAAAATCGCATAAACAATTATCTCCGAAACAACGCAAGCTTTTTGAATACTTCAGATGGAATCAAATAGGGCATTATAGATAATTTACCGCACACCTGATACATAACTGATAACTATGACATCATCACTAAGAGGACGAGGATCTTAGCTCATTTGAGCTTGTTTAATCAATTGTGTGTGTGTGTGTGTGTGTGTGTGTGTGTGTGTGTGTGTGTGTGTGTGTGTGTGTGTGTGTGTGTGTGTGTGTGTGTGTGTGTGTGTGTGTGTCCAGTACATCACGTTTTCACCATTTAATATTTTGTCATCACATTTTTAACAGACCTTTAATATGAGAATATGGAGAAGACTAATTAATAATAAAGAAATTTTTTAAGCTTTAGCGATTGTTTTCATCAAGTTTAGTTTGAGTACGTCATGGGCTTTGCAGTTCGAGATGCTTTCTAATTGTATCTTTGGAAATTGTGTCGTTTTGAGATGCATTTATATTACACTGCTTCATAAAATATTTTAATATTTCTGTCTAATTGATTCGTTATCATGTGTATGGGGAAAATGTAAATTCTTACCTTTGGCTTTGCACTTGTTCCACTTTGGTTTCTCATTTTTGCAGCAAAGAATTGGCAAAGAGTCTTCCATCTCAGTAAGTGACATTGACATACCTCAGATATTTTATTTTTCCTGATGATTCCTGACAAGAATGCATCTTTCTCCGTCATGCACTTGTCACCTTCTCAAACAGAGTGCTGAGTTCAAGGAACTTCGGAATCGGGGAAGGGAAATCCGCTTGATGCTGGCGCAGTTGTATGAATCTGAGGTTGAACTCGAGGATGTTTTTTACTCCAAAGCTCTTCTTCTCCCCAACACCACACACCCCATGACGGTATGGTCACACCATACACATGGTGACCGTCTCGGCTTACACAAATCTTCCTCGGCGCATCTCACGCATGTTTATAGCAAAGTGTTATCACGAAAGCTGACTGAACCAGTTTAGACCAACAAAGCCTTTTAGACGGCAACAGAGCGTTTATACAACGATAAGCATCCAAACAAACTTGTTTCAAGCAAATTTATTACACAAGATTACTTGGTCTTGTTACCTGCAGTACTTTTTCCAGACATTATGGGTCAAGTGGGCTCACAAAATTATGCACAAATAAGGAGAGATAGAGTTACCACGGTGCTGTAAATATGAATATGAGGAGTGCGTTTAGAACCGGCGGAGCGAGGTGCTTATTGGCTGAACGCTGATCATGACACGCTGTTCTCATTGGCTGAGTGCGCAGCTCAGAGAAAAGATGAGATGAATACGTGTTGCTTGTTCTCGCATGGGACTTTTGAACCGCTTGAATTTTAATTATTTTATTTTGTTTAAAAATAAAAAAATTTGGCAGGGGGAGAGTGACAGAGATAGAGAATTAATTAATTAATTAATTATAACAAAGCAGCATTAATCAAGGTATGAATATGCGTGTATTAAGAACGTGAGTGCATTTATGAAGTACATACAATAAAATACGTTTTAAATCTTTAAAATACATATGTACATCTATAACATACATATGATTGGGACGTGAATCTATGCAGTACAATAAAACTGAGAAAGTATGTTGTTCCGCTGAATGAACATAAACCGACGTCATCAATGCATTGTCTGCACACCACACAAACCAGCACACAAACACCACCAAAACAAGTCCTGGTAAGGGTCTATAATCTATGATTGCACGTTCTAGTTCGTTTATTGGTTACTTTCTGAAAGCTCGCAACATTATTGTGCTCCAGTGAGCGATGAGTGAATTCGGGAGTAGATTTTCCATTGCACGTGATGTTTCAACTGAAACCTCCAAATGGACTGCCATCGTGGTGAGGCAAAAAGAAGATATCCTATTTTGTTTTAACTACAATGTCACACCCGTCACTTTGCTGACGGGAATACCAATGTTTTCGTAATTTCTTTTAAAATATGGTTGTTGGTAATGGGGAAAAATAAAATTAGGTGGTATATAGATACCGGCTTAGCTATACACTCAGGGAGCAAGCAAGTGGGGTTGGGGGGGGGGTGTGAATGAGATATTCATCACAGCCTTTTTACATGCTGAATTCCGAGTAGTTGACAACAACACATTAAGAGGAAGATCAAAATAATAAATAATTCTTGCTGCCCCCCCCCCCCTCTTGCCAGGAAACAAACTCCTCATCCTTGTGTGTGCAACACGTTATATACGTACATGTGTGTATGTGTGTTGCTATGCTGCGCTGTGTAGGGGGTACTATTATTGTTTGATTAGTGTATCCCCATCAAACAATTAGCGACAGACGGATAGACGCATGCAGGTATGACGAGACCGAGCTCCTTTACATATTTGATGATTTACTTGCATATGTGCATGGCTCACAAAGTGGGTACACTACTGTTACACAAAGGGCAAAAAAAAAGTTTAGGGAAACATGAAATGCAACCCATTATTGTAATCTGCATGTATTCAAATAGCTAAATCTAAATTTTTAGACCTGCAGCACGTCTGGTTTTTAGGTTACCACTGAATATATACAACACTAAATACACGTTCGAATTTAGAGCTTGGCGTCAGCGTTATGTACGGAATCAGATGAAAAAAACAACGTAAATATTATATTTTGGGAGAAGAAACATAATTTTTACTCTGCAGGAAAAATAAAAAAACAACACATTTTGAGAGCCCGATGTTATAAATTACAAAGAAAACACAGACGAGTTCAGTAGCAAAGAAAGCCACACTTGTAAGGGAAAAATAACGTTAAAATCGAATCTATTTCTTTCGAACTTTTGAAAATAATCACTTTAAACATGAAAAGAAAAACATAATTCTTACCTCTCAGATCCTCACGAAGCACCAAAAAAATTATAGCGTTGGTTAAAATGAAGAATTATCAGACAAGTGCGAGTCACCTCATTCGGCTCGGCGTCCTCACGCTGGATTCGTACGTTACGGCTCTCGCAAAGACACGGACACGAAGACAAACACTGCGCTCGACGGCGAATGGAAATGTGCTGAAACACTTCCAAGTGCCTATTATATCCATCAATCGGGGAAGTTTGCAAGACGACAAGATTTTCTAATGCTCGCGTTATTTGCGTCCGACGGGATGATGATTCGTACATAACGGGACTGACACGAAAATTCAAGACGGGGTTACTGGCAGTCCGAATTTTATTTTCTAATCACAATTTTGATCTATATTTTTCTGCCGTTAGACTCTGTCATATTTCCAAGAAATTAAGGGAGATTTGGAATAAAAATCATAAGAAACATCAACACTGGACTCATTATTTTTCTCGATGCAGTGGACACGAAGCGTTATGTACGAATCCATTATTTCATCATATAGGGTAGATGCCAGAAAACCCAAATAGGGAGACAGAACATCATCAAAACATAAAAGAGACACCAGAGTTCACATTCTGAGTCACCACACTCAAAACAACTGTCACATAAGAAACGTACAGTAAAATAAAAATTTTACCAATCAAACTGTAACATTTCTAAGGTTACAATACCCATATTCTGTTGCTTTAATTCATCTTTAATAAAACAGGGAAATGGAGAGTACGATATTGCCGGTTTCTGCAGGTTCCCCAAGATGTCCACTTTCATTTCAGACCATTGATGGTTTGTCTAAATACCTCATAATAGTTTTATGTGGAATTCTCACAAACATACCACAACATACCCACGTTGTGAGCCATGCACATATCGTCAACACCACCACCCAATTTTCCCGAAACAACCGAGTTTCCACCCTGCACTAAATCGGCCATTTTGCTCCTTCATCACAATTAAAATACATAATTTGGTAACGTGATGAACCTTGAGAATATGATGGAAACGTATCTTTGAGCAACCATGGCCTAGAAGTTGGTCCAACTCATCTAGGTGGGCTGGGTGGGAAGCGTAAATGTCCAAGTCAGTAAAATACACACCCTCCATCACAGGAGACCTCTTTGGCCTTTTTAAACTCTCATGTGTAGTATAAATGAGCCTCTCGACGATTGCTGTCCTCATTGGCCTTTAACAAGAGCAATGTACATTTCGTTCGAGACTCTATGCAGATTGGTGATGGACCTTTAAAAAAATAAATAAATCCTTTTTCAGATTTATTTCCATTTGTTTTGTCATGTACACAGTAAACCCTCTAATATTGCGGGGGTTAGGTTCCCGGAAAATGCCGTGATAGTTAAAACCACAATCATGGAAATCAAGAGCCAGTTGGTTTCCGATCGTGGAAACAAGGGCCGATCATGGGAAGAGCGGAGTTCGGTTCCTGGACTTCGAGGAAGATCGATGGCAGCCAGAAATATGCATATTACCTTTGAAATAAACATATTATCTATTATATATATATATTTATATAATGCTTGTTAACATTGAAATAAACCTGTAAATAAAATAAGTATGGTATACATTAAACAAAATCATGAGTTTTACCTTTTAAATTTGTTTCAAAACAACGAGGCGGGTGATTGTAAACATATTACGTACTCGTTCTTGCTGGACTCTGCCGTAAATAGAAAACACAACACTGAGCTCGGAGATGATGATGATGATGATAATGCTGCCTTTGGGGGAGGGTGGAGGTTAAAAAGATGTGGATGGAGAATTTGCGATGCCTGTTGGATCATAGGGAGCACGACCTAAGTCGCCTGCTGCATTGCCACGTAGAAGAAGGGTAAAACGATCCTTGGCCACCTTGATCCAAAGCAGATCGTCCCTGCTTGGACAGAAATGTACGAGATGGCATTCTCTTCCAAGATAATCCCATCACTTCGGCATTAAAAACCTGCTCCAACATAAATCCCTTCGCCTTGGTTCGTTCCATGAGCCATGTTGAACTGGAGCCTTCAGTCCCGGGTCCCTCATGAAAACATTAGTAAATCCACAATGTTTTCTCCACTCGAAGGCATTTTTTTTTCTTCTGTTTGATCCTCGATCCAAACATGAAACGCTTTTTCCATCCTTTCAATATGATGATCATAGGATTGGAATGAGCCTTTTGTGCTTTGCGGAGTGGGAACACTTGCACGGATATTTAACTCACGTTTACACACAGTTGATTCATTGATCCAGTAATGGCGGCCCACAGAAACCGCACTTTCACTTCTTGCCGACATATCTAACAACTCGATTTCTTCGCACAATGTCATAACCTTTCTTTGCTTTTTGGCACTATTAATTTTGTCCATCGTTTTATGTTAGGGCGCCATTATTATTATTAACTGTTGTGTGTATTAGATCTGGTATTACAGGATCTTCGTGCGTCATTTCCTGTTCGATGATGATTCATTGTTAAATTTAGTTTAGTTCCTGTATGCTGGTCTGATTGCTACAATTAACGGTGTGCGTGAAACAATAAAAGGCTCGTAATGAGAGGTAATCGTACATGCGGACTCATCTTCGCTCAAAAACCACGATTGGCTGAAATGAAATGCTACGATAACTAAATCTGAACACAATAGGTTGCCCACGATTGATAGAAACCCGTGCTATTTGAGGGTCTACTGTATATTTTAATATATTTATATCCATGACACTTTTGCGCAAAATTATGCTTTTATGACAAGATCGGTGGCTGAAATATCACCCCACTCCTTTCAACAGCACTTACAACGGGTGATTATATACAGCAAGTCGTCGGTTTGCGTCGTGGAAGCATTCCTCAAAACTGCAATGTTATTCGAAACAATGTTATTCAGATCCGATTTCCCCACATACATCGTGTTATAATGGAGGGATGCGTTACCAGGGGGGACGTTTTTCGTCACCCCAACTTTACTTAACCTTCACTTCAGTACATATTGGAAACAAGAAATAAACAAATCAATACAGAACACAACTGAAACAATGCAAGTACACAAAATGATGTTAATTAATGGTGCGGATTGAGAGTGTGGGCCTACAGGGAGGGAGAGGCAGGCACTATCGTGTTTCGGTGGAACGTCTGAGCCGGCTAAGCAATGTGCTGGTACTCGTTCACACCCTGCATCAAAATGAGGGCTTGAACGGTCACCGTGCCTGACGTGGGTTGCTTTCTGTGTGGCCACTCATCGTCCCGAACCCAACCTGTCTTTTAACCGATGATTAATAACTAAAGCCGTTTGCGATCAGGGCAACTGGAATTGTTCAGAGAACGAGTGACTTTGTGTGTGTGTGTATTTGATACATAAAAGGGGAGGGAGAACAAAGGACATGAAAGCATTTATTGCACAGTTTATTAACAAAGATACGCACCCCTGGTATCTGACGAACAGAAGTACGCTCCACTTGACCATTTTGAACGACGTCATCAAACGAGCGCAACTTAAATCAACTATTGTCCCACAATGTGTTAACGACGTTCTATGAAAACGACGCAAACAGACTCGACGTAAATCGGCGACTTACTCTACATATATATATATATATATATATATATATATATATATATATATATATATATATATATATATATATATATATATATATTGTTAGGGATTCGCGCCCGCCGGCGTGCTGACGGCCATGTAACTCGAATCGCGGCACGTCGCCCACCGGACGGACAATCCAGTCGTGACCCTCTCGGACTAACGCCGGGAACCAGTCACGGGTGGACCTTTCGGTCTCACCGCGATCGAGCCAATCGGCCCCCGCGTGGGATAGGGTTGCTCGCCAAATTCGACCTACCTGAGTACCCACACGGAGGGTAGACCGGGCGATCGCACCTCGCCGCAGGTCGACTTCGGACACGGGCCACTTAAGCGACCCGTTCCGTACTATCGGGATAACCGAGCGGTGTTATCGTCGGCCTCGACGGTTCGATTAATTATCGGGCGTATTCAGCCCACTACCAACCCTTTACGTGAAGCAAGATGAGGATTCAATGAGAGAAATGACGAAGCGAAGCGGGAAAGCAGTTCAACATGAAGCACATTTATTCGCGATGAACGGAAAGCACACATATACAATTCCACCAAAAGCACATAGAAAAGAAGAGAAACACAATGCAATTTTACACAAAAAGCAAATTTAAAAGCGAAGACACAATGCAGAGCTAATACCGACTACCGAGCACACGGCAACACTTATACAATTCTACTTCACAGACGGCGCCGACAACACATACCCAAAACCAAGGAAAAGAACACCCTCAAGGATGAGGCGGGCCTGAGGCCGAGACCGGGTCGGGCCTACCCGTCTGGTGATGAGACGCGGAGCGGCGATGGTGCCTCAACTCCGCGGGCCTCGCGGACAGTGTCTGGTAGGGGGTGGGAAAGGGGCCCCCTTGGTCGCACTATCTCAGCGCGGGGGGAAACAGGAGGGGGTTGCTGATGCTCGGGGAAAGGAGGATTTTTACTCTCTCTCGAGTCCCGCGACGAGCGTCTCCACCTCGACCAGGTCGCGCCCGCGGCCTCCCTGGTGTGCAGCTCCCGGCACGACGCGAGCACCCCCTCGTCTGCCTTCGCCGCCTCTCCACAGCTCCGTCCTCTTCGCTCCGACTCCAACGCACACGACGACGACGACGACCAACTCAACTCCTAATTCACTTGACTGAAGAACGCGGTCGCTTATATAAGCCCCGTGGCTTCGCTCTCTCATCTTTGACCCCCTGCCTTCGACCTTTCACCTCGCTCCCCATTGGCCCGAGAAAAAGTGGGCGTGAATGCTTTTTGATCCATGAATTTGCATATAGCGACCGCCCTCCAACGCCCTGGAGGCGGGGCCAAATCGCCCCTCGCTCACCGATTGGACGGAACAAAAGTGGGCGTGAGCCGTTTTTGATCCGTTTTTGGAGCGGAAAATCCGTGGTTTTGTACACGCTGTTCGGCGCGCGCCCTGCACGAGTCCAATACCGGTACCCACAAGCGGCGCAAGAACGGTGGCGATGCGACGGTTGCGAGGTGTGACGGGAAAGGTCGTGGCTGTTGTGGTGAAGCGGCGTTGTGGTGGGTGGTTGATGTTGTGACGACTGTTGAGACGTGGTTGGCGGTGGTAACAATGGCAGTTGGTCCAAAATAAAGATAGTAAAAGAAAAACGGCTATCCTGAAGAGTCGCAGCACGCATAAATGACATGTATTCCCACTAGACAACGGGTTTGGGCCTAACTACACATATACTTACCGAGATATCTCACCTAAGGGACCTGAATGGTGGTTTGCGAATTTGGTAACCACAACAATATATATTGTTACGGCTGTGGAAATTCGCAAACCATCATTCAGGTCCCGTAGGTGAGATATCTCTTAAGTACATGTGTAGTTAGCCCCAAACCCGTTGTTTAGAGGGAATAAATGTGATTCATTTGGGCTGCGACGCTTTGAGTCAGTCGTTCTTCTTTTTCTATCTTTTATTTCAAACAAAAACCAACAAGGGGCTCGGTGGCTTTTCGCGCCATTCTTCTCCGCGCTTGGTGCAAGGGAGGAGAAGCGAGGGGAGGGCAGCTGGCGCCCGATTGGTGGATGCACGGTGTGACGTGGCCAGGGAGGAGGAACGCCCCTCTTCGAGACCTTTCTCGAAGCACCTCGAAGGAGGGTGGAGCAAAGAACGGGGCGGAGCAACAGGGCGGAGCTCCGGGATATAAAAGTCAGAGATGGGCGAAGCAGTTTTATGGATGCTCTTGCTCGGTGGATATTCTTGCTTCGTGGTTACTCTCACTCTCGTCTTCCGGCTCGCTCGTCCTGGTGGCCGCTGGCCTGGTCTTTTGTGGGGCAGTTGCAAGACCCCGCTGGCGGGAAGGAGCGTCCGCCATTCCCCTCTCCCGACTTTGGGCATCCACGTCCGCCCCCTCTATCCGCGCTGGGATAGCGCCGAACACTCGTTCCGTGGCGTCAAGTGGCCAACATGTGCAGGCGCGAGGCACGCAGGAGAGGACTCGCCTACCACGCCAGGGCACGGAGTCGCGGCCAGGCGGGACCACGTCGACGGACGTAGGAGAAGGACTAGACGGCCCAAAAGGGAAGTCACCATTTCTTTTCGGGGTTTTTTTGTATGGAACTTGTGGCGCCGTGTCTTGTGAAGTAAAACTGTTAAGTGTTGCCATGTGTCGGTCTTAGTCGGTTGTAGCTCTGCGTCGTCGTTGCTTTATTGTTTTTCTTCTTGCATTTGCTTTATGTGCATTCTGATCCTGTTTGGCTGTATATGTGTGCTCTCCGTGTGTCGTGTGAATAAAACGCTTGTGTGAACTTGTTCCCTGTTTCGCTGCGTCCTTCCCTTTGTTGAATCTCCATCTTGCTTCACGTAAAGGGTTCGTAGTGGGCTTAATACGCCCGATAAGTAATCGGAACCGTCGAGGCCGACGATAACACCGCTCGGTTATCCCGATAGTACGGAACGGACCGCTTAAGCGGCCCGTGTCCGGAGTCGACCTGCGACGAGGTGCGATCGCCCGGTTTACCATCCGCGTGGGTACTTCGGTAGGTCGAGTTTGGCGAACAACCCTATCCCACGCGGGTGGCCGATAGGCACGATCGTGGTGAGGCCGAAAGGCCCACCCGTGACTAGCTCCCGGCGTTAGTCCGAGAGGGTCACGACAGAATTGTCCGTCCGGTGGGCGACGTGCCGCGATTCGAGTCACGTGGCCGTTCGCACGCCAACGGGCCCGAATTCGCAACAATATATATATATATATATATATATATATATATATATATATATATATATATATATATATATATATATATATATATATATATATATATATATATATCCCAGCGGGATCCGCTATCCCAGCGCGGATCGAAGTATTATTTAAAAAAAAAATTTCAACACGCCCACCCTAATATTTTTGGCTTTCCAAGTATAAGCACAAGCGTTTTTTTGAGGAGGTGTCGGGGGTGGTGGGGGTTGCTGCTTTCTTGTCTTGTTCTGATATCAGAGTATGAATGTAAATCATCGGTGTGAGTATCGCTGTTTTGTATTCCAGCCAGTCGGTGAAGGATGTCAAGCTCGTGTGGTCGAGTTGGTTGGAGAAAAACCAGGTGAGTATAGTATTGTGAACCACTCGTGCACATATTCTGGTGGGGTTGGAGGGGGGGTGGTGAGGGTGGGTTGTGGGGGTTTCGTGTTTGCAATTTTGCCTTTTGTTCTTGTACCGAAAACTGTCGTTTTGTGTTGTCAGCACGGTGCATTTTTCTTTCAATGACATTCTCATTAAACTAGAATTCAAAATGGACTTTTGCGCAACGAGGAAAATTGAAAGCTTGTTTTGCTACATTTCAATGAAATGTCCAAAACGGTCTAATTAAATGAAGTATCTTCTGGGAATAATCGGATCAGTCTTCTGCTGCAGAGTTCGATTTCCAGCCCAAAGGACACTTGGAGATTGGGGAGAAACTTGGCATCATTCGACAAAAGTGAGTTCACCTTTCAACCTTGCTCTACAGGATCCGATTTCCTTCCGTGGGATTCCAGATTTTTGGCGGATAAATCGTATTGTAATTGCTTACATCAACAGCAATATTGTGATCGATAGTGGGGGGAAGCTTTTTCATAACAAACATACTTGGTATGCCTAGATACACAGGATTACATCGGCACTGTTTCTGACTGCGTTGATTAACACAGTCAGCATGATGACATTAATCCTGAACTGGAACTCACCAAGTGGTGAACAATGATAGACTTATTTATTTTGGAAGAAGATAACTTGTTGGATAAAACCAATCAAGTTGGATAAAATAAAGGTGTTGCGAAGGTTTGGCTTCCAGATGGGTGGAAGAGCTTGCAGTATTGTCCAATACATCCACAAGCATGCCCGTGGTTGGATCGGGAAATGAACAAAGCACTGTGCTAACTTGAATTAAAGGAATTGGTGAAGGACCTGTCCATAAGGACGGGTTAATTCCCTCAGAATCGCAGATGGGATAACTTGTAATACCCACGCCCCAGCAGGAGCAATCGTATGTCATACAGTGACGTGTGTTGGATACAGGAGAGTTATCAGAATGTCGGGCCATACCATGGACCGTGTGCTGACATAGGATAGTTCATTTTTGGCTGCAATCAGGACTTCACATTTAGGCTAATATTGTCTTGTTTGTGTGTGCCGTTTGAGGGTGGTTTTGTGTGCTGTAGAGAAGTTATTTCATTTAAGGGTATCACGTGATCTGTGCTTCCTGTCTGAATCGGAAAGGGTCAAGCAAGGAAAGGTGAAGGGACTCCCGAGATGGCAATTAGTGTGAGGTCAACTGGCGCACGCGGTAAAGTTCGCGTCTTTATCATCCCACCCTCTCCCTCCGGCGTCAGCGTGTGCCCGAGGATGTGACGTCACGCCAGTGCAATCAATGTTGTACTGCCGAAGCATTTTTTTTTGGCAGCTGTTGTACTGGGTAGTTTGCCATTGCCTTCCCAGTTTCTCCTGTAAAGACAAAAAAAAAAAACATGACTATCGTCATAACCATGTTTATCTTGAGAAGACAGCAAAGTTCACCCTGTCATCACACCCTTTCCTCCTCACTACTCTTCCTTGTCCCCAACTAGACGCCTGTCACACGTGTCTGGTCACCGCTCGTACTACCTCAGTGGTGCCGCTTCGGAGCTAGAACACGCCCTCGTTCATTTCGCGATGGTCAAATTGAAGAAGCGCGTGAGGTTTTGCAATTCTTTGGGACAACATCACTCATCATTACAAATGCTCTCAGTATTCCATACAATTTCAAAGCTGCAGTTTTTGTTTCTGCTTGTAATGAACTTCCACGTGTCTCCGTACTGCAGGGTTTCATTGCGATGTCTGTCCCCGATATGATTAAAGCTGCTGTCTTTGTGAGTACTGTTCACATACAATGTTACACTTCTTGAATTTGTGCAATTTTGCGAAAGATGGGCATATACAATCCATTGTATTGTGCGCAACATGTTTTTTGTCATGTGCGACAACGTTGGTCAGAGTATGCTGCCCGACATGTCATGTAAACGAAGTCTTGTACGGTATTGTGGAGGAATCGATCATGTTCCATCTACTTCGGACTTGAGAGCTTACCTGTCGTTAAACCGATGGATAAAGGGCATCTTTACTCATGCGAGCTGGTATGACTTGATTTGTGGCTTGTCTTGAGAAGACGAGACACAACACGACCAAACTATGAAGGGCAGAGCCAAGTTTATTGAATGTTCATGTGTCTTTGTCCAGTTTTCCAAAATATCCAGGCTGTGCAATGTGGAACAGAAGTTGTACACAAGATAGATTGGTTTTACACATTACGAGCGAGGTACCCGTGCTACGCATGGGTGGGAGCCCAGAAGCAAACGGACAATGTGGAAACGGCGAATACCAAACCAGGAACCAATAAATTCCACATTCCTGTGCCACCTTCAGTCGAACATCAGGCAAAGACAGCCAGTTCGTGAAGGACTTGGGCAAAAACCTTTCTGCAGCTGACCCCACCAGAAGGTGGGTACATGATGTTTCTATTATGCATTTTAAGCCGTACAGAGTCGATGGCAAATCCACGAATGTGAGAGAAAAATTGCAGCATCTGACGGGTGGAAACCGAGACCCTCAAGTGTATTGAGATATTACCGAACCAGCGAATAGTTGCGCATGCGCTAAATAGCAAAACTGCGAATGCCGAACCCGTGAATGAGTTTCCATGTGGAGAGAGAGCAGCTCCGTACGGGTGGAAAAATCGAAATCGTTATTGTGTTGAGAAATTTCTGAAACTTCCCACCCACCTTAGAACACCCGCTGGGACCCCAAAATGTTCCACAGAAAGTATGGCGGAGGTAGCCCCAAAACTGAGGGAGTCGTTCGGGGATGGACAGACACTCTTGCTTTATTAGTATAGATGTTGGATTGTGTATGCCCACGTTTAGAGCTGGTGGACGGATTCGGACAAAACTTGGTGGACAGGTTGGGTGTGTCGCAAGGACGAATCGATTCGATTTTGGTGAAGATCCAAATCCGGGTCTGGATATGATAATTATTTATTTTTTCGATATGATTCTTCACCATTGAGAGATGGAGCCAAAAAATGATATGTTACTGTATAGCATGATATTTCAAAAACTTATTTGGCCCGATATGATCTCGTGGATCAGGCATTACGTGGCGGAGGTACGCGCTCTACCGAGTGCCCTTCCTGTTTGTAAATGTATTTGTATATTGGTGACATATAATGGAAACAATTATTTCACTGCACAGCCTTCAAAATGCCATACCTGGACCTTCTTTAACCTGCATGCATGATGCCCTACACCACAGTATATCTGTTATTACCACATAATCTCCATGGCTGTTCTACCACCGTTACTTGTGTCGGTGTTTTCCTGAATTTGGTTTTGTTGCAGGAAGGCTGTGGGATTCGTCCTAATGTCAGGTCTTCACTGCTCTACAAGGTGGACCCAGACAGGTGCAAAGACATGAATCTGGCTGGGACCTCGGAGGTCGGAATTGCTGGTGAGATGAACGGGTTCGAGCTTGAGCTCGTGGTTGATGAACCAATTTTGGATTGTTGTTTTAAATATTTTTGATTCCACTTACCCTTCCCTTCCTTCATTCCTAACAGGATACTTCATGGATCATGCTGTAAAATTGAAAGACCTTCCTATCAAGTAACATCTTTACATTATTCTTTCTGTTGTTGCTTATTATATGTGAAACTAGTTCAACTATCTTGGTGATGAATGTTTACAGGTCAAACTTTCACCGACTAATAATCTCATTTGGACTATTTCAAGCCGATTCTCTATCAAGTCCTTTACTCCCACAGGGTAGTGTGCTGCAGCACGTGCTATCGGGCCGAGACGGACAATTTGAACGAGCCCTGGGGTCTATACAGAGTTCACCATTTTTCCAAGGCAGGCTATTGTCTTTTTTGTCGCACCCATTGCCGGTTACGGTTTTCATTCCAACCACGTTGTTTGGTTTTTCTGGTGTTCGATTGAATGTCGATTTCCACATTTGTCTTTCGCTTGTTCAGGTGGAAATGTTTGGAGTAACTGCAGCGGAAGATGGCACAGAAAGTGAAAAACTTTTGCAAGAATTTGTCTCGATCCAAAAGGAGATGTACTCCGAACTTGGGCTTCATTTCCGGTGGGGGAAGTTGGAGCTCACCTTGTATTAAAGTGTTGTCCCGGTTTCGAAGCAAAATTAGATCCACAATTCCGTCATGAAGGATTATGGGAACCAGACGATTAGACCGAGTTACCGTTCAACCCCGAGGCAGCGATGCGTAAAATAAAAATTGCTACATGGTGCGTATTAGTTGATTTTGTAACCGAGATTTCTTTCTCTCGTATATTCAATAATACGTACCTGCCCATGTACAGGGATGCTTTGAGTGCCAGGTGCACCAGTTTGAAAGTCAACATTTCTAATTGCCATCCTCTCCAATTCCTATCCTGCCAGAAAGATTTTTGTAAAGAGATGAAGGAAGTTTGGAGGAGAGGAGCAAGAAGGGAAGGAAAATGTTTGTTGTTTTCGGGTGGTGGGTGGATGTCGCAACGAAACATGCCACCATTTGTATACTTGGTTAAGATAGTAAGTATATTCTTGCATAAGAAGAGGGTTTCTCAATAAGCTTTTTGCATCAGGTAGCTTCATCTGTGTTCAGTGGTAACGTTGTTCAGATAGAGTGCCTGGGATTGATCGATAATCTGTACAAGTTAGTTGGACGGAAATCGATATTCATCAATTCTTCTCATGACATGTTCCTGGTGGGAAGAGTCTGACGTGACTCTTAAATTAATAGGGTCCTTTTAAAATAATTAATAATTTTATTCAAAATGCACGTAGCCAAACATTTAATAACCCATGCTTCTTTTTCATGCCAGGGTAATGGAAATGCCGACAGCAGACCTTGGCCTCCCAGCATTCCAGAAGTTTGATGCGGAAGCGTGGATGGCTGGCAGGCAAAACTATGGAGAGGTGTGTCCAAAAATAGGATATGTACTTGGGTTGTGCTGGGAATGTTCGACTAAGTTGGGATGCCCCCCTCCAACTTGGTCTTCCCCCCCTTTCCCCTCTCCCATTGCTGCTGTTTATTGTGGGTAATAATGTTCGTTGAGCCTCAGCATACATAAACTGTGCGAGTGATGCGCGTTTCCTGCATGAGTGCTTGTTCAGATCTCGAGTGCTTCCAACTGCACAGACTATCAGAGCAGACGTCTCCACATAATGTATGAGGATGCACACAGCATCCTTCGCCATGTTCATACGGTACGTTCCAAATCTCACACACTCTTAGAGATGTCAAATTGCTTCCTTGAAGAGCATCTTGTAAGCAGAGATTATTCGAGCTTTTCAAGTACCTGCACACGACGCTTGCTGGTTTACGTTTTCCCAATCCGTATGGCGATCCGAAAAAAAGTGCTGAAAAACGAACAGGGTCGATCAATGATAGAGGTCAAATTGGGTCAATTATTTGCTTTCGATCTCATTAATAATTAATTTGGAGGGAAATTGCGGTGATTACTCGAGAACATTCATGATGAAAGAAGTGCACTGGGTGGTTTGAGTACAAAGAAGCAGAGACTCGACATTGTGTTATTGCTCGTAGCCGTTATTTTTTACTTATTTAATAAATCAATTTGAAAAGGAAGAAATGACTCTTGCCTGGAAGAATAATGAGCTTAGTGGTTGTTGGTTTAATTGCAAAATGTTGCATGAGCTACTTGCCATATGTCTGAGTTTAGTGAGGAACGGGCACCGCAACAGGACTCGGGCCGCATGTGGCTGGCTCTGGGAGTGCTCTGATCTCTCACTCTGAATGATGTACCGTTTAACCTCACCACCTCTTCCTCTTTGCCTGCACAGTTAACGTGTTTTCTTGCAGTGGTTGAGAGCCAGTGAGCATTTTGGACACAGTGTTCAAGCACTGGGGAGGTGACGAGAACAAGCCGATTAGATTTTGGAGGTCCGGATGCAGATCCCACCTATCAGTGGGATACACAACGTAAACTGTTCAGTGTTCAGGCTGGCGGAAACGTGCGCACACCCGACTACCGTTCTAATTGACAAATAAAATAAAATAAACCAATGTCACCCGCAGGGTGACCCGTATCTTGCCAAAAGGTGACCACGTGTGACTTCTTTAAGGTCACACTGAGGTGAACAGAGCTGCTATCCACCAGGAGCGACTCCTTGAGGAATATCTGCCTACGAGAGATTCCGATGAGAATCGTTCTACAGAGTAACCATGAAAAATATGCTTTTGCTTCATAACGTCACCAAATGACGTCATAATGTCTCAAGCTTGACATATCTAGAAAGCACTCATCGAGGTGTTCAATTTGAGGTACTACACGATATGGTTCCTAAAACTTGAAAATTTGACCTTGGGGTCAAATATGTTTGACCTCAGGCGCTAACCTTGAAGGTCAAGGCCAATCGCCACCAAAAATTAATCAGCTGAGCGCCAGACCATGAACTATATTCCCATGAAGTTTGAAGACGATCCGATCAAAATTACTCAAAAAATAAGGGTTTTGTCGACTCCCCTGATTTGCGACAAAGTGACCTTGACCTTTGACCTTGACCTTCAAAATTTTGTGCACTGAAAGGGACCTCTATAGGCCTCTGATATGCGAAGTTTCAAAAATTTCCAATGATAACTGTGCTCTGCAGAATTTTTTATATGTGATAACAGACAAAAAAAAAAAAAACATACAAGCTGACTAACATATCTTGCAAAAACTTCGTTTTGGAAAGATAATAATGGTTTCCAACCCTGTCCTTGAGACTTGGATCATTTACAATTGTGAGCTGCATGTTCTCTCCTCGATGGTTTTACTTCTGCAGTTTTCACAATTTGATGATCTCCACACACTTTTTTTTCGGGCTTGCAAGATGGTTCAGAGGTGGCATCGTCTGCATTGGATTTCTGAATAGGGTTACTAGAAACTTGCTCTAATGCTCTGCTGACAGGTTGTTGCATCACAGAGTCTGTCGTATTTTCCAAGGGGACATTAAGTTGGTTGACTGTGGTTAGAAGTTGTTTGTAGACCTTAAAAAAAACTCCATTTGATTTTTTTTTTTTTTGAAAAGACTAGCCCATTGCATCTCAATACTGTCCTGTGACTAAATTGCAAATTCCTCCCTGAGAGGAAGATTGCCTTGGCTGCATCCTGCGATTAGGTAGTGACTTGATCAGGGTAGATTATTATCAGCTATGGAAAGGTTCACTACTTGTATTGGGTTCCCTGATGCCCCATGGAGATATGACGTTTTTGACGAATACCACTACAATGCAACTCCTTCCTTTTCCCCCCAACAATATATCTGATGAAGGCAGCCTTTTCTCCCTGTTTCTCTTGACTGTTACAATCATTGAGGTACCATGAACACAGTCGCCATCATTGTTTGATGAGTATGGTGCCCATCTCCTCCGGGTATAAGTGAAGCAGTAATATGCAATTTCGCCAATGCACCATCACACAATGGTCTGCTCTTTTTGAAAGGCATTGTCACATCTTAAACATAGCTAAAGGTGAGGTAGGAGAGCTTGCCTTACATCTATTTTTAAAGGCCCTTCGAATCCACAGTGCAATGCACCACCTGTGCAGCATCAGCGCATTTGGAGTCGGATCCTCTGTTGCGAATCGAACTCTGATGAGAAAACTTAAACACTACCTTTCGAGCCCCGATTCACTGCAGGTACGGGTTTACTTTTTCATTTTCTTTCAGGTTAATGGGACAGCTGTGGCTGTTCCACGCCTGCTGATCGCTATCTTGGAGAATAACCAGATGGAGGTAAATGTTTTGAAACCTTTTTAGATTTAAGAAATACGAAAAGGTTGCACACATTTATGACGACTTTTTTTCTAGTTTAATACAATTCATTATGATTTTGATTATTTATTAAAACGTCATGAATTATGTGCATTTGCAGAACGGCAATGTGCGGATCCCAAAGGTGCTCCAGCATTACCTGGACCGTGACGTCATTGTCAAGCCTTCTTGCTCTCCCCAACAGTATATTGGACCAAACCAATATAAAAGGAACAAGCTCACAGAATTTTGACTTGCCTAATTTGAGTCTCGTGTACTTTGGGTATTTTGATTTTTACCCTCTTGTGTGTGAAATGGTTTGTAACATAGAGCACGCTACACAACTGTCATATAAGTTTTTTATTAAAAAAAGAAAAAGAAAATGCCCTGGTGGATGCACACACCTGTTTTGTTTACATCTGTTTTGTAAAGGTGCTTTTAGCCTCACCCAAATGGTGTGTGTCCTTGTTTGGGATCTCCATAACTTGGGTTTCAGATGTTGGAACAGAGTCCTTCCAGGTCTCAAAGTATCCACCTTTGTTTCGGTGAAGGATATCGATACATGAACCAAGGTGTGAAGTTTTGTTCCGAGGGCTCTTTTGCGGATCGTCACGGACGTCGGACAGCCTCCAACTGTAGTTCGTTTGTGGTAATGTTCCCAGGGATGGTGTTTAAGATCTTTGTGAGGTTCTTCTTTATCATTCCCGTTGCTCCAATTATCACCGGTACAACTTTGGCATTCTTCAGCTTCCAGGATCTTTTCACTTCAGTCTTGAGGTCTTGATGTTTTGTCATTTTCTGATTTCTGTGTTATTTAGACCAAAATCCCTGGGTGCTGAAACCTCAACTAGCAATGCCTTCTTTTCCTTTTTTGTGCCTGAGTACTATGTCCGGTCGCAGTGCTCTGTTTTCTATGTTCACGCTGGATGGGATTATCAGGTCGTATTGTGAGTATTATGTCCTTGTTTTCAATGATTGCTTTTGGTTTGTGTGTGTGTGTGTGTCATGGTTAATGTTTCCCCTGGTATATCAAAGGGGTCACTGAAGCAAATACCAAAGCAAGGCTTAGCCTTGTTAAATAACCCTCCTCCTTGGCTTTAACGAATTCTTCTTTCATCTGCTCTACTCATTCATGGTTGCCCTTCATAGCCAGAGGGCTCTTCAAATGACATGCAAACAAGGGTATGTGAATGTGTTTATAGTCTAGCAACAAACTGCTTAGACAACCATACCCTGAGATAGCAAGCAGAGTAACCTGGTGTTTGTGTAATATGGCGACTCTTTTATTTCCGAGTGAGAATTAAAGGGATATTTTGCTGAAAAATTGTCGGTACCATGATAGTGATAAATTCCTATCCTTTGAATTTTGAGAAATCAAATATCACGCACATTAATAAATGATTTTGATCATGCAAGGTAGATATTCCCCCAAATAACTTCAAATTCGCCGCCGTTTGGGCAACTCCGTCAGTCGCCATCCTTGAGTTTATCAACAAATCAGTGTGCACTATGTCACACGTGCTTGACCTCAGGCATTTCCTGATCCAGATGCATGTAAAGCAATACCTGTAAACCTTGATCTCTCCATCCACATGGCTCATGAAATTCAACCCTATTCCTTTGAACCGGAATATTCTGACTCAGAATTGATTGTCGGTTGCGAGGAAAGTTCAAACGGTGACTATGATAAACAGTGCCAGAGACCGTCCACGATCCAAGGAATCACCTCGAAGCTAGAGTCGGCAAGCCGCGGACTGGTGCTTGTGTGGCCTGTGTCGGCCATTACCGACTACTTTGGAATGTCAGTGTTGCGAGTCATCACGTGTGATAGACAAGAAGAATGAAATAGGTTTACCTGAATGGTGTATTATAAGAACAGAACGTTTTTCCAGTGTTTGTTTGGATCATGATGTCATCCACCTCACGACGCCTTGAAGAAGGGTCCTCTTCAAAATCCAGTGCCAAATCGGTAAGGGTGTCATAAGTCCCAGGACACGGTTATAACTGGGGGCACATCAAAGCTAAGGTTGTAGAACAACCTTGTTGATGAACTTAAACAACACATTCAGGAAGTATCTAGCACCGCAACACATGGTATTTAACACCATAACATAAACAGACAAAGGAGTGAAAACATTACCTCCTTCACCTTTGGTGGTGGAGGTAATTAACATTATTAACCTCCACCATCTTCGAAGATGGATGGAGGTTACTGTTTTCACCCCTTTCTGTTTGTTTGTTTGTTTGTGAACAGTATTACGGAAAAACTCCTCGACGGATTTCGACGAAACTTGGTGGTGGGGTTAGGTCTGGTCCAAGGATCATGCCATTAAATTTTGGACTTGGTCCCCCCGCCCCCAAAAAAAGAATTTTTTTTTTTGCATTTCTGCATGTTTTAAGTGATTTCCAACCCCCCCAAAAAAAAAATTGTTACCCTCCCCCCCCAAAAAAAGAGAATTTTTTTTTTTGAATTTCTACAAGTTTTCAGTGATTTCGAACCCCCAAAAAAATTACTCCCCCCAAAAAAAATTTAGATAAAAAAAATTTTTTTTTTTTTGCATTTCTACATGTTTTAAGCGATTCTTAAAACCACCTTTTATCCAACCCCCACAAAAAAAAGAAATTTTTTTTTTTTTTTTTTGCATTTCTACATGTTTTAAGTGATTTCCAACCCCCTCCCCCAAAAATTGTTAGAGAAAAAAAAAAATGTTTTATTTTGCATTTCTACATGTTTTAAGTGATTTCCAACCCCCCCCCCCCCCCAAAAAAAAATAATTGTTAGAGAAAAAAAAAAATTTGCAACTTTTTTTTCAACAAAATTTCGATTTCTTTTTTTTTTTGCATTTCTACATGTTTGAAGTGATTTCCAAACCCCCCCCCCCCCAAAAAAAAATGTTGGAGAAAAGAACTATAACTGTCAGCACTGTTGACATCATATTTAACTAGTACGTGCCTGTAAAAAAAAAAATAATAATCATAATAATAATAAATAAATAAACCACATTGGCCGTTTCTTCGCTCTCACATGCCCGTACGTGCGTGACCCGGAAGTTCGATATTATTCGCAGTTACGATTATTCGCAATTTATTTTTAATACCCAATTATTCAATTAGCGCCAGCGTATTTTACCTTTTCGCAATGTCGTGGCAAGGAAAAACAAAAAGAGAAGAGAGAGAAAAAATTTACTTCCTGGTTTTGAGCATACCAGCACTCTGATGTTCCCGAAATTTATACACCGTCTAATATGAAAACGATCATAACTTGGGCCATTGTGTTTATCTATAAATGCGCATAAGAAATCGAGAAATTATTAGAATACACGAAGTCATCACTCTCCGGAAGCCCGTACGTTGTAACCCGTAATGGGGAACGTGGCTGTGCTTCCCTTCCCCCATCGGCCACACCCACGCAACAACGTGTCTTCCCATTGGTTTGGTAAATAAATGGCCATAACTTGGGAAGCACTTGTCCGATTAATATCAAACCTTGAAAAGGCACATCCTCAGGTCCCACCCGGCTCGAGCACAGAAGAGATAAAGCTGAGGTTCGGCTCGGCCGCGGGGTTTTGTCCCTGGGGCATTGCCGTTGTATGTCGCCGGCTCACTTGGTGCTCATTGAATGGTGAGAACACTGATTGATATATAATACTGATTTATTTTGCGGTGATTAGTTGCGCGTGTGTACCTTACTGCTTGTACTCCATGCTGCGTTTGTATTTCCTGGTGTGCCCGTAGAAGCGGCTTCAATCAAATGGAATAAAGCCTAAACTCTGAAGGTTCTTCTCTCGTCTTCATTTCAATTTATTCCATTTGGTTTTCTCGGCTCTCTCAACCAACGATGGACAAGATCTACAAACCAGAGAGGTTCGACGCAGACCCAAACGCGACTGACGCAGAAATGAAATGATCGCATTGGTTCTGTTCCTTCTCACACTATCTGACCATCATCGCGGAGGGAGCTGACAAATTTGCCGCCCTCGTGAATCATGTCTCGCCCAGCGTGTACAGGCTCTTCTCGGAGTGCGACACTTACGAAGCAGCGATCGACGTGCTGCAGGCGCTCTACGTGAAGCGCAAGAACGAGGTATACATACGACGTCTTCTCAACACACGCAGGCAAGCTGCCGGGGAGACAATCGATCAGTTCCTGCAAGCTCTGAATCAGCTGGGAAAAGACTGCAGCTTCCGGGCCGTAAGCGCCGAGGAACACCGAAAGGAAGCGACACGGGAGGCATTCATCCAAGGACTCAGATCAGCCCACATACGGCAACGCTTACTAGAGAAAGCGCAACCCACTCTTGACAAGGTAGTCGATCAGGCTCGAGCGATGGATACGGCACAGCAGCAATCTGAGTCATTTGGGACACCGATGCTGCTAATGAACGCTGCTACGATGGGAACTCAAGGAACCCCACTGGCACAGACACAGCCAGACACAGGGGATGGAGAAACACCCGAGGAGCCGGGTACACAGGCCACGTCAAACTCCTCAGCTGCTACTCCGGTTGGTAAATGCTTCTTTTGTGGGTACAAAAGGCACCCCCGCCAAAAATGCTCCGCCAGAGATGCCACATGCATGAATTGTGACAAGAAAGGGCATTATGCCAGGGTATGTAAATCTACTCTAAGGAGAAATAAACCCACTTCTGCGGCTCTCTACTTGCAAAATAAATTAACTGCAGCCTCCCCGGGGAATGTCTCCAAGGCTATCATCAACGTACGAATTAACGGGCATATGGCTGAGGCACTGATTGATACCGGTAGCTCTGAAAGTTTCGTCAACAGCTCGCTAGTGAAGGGCAGGAAATGGATAATCCACCCGACAGACAATACGGTATGCATGGCCGCCACCTCACTACAGTCCCGCGTACGAGGGTACTGCAAAGTCGAATTGGACGTAAAAGGGTACACGCATCGGGACGTAAGGGTACTGGTGCTTCGTGATTTGTGCGCAGACGTAATTCTGGGTCATAATGTCCTCAAGCAGCACACGAGCGTCGAAATACCCTTTGGAGGAAGCAAACCTCGTCTAATTTTAAATGCTTTGACCACCGCCGAGGTAACGTCCCCCCAGCTGTTCGCTAACTTGTCGCCGGTCTGCAAACCGATAGCGATCAAATCGCGGCGATATACCACTGCTGACATGAATTTCATCACTTCAGAAACCAAGCGATTACTGGAAGAAGGAATTATAGAACCGAGCGATTCGCCATGGCGCGCACAGGTGTTAGTAACCAGCAGTCAGAACCATAAGAAACGAATGGTTGTCGATTATTCCCAAACGGTCAATCGCTTTACCCAACTCGATGCCTACCCCCTGCCGCGCATAGACGAGATGGTCGAACGCGTGGCCAATTATAAGATATTCAGCACCATCGACTTGCGAAGCGCCTATCACCAAATTCCCATCCGAGAGGAAGACAAACCTTACACCGCATTCCAGGCAGGTAGGCGCCTCTACCAATTCAGGAGAATACCTTTCGGTGTCACGAATGGGGTAGCTTTCTTCCAACGGGTTATGGACGACATCATCTCAGATGAAAACCTCAAAGACACTTTTGTTTACGTGGACAATGTCACAGTGTGCGGTAGGGATCAGGGGGAACCTGATATGAATCTGGACAGATTCTTGAGCATTGCTAGAAAATATAATCTGACTCTCAACTACGAGAAATGCGTATTCTCGGCAAGGTCAATTGACCTTCTCGGCTACACGATAGCCGACGGCACAATTAAGCCTGATCCTGAACGATTGCGCCCACTTCGTGAGCTACCCCCACCTCAGGACCTGCAGACGATGCGCCGGGTGATCGGCATGTTTGCTTACTATGCGAGATGGATTTCGCAATACTCCGAGAAAATACATCCCCTAGTGCATTGCAAAAACTTTCCACCAGATGCCGCTGTTGTGACAGCCTTCCACAACCTCAAAGACGATATCAGTAATTCCGTGGTTTTATCGATCGATAGCTCGGTGCCCTTTGTGGTGGAGACCGACGCTTCAGATCACGTGATAGCTGCTACGCTTAATCAGTCTGGGAGACCCGTCGCGTTCTTCTCGAGAACTCTCTCTGGAAGCGAGCAGAGACACTCAGCGATAGAGAAGGAAGCGTACGCCATCGTCGAAGCGCTGCGCAAATGGAGACATTATTTACTGGGAAACCACTTCACGCTCGTTACGGACCAACGATCCGTGGCATTCATGTTTGATGGGAAAAATAACGGGAAAATTAAGAATGAAAAAATTATGAGATGGCGGATAGACCTAGCCTGCTACAGTTACGACATTGTTTACCGGCCCGGGAGGGAAAACCCTGCTGCAGACACCTTCTCGCGGGTCTACTGCTCGGCCGCTATCGGTCGGGCTTTGCAAGACCTCCATGTGTCTCTGTGCCACCCCGGGGTAACCAGAATGGCACATTTCGTACGCAGACAGAACCTGCCCTATTCTATTGAAGATATTAAACAAATGAATGCTTCATGCCCTGTTTGTGCTGAACTAAAACCCAGATTCTATGGTTCGGCTTCTGGCAGACTGATCAAGGCCACTTCTCCCTTCGAGAGACTAAACATTGACTTCAAAGGGCCCCTGCCGACCGAGACAGACAACAGATACATATTCACTGTTGTTGATGAGTATTCAAGGTTCCCTTTCGCGTTTCCGTGCTCGGATATGACCTCGGGCACTGTCGTGAAATGTCTGTCTGAACTCTTCGCTATGTTTGGGAAACCTTCGTACATACATTCAGACAGAGGGCCGTGTTTCATGTCGGCCGGGCTAAAACAATTCCTATTAGAGCACGGCATCGCAACTAGTTGAACGATGGGTTACAACCCACAGGGTAATGGGCAGGTGGAACGTTATAATGGAGTTATTTGGAAAGCCGTAACTCCTCCTTCTTCTTCTTTCAGCTGCTCCCGTTAGGGGTCGCCACAGCGGATCATCCCTATGATCCGCATCGTGATTTGGCACATGTTTTACGCCGGATGCCCTTCCTGACGCAACCCTGGTCGCCTCTTACGACACAGGGATTTGGTACACCTATTCTAACCGGGGTATACACCGGCCCAGTACACTGGTACTCACTTCACCGACCTCGGAAGGATGACAGGCTGAGTCAACCCCCTGGTCTATTAATTCAGTGGCCCAACGGGGCTTGAACTCAGGACCTTTTGGATCCCAAGCCGCTGCCCTAACCACTACGCCAACACCAGGCTTTTTGGAAAGCCGTAACTCTGGCGTTGAAATCAAGAGGACTGGGGCCCGAGCGGTGGGAGGTTACCCTTCTCGACGCTCTGAATTCCATACGCTCTCTGCTCTGCACATCCACCAATGCGACTCCTCACGACCGAATGTTTACTTACCAACGACGTTATGTTGACGGCCAATCGGTGCCCGACTGGCTAACCCATCCCGGAACAGTGTTCATGAAACGCCCGGTACGACAAAGCAAGTATGAACCCATGGTGGAAGAGGTCGAACTCATCGATACTAATCCAGAATACGCTCATGTCAGGCTCCCGGATGGCAGGGAGACCACTGTGTCGGTTCGTCATTTGGCTCCCTCAGGCACTCCCCCCGCCGGCACACCACCCTCAGGCACACCTCCCTCTGACATTCCCTCCCCAGGTGTTTCCCCCCCAGGGACTCCACCCGAGAAGGGTGACGGCGGAGCTACCGCGTTCCACCCGGGGGCGATCGGGGAGTCATCTCCGGCTCGAGTCGAGGCTCACCAAAAGGATCGGAAGCCTCCCTCAAGTGAAACCGCCATCTACTCCCGGAGAGGCCGGCGAATAATACCCCCTCGCCGACTCAATCTGTAAAGGGGATTATCGGCATCCTCGATGCTCATGCCCCTATATGCCCGTTACATAATATATCGATGCTCATTACCATGCTCCTACAACTCCAAATAATCCTCACTGCTTGGAATGTATGCTTCTGTAGTTTAGATAGTTCGCATTGCTTGAAATGTATACTCCTGTAGCGCTGAAGTAATCCTGGTGCGTTAGCTGGGCCTCTAGTTACATTTTAAAGACGGGGAGAATGTGGTGAATGGAAGGTCGTGACGTGTGACCACGTGATGCCCGGCTCGAGCACAGAAGAGATAAAGCTGAGGTTCGGCTCGGCCGCGGGGTTTTGTCCCTGGGGCATTGCCGTTGTATGTCGCCGGCTCACTTGGTGCTCATTGAATGGTGAGAACACTGATTGATATATAATACTGATTTATTTTGCGGTGATTAGTTGCGCATGTGTACCTTACTGCTTGTACTCCATGCTGCGTTTGTATTTCCTGGTGTGCCCGTAGAAGCGGCTTCAATCAAATGGAATAAAGCCTAAACTCTGAAGGTTCTTCTCTCGTCTTCATTTCAGTGTTTATCTATAAATGTGCATAAGAAATCGAGAAATTATTAGAATACACGAAGTCATCACTCTCCGGAAGCCCGTACGTTGTAACCCGTAATGGGGAACGTGGCTGTGCTTCCCTTCCCCATCGGCCACACCCACGCAACAACGTGTCTTCCCATTGGTTTGGTAAATAAATGGCCATAACTTGGGAAGCACTTGTCCGATTAATATCAAACCTTGAAAAGGCACATCCTCAGGTCCCCAGCAATATACCTGGCAAGTTTCAATTAGATCGGACCAGAGGTTATCGAGAAACAGCGGTCACACACACACACACACACACACACACACACACACACACACACACACACACACACACACACACACACACACACACACACACACACACACACACAGATTGCTGGAATTATAGATAGATGAATAAGATATAAGGTTCACTTGAGTGACCAACAGTATTGGCGGCGGAGGTTTTGCACTCTCCCGAGTGCTCCCCCTCTCGTTAACCTCCGCCATCGAAGATCGGTGGTTACTGTTTTCACCCCTTTCTGTTTGTCTGTTTGTTTGTTTGTGAACAGTATTACGGAAAAACTCCTCGACGGATTTCGACGAAACTTGGTGGGGGGATTAGGTCTGGTCCAAGGATCATGCCATTAGATTTTGGACTTGGTCCAAAATCCAATATGGCCGCTATGGTGGCCATTTTGAAAAAATATTTGAATTTTTTTTTTTTGCATTTCTACATGTTTTAAGTGATTTCCAACCCCTCCCCCCCAAAAAAAAATTGTTAGAGAAAAAAATATTTTTGCAACTTTTTTTTCAACAAAATTTCGATTTTTTTTTTGCATTTCTACATGATATAAGTGATTTCCAACAAAAAAACATGCCAAAATTATAATTGCGGCTGATTTTGGAACTTCAGGTGGATATACCCACGTAAAATCAATTTCTGTCTCAAGGAATCTAGTTATGATGAATGAATTGAGTATGTAAAAGTTAAAAGTAAAAGGGAAAGTTGCAAACTATAACTCTGTGAGCACTGTTGATGTCAAATTGAATGAATAGGATATCAGGTTCACTTGAGTGACCTAGCAGTATTGGCGGCGGAGGTTTTGCACTCTACTGGGTGCTCCCCCTCTAGTTGATCTTGTGAATACCTCACATCCATCAAATGCCAATATCAATGGCCAACGACAAACAAGGAAACACAGTAAATGAAGACATATTTACAATTTACTTATATAATAAATATATCCTCCTCCTCCTCCTCCTCACCTTTACATCTAATCAAATGCAGGTTGCTGTGGTTCACTCATCCCCTTGTTGATTTCACGGGTTTCCCCACTGTCGGTGCGTTGTCTTCTCTCTGTGACTTTGCTCCTTTATGAGACACCACTTGTGGACAAAATATGCAACATCATGTTGTCAATCTTTTATATACAGTCCTGTACTGTGTACGAGTATGCATGTGTTATGATTACCTCGACCCAACATGTTTTCTTTCCCGATTTTCTGAAACCTCTCACGGTGGTGCACAAGCCATGTGCTCAAACATGGATGGGTATGCATCAACCGTCAGGGTCAACTTGGTTTTCGGATATAAATGTGGTGCTATTACATACTTGGGGTCAACAAACAGAAATCTCTCCCTGAAGTGATGTTTACACATAAGGGCCGACTTTTCCAGAGCGTGGAGCAGTTTCAATGCAGACAATCAGACTTTGATTGAGCTCCGTTTACCCCATGGTCGAGAAAAGAATGAATATTTTGGATCCGATTTCTCAGTCCTTATACAGCCTGGAGCGCAGATAGTTGGCATAGTTTGGTGAAAGTGTCGACGGTGGCAGGTGTGAACAGTCAAGGGTGATTAAGCACTCATGATATCACACCCAAAGTTCAAGGTTGCAGATTTCTCCAAGCTGTGATCGCTTCCAGGTTTTGACTCGTACTAAATCGTGACATTCTTACTTCCCATGGCAGTTAAAATACCTTGATCAACATTTCATTGATTCTCTCCATTGTTCTAACCTGATGTCAAGGGATATCCAAAGACTCAACTTATCGGGGGTTTCTGAAAATACTGTTATGGGTTCCACCGATCCGGGTCGCGAGAGGGCTTCTCGGACACACTTCCCAACCTATGACCCTGAAGCCGACGAGCAGCAGATAACTCCATGGAACGACGGGTTGGTAAGAAACCACAGACGCAGTCTGAGAAAATTAATTTAGGTAGATTCCTCGCATCCAAATCCTGTGTTACCTTCCTGGCAAATTAACCCCCCCCCCTCTTCCCCCCCGATAAGGCCTGCGCTATCAATGCCCCACTCCTGTTAATCAGAATAGCTGAGCGAGACCGCCAGTGAGACGTTGGCTAATAGTAAATACAAACCATAACGAAACTGAGGCAGAACTCCCATCCACTATTTCCACACTCGGTCTAACCAATGGAGAAAGACGATCGGGCAGGTTGGAAACAGTTTATAAAAGATTTGAAAGAAGCAGCATTTACAAAGCAAAAACAGTGTCACAAAGAAAGACCTTGCCCCTTCGTCAGTTATCTTCTTACAAAGCCTGATGTTAGCTTAGTGGTGAGGGTGGCTGGCTTGGGAACTTAGGGTCCTGAGTTTGAGCCCCGTTGTCTACTGAATTAACACCAGGTGGGGTTGACTCAGCCTGTCATCCTTCCAAAGTCGGCAAAATGAGTACCAGTCTACTAGTATAGGGGCACAGCATCAGCGTCATAGTCACGCCCCAACAAAATGGCAGCCAAGCAAAGCTGCCATATGCAAGAACAATCTTATCACAAATCTTCACCCACAAGTACCTCAAGCATTCCGGGAGAAATAGATAAGAAAGGTCGATACAGAGAAGCAAAGTAGGAGGGGTATGGTATCGACCCCGGCCTCACCCGAACGTGAGCCAGATGGCTCAGGTGCAAACGAACAAGGTATATGGTGCAGGTGTGTGAGAGGTGCGGTGCAAGTAAGTGCGTGTAATGTGAGTTCTGAAAATAATTGTTGTGGGTTCAGTTGACACTCCACAAACCCAAGTTGAATCAATGAGGTGTGTGCACTGTAAGGTGCAAGGATGTAGGATGCGTGTGTAAGACGTGTTGGGAGAGAAGTCAGTATTGGGGAGAATCACTGATGACCCTTTTTATGCTCGAGAATTTGTGGTTGGTTCTACAAGGCGCATAGGAAGTACTGTCCCTTGGGAGTTGGTGACCATGCCTGGAAGCCGCGTCTCCGCGCTCCATTTGCCTGCTGCTCTGTGCCCGTCCCGCTACGTTCCCCAGGCACGACGCTTGGCATGTTTCACCTCGAAGCTGCTCTCGAACCAACTCCACTCGAGCTCTTCTCTCCCATCCTCAGAACTGCACTCAACTCTGAGAACTTTGGAACTGAGCTCTCTCCGAACTGCTCTTGCAGGCCTATTTTCGCCTTCGTTCCTGTCACCTCTCACGTCCGCTTTCCATGATCGTGATTGTAATCGGAGTTGTTTGTCGATGTAAAAGGCAAGATGTGAGTTTGTTTTTATTTTGAAAAGGTGATTGACTGGACATTGCCATAGTTTAACCAAACTCAGAACATGATTCTACATTTCAGTTTTGCAGCAGATATTTTTGAAGCAAAATTTAATTTGAAAACTACTCAAACAATAGTTTTTATTTTTGAATAACAAGGATTGTGCTTGAGCCAAATACACCATTTGATATAAAAAAATAATATTGTTCAAGCTGCAATGTACAGTGCAAGCAAATAAAGACCGGCAGCATCCAATGTCGTCGTCTTTTGTACGCAACACATGGCTGCGGATTAGCATCAGTTCTTGCAGGGGCGTAGCAATGCCGCTGATTCAGTGCTCCCCTCCCTGTAGGTTAGAGCAGGAATTAGAAATGTGGCACGGGTGCTGACGATCGTCTTTAACGTCCACAAACTAATGCTGCCAGACGGGAAGTCCAGTTTAACTTCCATCGGAGAGATGGCACATACTGTTGAATCGCCCGGCCTGTAAAACGGCAGTTTATGGCTGGGCCGAGATTCGAACCGAGGCTCGACAGCTCAGAGTCAAGTGCACATACCTATGGGCTATCCTGACAGCCCCATGCACCCAATAAGCTTCCTGGATTGATGCTGACTTTTGTACAAAGACCAACTGTACTCTCCCACAAACTCGGTTGTATATTATCATCACTCACAGCATAAAAAGAAATTATTTTATTTTTTTAAACAGACCTGCATGAGATTGCAAAATCCCATTCGGCATAACACATCATTTTCTTCTTCTTTGCTGGACTGCTGTGCCCACAGTCCTGCCTTCCACTGCCTTTATCTTCCCTGTTTTTTTCTTCATCCTCATCTTCATCCTCATCCTCGTCTTCCTCGCTCTCAGATTTTCCTTGCACTGCGACGGAAGAAATAACCTATCAGAAATATAACTATTTCACTTTGGTAATCATTAAAACCTTTCATTCTGATGGCTCTTGGAAAGTTTACACTGTATTCCACATCAACTTGAATTCCACATTATATAAGGTTAAGAAGCAAAGAATAAACAAATAACCATTCCTTTTGTGCCGAGGCACTCATCATTGGTTAAGGAGTACAATCCCAGACGGGTCACCACTCCGACGCAGGATACTCGAATGGCTTCCTACCCCAATCAGCTGTGGTACTCATTTTGCCAACTTTGAAAGATGACAGGCTGAGTCAACCCCACCTGGTATTAATTCAACAGCCAAGCAGGATTTGAACTCAAGACCCTAATATGTTCAGTCGGTCACCTTAACCGTTAAGCCAACACCGGGCTTATGAAGCAGAGGATGTTGAAGCGTAAACGTGGTGGCGAGCAACCTTGTTACCCTGTGCTGATTGGTCGTGCTCAAATGTAACCCGTTACCTGGATGTCAGGGAAAAGGGTCTCTCAGGCACAGGGGTGTGTTCCATTAGCAAGCAGTTCGTCACTTGCCAACCCAGCCATTCCGTATCAACCGCTTTGCAAGTCGCTCGGCAAGAGGAGCAATCGATCAAGAGAGGTGCTTCGTTATGTTAGCAAAAAATGTCTGCTGAAGTCTGATTCAAAAAAATACAACCAATGAAATGTTGATGCCCCTGCTATCGATACTCGTATCGTATTGAAACATGCATGTCATACTTTTATTATTAATTCTACTTTTCATCCAAATTCTTAAAGATCTGAAAACAATGCAAAACCATTCCCCCTTAACCCCCTTCCTCATCCTTCCCCCTCCTTCTTCATGGAGAAGACTTCTTTGTGTCGACATTTAGTTTATCGAAGAAATCGACGTCATGACATACAAGGGGTGGGGGTCGCGCAAAGTCACCATCTTGTTTATCTTTCTTTCCCTCTTCCTCATACTCTGTAGCCGCTGCTAACACAATCAACTCTTTTGGAGAAGTTTTTTTTTTTTCATGAGGATCGAGTAAACCTGAAAACGACGGCCCAGACAGCATTTGTTCGAATACCACGATAGCATTGTTTCCATGGAGACCACCAAGTTGTTAAGCGGTGCCAAGCACTCTGTTCCTTTGAAATGCTTGCCTGAACGCTTTGAATTAAGGAAGCCACTTGCTGACGGAACATATCCCTATTAAAGGCTATTTGGCCCATCATGCCTTTGTGATATTCCTGGTAGTGCAAATTATAAAAAGTTCTGATAGGATCTCAACACCCGATTACTATAGGATTTTTTTTCAGCTCCACAACTTGCATTCCTTCATGAGTTCCAAATTCCTGCCCCAACTGCTGCTGGGAGAGGGATGGAAAACCATCCAACATAACCCTGACCCAGAAACAACTTCGGCAGAACCAACGCTCTGAAACAGACTATGTATGGTCCATCGGATCAACTTGAATTCAAATGTGACAGCCAACTTTGCATAATCTGAAGGAGGGTGTGACGATATGCAGCACCCCCTGCTCTCACAATATCAAAAAGGCAATTTTGATCGTATTAAGTAGGTGTGTGTGTGTGTGTGTGTGTGTGTGTGTGTGTGTGTGTGTGTGTGTGTGTGTGTGTGTGTGTGTGTGTGTGTGTGTGTGTGTGTGCGCGCGCGCGCGTCGCTGGTTGTTATGTCCATTTGTGGGTTTGAGGAGACAGAACAAAGTCCCCCCGGGACTCAAAGTATCCACCTCTGCTTTGGTAAGGGATCACGGTTCATGGACCAAGCTGTTCAACTTTGTTGTTGTGAGGGTTTTGGTCCGGGGGCTCTTTTCAGGATAGTCACCGAACGCCGGACTGCTTCCAATTGTCGTTCGTTTGTGGTAATATTCCTGGGTATGGTTTTTAGAATCTCAGTGGAGTTCTTCTTTATTATTCCAGTTGCTCCAATTATCACTGGTGCAATTTCAATGCTCTTCAGCTTCCAAGATTTCTTGATCTCATTTTTGAGGTCCTGGTATTTGGTCATTTTCTTGATTTCTGCATTATTTAATCCAAAATCGCTGGGTGCTGATATCTCAATCAGCAATGCTAGCTTCTCCTTTTTGTTCCTGAAAACGATGTCCGGTCGCAAGGCTTGTTCACGCTCGATGAGATCATCAGCTCGTACATGAGCATGAAGTCCATATTTTCAACGATTGCCCATGGTTCGTGTTTCCATGAGTTTTCTGGAGGTGGTAAAGAGGGGAAGGGGGAGAGAGGGGAGGGACGAGTGTGGAGGAGGAGAGGAGAGGTGGGGGGGGGGGGGTTCCAGCCATGACTAACAGTTTAACGTTCATCCAAAGGATAGCAAACATTGATGAATCACCCTGCCTCTGAAACACTAGGATGACAGTTTATAGCTGGGTAGGGATTTCAACCCAGGCTAGACAGCTTGGAGTGAGCGTGCGTACCTCTCAGCTATCCTGCCGTGACATGGTGATTCATTGCTTTGTAACTGAAAACATTTTTACTCAATGTAATCATCTAATTTTTTTTGGCCTTCTCAACGCCGGAGATGTGCACATGAACAATCGCGGTATCGCCATGGAAGCTTGTAGAGATCGAAGCTTGAGCGCTCCAAGCAAGCACTCCAACGACACGTTTGAAGGAACTTTAAAAAACGAAATGTTTAATTTTTACCTTCGCCACCGAAGGTGAAGGAGGTTATGTTTTCACCCCTTTCTGGCTGTTTGTCTGTGTACGGGATATCTCAAAAAGTTGTGGACGGATTCAGATGAAACTTGGTGGACAGGTTGGGAGGTGACAAGGAAGAATTGATTCGATTTTGGTGAAGATCTGAATCCGGATCTGGATATGAGAACTATTTAATTTATCAAATGATTCTTCACCATTGAGAGATGGGGCTAAAAACAATATATGGCATGATATCTCAAAAATGTATTGGGCCCAATATGTTCGCGTGGATCAGGCATTACGTGGCGGAGGTATGCGCTCTACCGAGTGCCCTTCTAGTTTGAAGTTGTTTTCTAAAAAATTTCCTTCATCAATAATCACTGGAGGCATTTCCTCGAGATGTTGCCTCTTCTTTTCCAAGTCCAGGATTCATTCTACTTCCTTGTTATGTTCGTTTCGATCTCTAAAAATTCCTTTCCAGAATTTTTCTGGCTTTACTTTTCTAGGTGGAGTTAACACATTCTGCTCTTGTTTCCCTAATTTGTGGTGGAATCTCTTCGGGTTCCTCTCAAACATGTGACTTTGATTTCTCCTGTTGTTTGATTCCTTATCGTTTTTACTCGATTTCGTAAGTATATTGATGACTTCCGTCCTCTGTTTGTGTGTTTGTTTGTTTGTGTGTGTGTTTGTGTGTGTGTTTGTGTGTTTGTTTGTAGGCACGATAACTCGAGAACGGAAGAAGCTACCAATGTCAAATTACACCACATGATTCAGGAGGGTGATGGCTAGCGTTGATTAGATTTTGGTCAAAATCGGTCAAAGGTCAAGGTCACAGTGAGGTCAAACATAATTCCGTAAATTCATGTGGAGAAATGGAGTATTTTTGCTTCGGTCGAAGTTACGAGTTCGTTTTAACTTCGATTTTAATTTTGTCTTCGGTTTTTGCGATCGCTTAGGACGCTAAACACTCGGTTGTCGAAATTCTGGTAAAAATCGGATGTTTTGGAGACGTTTTAAGATTGTATAAAAATATTTCACTCGCCGCGTCACGGCTCGTCACGTGGTGCAGCGCGCTCGAGCAGACGCGTCGTTGAGTCACGTAAAGGTTTTGCGTGTG
The DNA here is from genome assembly GCF_056783735.1 of Eptatretus burgeri. Taxonomy (NCBI): domain Eukaryota; kingdom Metazoa; phylum Chordata; class Myxini; order Myxiniformes; family Myxinidae; genus Eptatretus; species Eptatretus burgeri. The sequence goes on from NC_140973.1 coordinate 16,561,484, forward strand.
CGCGCTGACAGTGTTTTCGATAAAGGTGGTGTTTAAAAGTCATTTTTTATCCCAATAAAGGTTCTCGTTGCATGCCTGACTCGCTAAGCCGTCGGATTATGTAAAGATTGTTGGTGGATGGCCGAATATTACGGTTTTGTGACTTTGAAAAATAATATTAAATAATTGCGTGGAGAAATGAAGATTTTTGCTTCGGTCGACGTTACGATTTTTGATGGTTTGGTACAGAATCATCGTAGAAACTTCTGGTTTGAGGCGCTACCTTCTCTAGAGACAGCTTTTATTAGACAAGGTCAGAAGTCAAGTTGACGATTTCGTAAGTACCAGTCTATGACTGCTTGTTTGTTTTTTAATCTTCCAAGCTATCATATCTATTTGAAGTTTGTTTTCAGCACCTAAGCACTTGTGGTCTTTGTCTTCAATTTTGTATTTTTTTTTTAATTTTATTATTTGGATTCCCTGTTATAGTTTTGGGCTTCTGTTTCTTTTCCTGAACTGTTGTATCTGACCTACTTCCTTCTTGTGTGTGTGACTGTTTTTTTTTTTGCATACAATGTCGAGGCTCGTATGAGAGCTAACATACAACACACAGCAAGGGGGCATGAGACAAGAGGGGCAGGAGAGGGAAGGACAAAACAGTGGGGAAGAGACAGGGGATCTGTGGAAGGGAGAGGGATGGGGTGGGGAACATGGGGAATACAAAATTGGCATTACAGGGACTTTCAGGAAGGAAAGCAGGGAATTTGAAGGAGGTAGGTTTGGGGTGGATTAACGGGAGTAGAAAAGATCAAGATTTTGGATAGGGGAAGATAAGAGGTGGTGGTGAACAACTGTTTTGAAAACCTCGAGGGAAGAATGGGATAGTTTTTTGCGGAGTTCCACTGGAGGGAGCTTTCTGATGCTGAGTGTGATACACCAGAATGATCGTCCTGATCTCCTGAGTCGAATGGGCTCAATAACTACAAATAACAAGGAAGAATTCGCATGTTTTAAACGCACACCATGATAAGGTGTACAGAACAGCTTAATAGGTCCTTCCACAGCATGACATTCTAATTGCACAATAAATAACAAAAAGAATGATTACATTGTAACACAGCATATATTAATTAATACTAATAATATTAACAATAATAGTAATGGTTGTAGTATAATTTGGCAAATATAATAATGAACGTACAAGTCTGAAGACGACAATGGTTCACGAGCGGTATTCGACGATGTAGATTGTTTCAGAAGTCAAGGATGAGACAATGTGATAATGTTTGACCAAGTTATAAAAATGATCAACATGATGTGGTACGAGTGACAGGTTATTAGCTGCAAAATGTCAAAAACCCGGTTTCGTTCAACAACTTTCAAAATTTGACCTTTGCATAACCTTTAAAGGTCATAGTGGGCAACTTAGCTAAATATAGAATAACAATTGTGCATTTTGTGAAGAAAGCACCAAATTTGGCACACTAATAGCTTATCATATTATGAACAGATTTGGATATTGGGCCATCTCAAATTCAGCCGCTGATGGCTGTGGCAGCCATTTTCCACTGCCATCAAAAATTTTGAGATGGCCCAATATCCAAATCTGTTCATAATATGATAGGCTACTAGTGTACCAAATTTGGTGCTTTCCTCACAAAATGCACAATTGTTATGCTTAGTTGCCCCACTATCACAAAACAATGTTGTGGACATTAAAATAAGGAAAGAGGATACATGCTATAGCTTATTGGAGTTAGTTCGTCGAAGAAGGTTGAAAACCCAGTTCGATTCCCACAACTATGATCCCACAAGGATTATGACCTTTGGTGCAAAACTTCCTCCGGAACATTCCAGGAACAATATAACGTCATATAGGCTATATGGCATTTCGCACTCCTCGGATTATCCATACTTTGATGAAATCTGCGTAAAAACAAACTTGAAGGGGGCGCCATGGGCAAGGTGTTCAAGATAGAGCAAAATGGTTTCAAGACTTTAGGTGGGGAATGACCTAAAGATTATGCATAAAAAATATTGTCATCCGAGCTCTCAAAGTTTGGGCGGTCGTATGATTTTTATGTCAAAATTCGCAATTTTCTAAGTTCGTGACCTTGACCTTGGGACGAAAATGAAAAATCGAGCTCCGTGGGGCTATGCAGGTACCATTGGGCTAACCAAATACCAAAACCCCTGCCAGATTCGACAAATCCCCTTGGAGAAGATGTAACTTGAAATCGGCTACCCCATAAAACCATGTTTTTGGGGTGTGGCTCTGCCCATAATGGGTGCACCATGCCAATTCTCAGGAAAACACAACTCGATCATGATACAAACCTCCCACCCAAATTTTATCAAGATCGGATCAAAACCCACGGGGCTATACTCAGGACAGACAGACAGACACACCCATAACGAATATAGTGGTCATTTACTGACTCGTGAACCAATAATCCCCATGACTTGGTGAAAGATGAGGTTCATGCTCCAGCAGCCCATGGTGTGGTGATCGTATGGCAGCTTAGCTGCCGGGGTAGCCATCATTTCTTGAGGCGCAATAGTGTCGCTGATGCAGTGCCCCTCTACCAGTACACACACTGGAACTGGTATTCATTTCGCCGACCTCGGAAGGATGACGGGCTGAGTCAACCTCCTGGTGTATTAATTCAGCGGCTGACGGGGATTGAACTCAGGACCCTAGGATCCCACCACCATAACCACTGAGCCAACACCAGGCTCAGCAGCCCATCATGGAGTTATGTATGCTCCAAGACCGTGAAGACCGATGAAAATTTGGTCCATTGGACCAACGGGCCCACTCGTTATTTAAATGAAAAGCATGTGACTACTAAACAGCTGCCCCGCTTAATCTTCCAACACATAAAGTAAAGTACGAGAGTGCTTCATTGTTGGTCTGGACAAAGCACATGAGTCCAGGGTTGTGTTTCATTACCAATCAGCTTTGCAGAGCGCTCGCCAAGCGCTCAAGCATTCAAGCAAGCACTCCAAAGAAACGGCTGGCTTGGCAAGCGATAGCAAGCTGATTGCTCATGGAACACTACCCCAAGTTGGTGAAGGATAAACCCAGCGAGGAAGGATCAATTATTGAAGGAAATTGTGAGCGTGATCGTCCTGAAGGACACCGTCAGTGAGATGTGGGAGGAGCGTGGTCAGCGTTTACCTGAGGCAGTCTCGTGGTCGGTTACCACGGAAACGTCGATCCAAAATGACCTCGTCCAACCGCCAAAATTTGTGAAGCTCTCAAAAACAAATTAATGAAACATTCCAATTTGAGATTCCGGGTCGTATTTAATAATATTGTAGATATACTGTATATGTATATATATATATATATATTTTTTTTTTTTTTTATTTATTCATACATAAAGAATATAAAGAAGAATCCGAACCTCTCTCACAAGACACATCCTGTGCTTTCTCCTCTTCCACAAGTTGTCCGAATACCGCGGACACCTCCCCTTTGAACTGCCTCACAGCCCCAACTAGATCTCGCAAGGTACCGGCGGAGGGAACGACGAGCTCCACGCGTTTCCCGTCACCGGTCTGCAGCACACCGCGTATCGAGGACGCCGCCATTGCTGCGCTGTGACCCCCCGCTGGAAGCACTTCCGGTGTCGCCGCCATTGCTGCGCTGACTCCGCTCAAAGCACTTCCGGTGTCACCGCCAACCGCGACTCCTTCAGCCCCGTTCGTCTCGCTCCGCACAAATACCTCGTCTGTTCGTCTCGCGTCGTTTGACCTTTCGGGCTTTTCGCTTTCGCGGCTAAAGGGCGAAGTCGCTCGGTAAACGGTCGTTTTAAACCGTTCGATTTGCGAAGCGCATATTTATTCAGGATCCTCGGACGCGAGAAGAAAGGCAAGAAATGGCGCAGAACGGATTCGCGCAGAAGCGGCGACGTCAAGAGGAGGAGGAGGAGGAGGAGGACGCGAAGGATGTTCGCAGTGAGGAAGGAACTGAAGACTATGGGCAGGAAGATGCCGGTGATACCATCGTGTCCTTGGTGGACGTGATTAAAGAGGACGAGGATCTGGAGAATGAGGCAACGGCCGTGCTGGGTGCGAGCGACTCGGAACGCTGTTCGTACACGGACGTGCGTTGAGTACATCGTCCCAAACCGTTGTGTGTGTGTGTGTGTGTGTGTGTGTGTGTGTGTGTGTGTGTGTGTGTGTGTGTGTGTGTGTGTGTGTGTGTGTGTGTGTGTGTGTCTGTGTGTGTGTGTGTGTGTGTGTGTGTGTGTGTGTGTCTCTTTCTTTCTCGTTCATCAAGGTTTCTGCTCGCCGGATTTCCAGGCAAAGCAAATGTCGATCAGAGAACGAGTTGTTGTGCAAACATTGCTCCGGCGGGAAACTTGCTCTTTGTTTGGGAGCGATGAGTTATCTTGTTGATCCGATTTTAAATGGCGTTTGTGCAGAAATGGGAAGATTAATACACAAGTTTATTTAATAAAGGGACAAAAGCAATGTCGTTCGACGTTCTCGTGCCCTTTGCCGAATGATCTGATCCCATGTGTTATCCGTCCATATTGGATGGAACACCAACACGTGTTACTGCTGAACCATGCTGTCGGTGTGTGTGTGTGTGTGTGTGTGTGTGTGTGTGTGTGTGTGTGTGTGTGTGTGTGTGTGTGTGTGTGTGTGTGTGTGTGTGTGTGTGTGTGTGTGTGTGTGTGTGTGTGTGTGTGTGTGTGTGTGCGCTGCCATCCACCCGCAGGGCTTTGCGAAGCGCCAGGCTTTGTACGCATGCATCACGTGCACACCACGTGGTGCTGTCCCAGCAGGGATGTGCCTCGCGTGCAGTTACACGTGCCACGAGGGACACGACCTTCACGAGCTCTACACCAAGAGGTCTGTGCACCGTTTGGCCGATTTGACGCTCTGCTGGTTTGCGGGCCTTGTGGGTCGTTTGTTTATTTATTTCATAAAAGCACGTGATGAGCCAACCACGACAATCGACGCTCCAACATGCAACGTCCCAGGCCAACACGTAAATTAATTACGTCATCTATTTATTACATACTAAAAAATTTGCACAATTCTTGGCCCTGTTGTTTTTTTTTTGTATACCTTGTCGAGGCTCGTATGAGAGCTAACACATAACGCACATCAAGGGGGGCATGAGACAATAGAGGAGGGAGTGGGAAGGACAAAACAGTGGGGACCAGAGACATTAGGAGATCTGTGGAAGGGAGAAGGATGGGATGGGGAACATGGGGAATAGAAGATGACATTACAGGGACTTTCAGGAAGGAAAGTAGGGAATTTGAAGGAGGTTGGTTTGGGTGGATTATCGGGGGTAGAAAAGATTGAGGATTTGGATGGGGGATGATAAGAGGTGGTGGTGAACAGCTGTTTGAAGGCCTGGAGGGAAGAATGGGAATGAATAGTGAGGGAGTTTATTCCAAAGGCAGGAAAAAAGAGGAATGAAAGAGTGAAGGTGTGCAGTGATTTGTGATTTTGGTAGTTTTACTAGAAGGGGGTTGTTGGCGGACCTTGAGCGCCCTGTGGAAATGTGGTGAGGACATATCGCAGAGAGAGCAGGGGGGAGCGAGGCTGGAGAGGAGATGGTAGAAGACAGAAAGTTATGGGTAATCGTGCTATTTTGTCAAACTTGTCTTACTGGGTGCTTGAGGCCTATCCTTGAGGCTTGAGGCCTACCCTTTCTTCCCCTCGGTGTACGATCGTGTTTATTTGTTTTTTCTCCCTATTATCTTCAATTTCTATCTTTCCCACTTTCCTAACGGCCCCCATCTCTCCCAACTAATCACTCTATTTCTTATCTTAAATCAAAAAAAAAACGCTACCTTTCTCTGATTCTTCTTCTTCATCTCCTCTTCCTCTTCCTCATCCTCCTCTTCTTCTTCCTCGATTTTTTTTGAGGAAAGTTGATTCCAAAGGTGGCAAAAAAGAGGAATGAAAGGGTGAAGGTGAGCAGTGATTCGTGATTTTGGTAGTTTTACCAGAAGGGGGTTGTTGGCGGACCTTGAGCGCCCTGTGGAAATGTGGTGGGGACAAATCGCAGAGAGAGCAGGGGTGGGGGGGGGCGAGGCTGGAGAGGAGACTGTAGAAGACGGAAAGACCACCGACCAACCTGCGGTGATTGAGTGAGAGCCCAAAGACTCAGCCCCATCGCGGAAGATGCCAATCGCGGAAGATTGTTGTCCCTTCTTGTGTGTGCGAGCGTCGTACATCGGCCATTAGTCTCCTCTGATTTAGATTAGTAAATAAGTTAAAGAACTGTTGTGTAAACTTTGATGGAATAAATATTAACATGTCATGCTGGCAAATGTGTTTCCTCCCAATTCCCACCATCTTGAATGACTTTATAGAAACTTTCGTTGTGATTGTGGCAACAACAAGTTCCCAGACATGACTTGCAAACTCTATGCGGTAAGTTTATCTTATTTATTAAATTTACTTCCCCCCCCCCCCCCCGTAAATCTAGTTTACCGGCTCATTTCCTTTTTTCAATGTCAGGATGACTGGAGTTGCCCACCTTCTTATTTCAGGATAAAGACCCCATCAACAAAGAAAACAAGTACAACCACAACTTTCAAGGGCTATACTGCATTTGTGAGAGACCATACCCTGACCAGGATGATGAGGTTTGAAAGCTACACACCCAAATTTTGTGTTGCCTGTTTAACTTGAGCAAGCAGTGATTTGTGAAGCAATTGAGCATACGTTTCTCGGGACATTAAGGCACATCGCTGTCGTTTTTCAACTGGTTAATTAATTTATTAAATGTTCTGAAAGCTTTAAAGTTGTAATCTGAAAACAAATCTGACTTCCGGTTAACAAGAAACTGCCCTCTAAAGCAGTGGTGGACAACCTAAGTGAATAATTTGGCCGCAAGTCTGGCTCTCAAATAACTCCAAGGGCTGCAAGACCTCCTTCACCGCAATAAAAAAATCCAAAAATGAAATATTTTAATATAAATGGAGGGCCTGCAGGATGGAGAGCCTGCGTTCGAATCCTGACCCAGCTATAAACTGTCATCTCGGTGTTTCCAGGGCCGTGTTTCGGTATGTCGAAGCCCTGGAGCACTAAGTATGTCGAGGCCCCCTGTAATATTGCATATAAGATATGTTGTTGTTTACTGTGTGAATTTACATGAGAAAAACGACTTTTATAAGATTTTTTTTTAAATGGAATCAAAAGCATTTTTTTTTTATCAATAATATCATTCTTTATTCATCAAAATTCAAAAATAACTTTAAACATCATCAAAATTTTCAAAAATAGGTTCCGCAACTATTTTTGGAAATAACAATGTAAGATACATCGGGTGGAACTATGTCTATGAAATCATCAGATACACAAGATCATGCTGCTGCTGTGGGGAAGCTCACTTTGTCATATTGACTCGACGCGCCTTCCGACTGGAAAAGTCATCCACAATTCCATCAAAGGACAGCTGGTGCAGAGGGTCACTCTCAATGCTCATGAGTGTTCGAGAGCTCAGTCTTTCCTCTCCCATCGATGTTCTCAGTCGCTCTTTCATGTGCTTCATCTTCAAAAAGGACCACTCCCCACTGCAGTTGGTAGCCATGAGAACTAGGTACATATGCAGCGCTATCTCCGTGTTTGGAAACGTGTCCTTTAGCCTTCGGTAAAAATGTGGAGGCCCTCATTTTGTGGAGGCTCTGGAGCACGTGCTCCACTGGCTCCGCCCTAAATACAGCCCTGGGAGTTTCACAGGCAGGGCGATTCATAAGTGCGTGTGCCATCCCTCAGATGGATGTTAAACTGAGTGTCCCATCCAACATTAGTTGGTGGACGTCAAATATTCCACGGTGTCTTTCTTGAAGAGGAGGCAAGCTATCACTGGCACCCTGAATATATTACAAATTCCTGCCCAAATCTATAGGGGGCACTGCATTAGCGGTACAGCCACGCTCCCAGCAATGATGCAACCAGCAACCATTGGCTGCATACAAACTTAATGGATTTAAATGGAGCTATGTATTAATTACATTATATAAACATTAAGACTGTCGTCATGGATTGAACATGCCAACAAGAAAGATCTTCAAGAGGTAATTCAGGATCTTGTAGAGATGAGTTCGCAGAATCTGGTTCCTGTAAATTGCAAAACCAGGGGTGGGGGAAGGGGGTGCAGGGAGATGCATTGCGGGGCCACAAGCGGGTCATGTGTGGCCCAATATGACTGCAGAGGTTGAGGTTTTGGGTGATTATGTCGGTGCTGGCCTAAACTAAGAGACCAAGATTAAGCGGAGATGCTTACTGCTCCAGTTTGTTCATCCACCTCGTGCTGCAAACCTATAGATTAGGGTCCGGCGTTGTACCGATATAACTTTCTTTATCGGTATACCGAAAAAAAAAAAAAAACAGAAACTGGGATATCACCTACAAATCGAAGAAAAGTGTTTACAACCTTTAAATCCCGTACATGATTTTAAAAGCTTTGCATTCGGCATCTCGGCGAAACATGGAACAGTAAAAGTGAAACAGATGACATCAAGATGTAACAGGAAGTAAGTGCAGTATGTTTTAACTTTTAACCCTCAGCATCTGAGCACCCGTACAAGCAATCACGTTTTTCTTTGTCCTCATGGCTGGTTTTAAAGCAATTGCCAATTGATTATTATTTTATATGAATCGGGTGTGCTTTCGAACTCCTGTGCCGAGTCGGTGATCTGCGATAGCGATACCGGTATGAAAGCGATTATGGGTACAGCGTTCCGCGATAGTCATACCGGTACGGCGATAGTGGTTTTCTGACTTGTGCCGATTACCAACACTGATCTCACTTTAAAACAAAATCATTTTAATACTAGTTGAAGTTGGAAGTAAAATAACCGTCCTCATCATGGGGAGGGAAAAAGCCCCATGCGGGAATACTTTGAAAAATTACTCTGTGTCAATGATGTGTACGTAATGTTGGACCATTGCGTATTTTTGTAACCTGCGTAAAAAGAAAAAAAAATGAAATATTTAATTTTTGTTAAAAAAAATATAATATCGATATTCCTCTATGACCCCACCGGTATCTCGATATCGGAAAAAAAATCAATATCGACGGAACCTACTACAGATATTAACAACATGCTACGGATTGTATTTTAATAGTACTTGACATTGACTTGATATTAGCCAATCCCCCCTGCAACTTCCTGGTTTCGTCTTTTTTTTTTTTTTCTTTTCTTTTCTTTTTCCCCATCTCGGGGAAAATTGGTTTACGTTGTCTTTCTATAGACCGTATAACTTTACTGCATGTTCTCAGTTGCATTAAGAGTGAGGACATTGAGTCAACCGTAATGTGGACCAGCATCACATGTTGACCGGATCTGTTGGTCCAGGTACATAACCTCCTCCCTCCCTGAACATAATTAAATTGCTGGATTTTCTGAGAGATTACATTTGATCCACCTTTGCTGGCCTTATTTATTTATTTTTCTTCTTTAACATTATTATAAATGCAATGTTCATCTTTTATATTTCGATTTAAAATGGTTGTGGTCTGAACTGTGCCGGTGGGCCCACATTTCCACAAACTAAAACAATAATTTCCCATTCTAGAAACACCCGCTCTCTTTGGTAGCACTCAGGGGGGTGAGTGGGGTAGTGGGGGAACAAATATATTTTGTGCCCTGGCAAATAAACTGTGTTCTTTCGTTATGATTACGATTTATATAATTAATTGTATAAGGAACTGATTGACTTTTAATCATGTATCTTCTTTCAGAAATGTCAAATCTGTTCATGCTCTTTTGCGTATTTGTCGTGATTATGACGTAACTCCAGAGCCTTTCGTGTCTTCGGTTTTATTTTTTTGTTTGTTTGTTTGTTTTGATTGTTTTTTGTTTCCTGTGATGGAGGACATTGCGGTGAGCTGCGATCGACCGATCATCCGTCCGTGTACTTTTGTGTCACCGATATTTTAACAACTGTTGAACATTTAGCTTTCATATTGCAGATATCTATTGCTCATGACATTATCTCAACCTGATTAGATCATGGCTGTGATTGGCTGAATTATGTTGCCATGGCAACCATCTCAGTAACTTGGCTTGTATATGCGATATTTCAAAAAACGTTCAAGATTTACCTTTCATATTACACAGATCGATTCCTCATACCACCCATAAGGTGGGGGACCTGGAGTATCAGCTCCTTGTTTTTTGCTTGTTGAACCAAGAGTTCTGTGATTGTAAATTTAGTGCTTTATGTGCTCATGGCATCATGAGCATTATAAATGCAATACCTTTTATTTTGATTGAAAACTGGTTTGGGGATGAACTTTGCCGGTGTACATACTAATGATGTCCTATTTCGTGTGGCACCTGCAGGTTCCTGATGAGATGATTCAGTGCATCATCTGTGAGGATTGGTACCATGGCCGAGTAAGCATCTTTATTCGATACTTCATCAAAAAAAAATTGTTGATTCCATTAATTCACGTTATTTCATGTGTCATTAAATGTCATTTTGAACAACGTCCGAGATTCAATGGTATAATTAGATTGTATTTATTGCGTCGTCGTTGCTAACCAAGCTGTCCATTTGTTTCGCAGCATCTCGGTGCATCGCCTCCTGAAACTGGTGATTATCAGGAGATGGTATGCAGCGGTTGCATGGGCCAGTACCCATTTTTGGAGGCTTATGCTGTCAAGTCTGCAGGTAAACACTGCGTCCTGTATAACACATCACCAAGTACTAATATGGTCTGTTCTATTGATTGTCAAAATGGCGGCAGACTTAAGAACATGGATTTTTATTTTGACTTTTTTTTTAACAGGAACTAAGGCTTGTCGTACAGCTTCCACGCACACATCTCACGCACATGGATATACAGACGAATGGATACACCAGATGCAACACAGGACTGTGAGACAAGAAAAACACAGTGACTTAGTTTGGGGGAAGTGCCTTCACTTCCGGGGGCACACTGGGTGGGGGGCGCCACCTTTCTCTAAACTAAAAAAAACTTTGGACTTCTGTATCTCTTAAACCTCACCAAGGAAAAAATTGAAACTTGGCACACAGCAAGGACTCCTCATGGGGAATAAGTATGATTTTTTTTTTTAATGATGTCATTGGTGCCATCGTTATGATGTCATAATTGCATAGGAAGAATGCTAAATCCGATCAGTATGAACATTTTTGAGGGTCATCTCAGGATAAAATGGTCCACAGAAAAGAATCTGATGATGTCATCAGTCATGTGATTTGGCAGCCATATTGTTTAAAAAAAAATTGAAAACCTTCAAAAATCATCTTCTGAAGTGACTGAACAGATCGAGGCAAAACTTTACAAGTATGACTGCCTATCCATGAGAAACAAAAGCTTCACACATATGATGTCATAGGTCACAGGATTTGGCAGCCATATTGGATTTACCCTAAAACTTATAAAAATACACTACTCAAAAGAAGTCCTGGCAAGGGTCTGCAATCTCTGAAAGCTCTTTTTGGTTCACGAGTCAGTAAGTGACCACTATATTCGTTATGGGTGTGTGTCTGTCTGTCTGCTGGGTAGTCGATCTAGCCGAAAAAAAAAAAAAATTGAGATTTTTTTTTCTACCCATATTATCAGTATTTCCGTCGATATGTTTGTCTGTCTGTTGGGTAGGCTATCTCGTCAGAAAAAAAGATTTTTTTCAAAAAAATTTGTTCTACCCTTATTATCAGTATTTCCGTCGATCTGTTTGTCTGTTTGTCTGTCTGTCTGTCTGTCCCTCTGTTCGGTCCAGTGCTCCGTTAATACAATGGCGATTTCGATAAAACTTGGTTGGTAGGTTCATACCATGACCTAGTTATGTGCAAATGAGAACCATTGCTATGGACACCACCATTGCCTAGCAACGGGACTTTGAAATTTTTGAAAAATCATAAAAAAATTATTTTTTCGAAAATCAAAATTCGGGCTACGAGCGACTGTGGGCAGTACATTCAGCCATATTGTCAAAAATTTCCAGCCGGATCCTATGAAAACTGTCGGAGAAGATAGACTTTGAATGAACCCTGGTCGAAAACAATAAAAAAACGAAGTTCGTTATATCTCAGGGACTATGAGTCACATATACATGAAACTGGTATGGGAGGTTCATGGTATGTGTGAGAAAGAACCGTTGCTATGGACCCCTCCGTTGCCTAGCAACAGCCGAAAAACCTCTAAATGTGGGGGTATTTTAACGAAAAAAACAATCTGCAGCATTAACCCTTGAAGCTAGAATCATGAATTTTCTTGTGCTTAATCCTCAGGTCATTCCCCATCGAATGGGCCCATCGCGTCAGGTTCTATTAGGTAGGCGACTACCCATGTCTGCCTACTGGCTTGTCTATATGTATGTCTGTTCGGTCCAGTGCTCCGTTAATACAATGGCGATTTCGATGAAACTTGGTTGGTAGGTTCATACCATGACCTAGCTGTGTGCAAATGAGAACCGTTGCTATGGACCCATCCGTTTCCTAGCAATGGACCTTTGACATTTTCAAAAAAATCTCAAAAGTTTACTTTTTTCAAAAATCGGTCCATGAGCGACTGTGGGCAGTACATTCAGCCATATTGTCAAAAATTTCCAGCCGGATCCTATGAAAACTGTCGGAGAATATAGACTTTGAATGAACCCTGGTCGAAAACAATAAAAAAACGAAGTTTGTTATATCTCAGAGACTGAGTCAGATATACATGAAACTGGTATGGTAGGTTCATGGTATGTCCTAGTTATGTGTGAGAAAGAACCGTTGCCATGGACCTCTCCGTTGCCCAGCAACGGCCGAAAAAACCTCTAAATGTGGGGGTATTTTAACGAAAAAAACAATCTGCAGCATTAACCCTTGAAGCTAAAATCGTGAATTTTCTTGTGCTTATTCCTCAGGTCATTCCCCATCGAACGGGCCCATCGCATCAGGTTCTATTGGGTAGCCGACTACCCATGTCCGCCTACCAGCTTGTCTGTCTGTCTGTCCCGAGCATATCTCCGTGGGTTTTGATCCGATCCTAATAAAAAATTTGGGTGGGAGGTTTCTATCATGATCTAGTTATGTTTTCCTGAGAATGGGCGTGCTGCGCCCATGGGCAGAGCCACGCCCAAAAAACGTGTTTTTAGGGGGTAGCCGATTTCAAGTTACTTCTTCTCCGAGGGGGTTTGTCGAATCTGGCAGGGGTTTCGGTATTTGGTTAGCCCAATGGCACCTGCATAGCCCCACGGAGCTCGATTTTTTTTTTTTTTTTTTTTTTTTTTTTTCATTTTCGTCCCCATGTCAAGGTCACAAGGTCACAAACTTAGAAAATGTCAAAAAATCAATAAATTGGGCATCGAGCTCCTAAGGTTTTCAACTGTTTTGAATGAAAGTTGGTATGCAAGTTGTGCTCTTCGAGTACTATAACTTTCATCTTTTACGTTTTTATCCCCCGCCGCGTGGCAGAAGGGGGATATAGTTGTCACCCAGGGCGTCCGGCTGTCCGTCCGTCCGTCCAGGCGTCAACATTTATAGCTGTGAATGCGATAACTCATAAACTGTTCGCCATATCGATTTGAAATTTGAGTCACACATGTACCACCTGAAAAGGAAGAACCTTATTGATTTTGGGCGTGGCCGGATCCAAGATGGCCGACTGGGGCGGCATCAACATTTGTAGCTGTGAGTGCGATAACTCATAAACTGTTCAACATATCGATTTGAAATTCGGGTCACAAATGTACCACCTGAAAAGGAAGAACCCTATTAATTTTGGGCGTGGCCGGATCCAATATGGCCGACTGGGGCGGCCATCTTGAAAAAAATGTTTTTTGTAATAAATGGAAAACCGCTTATCTGATTTCAATTATTTTTGGTTACTACGTTCCTCACCCCTGGGGAACTATTTCGAGATGATGACCAAATGGTGTCTTGTTTCCAATTCACCTCCCTCATTATCTGGAATATGTATGACCTTTTTCATTCAATGGCAGGGGATTCCCCATCTCTGATGGTATATTTCCCGATTCCCGCCAGTTTGTCTGTGGCGTCCCCTCGAAGGTCAAAAAATAAAAAAGGCGAACCGTGTACATTGCTCGTGAACCATCGCCGTCTCCAGATTTGTTCTTGTTATTTTTATTGAGCTATTTGGGAGCAAAGTGAAAAGCAGAGTTAAAAATTTGGTTCACGTCTGTCTGTCGGTCTGTCTCCAGATGTCAGTTTATAATTGAGGAATGACTTAATTTCAATTGAAAGTTATATTTTGAATACTGTAGAACACAAATCTGAAAATGAACCTGTAGATTAGCAGTACTTTTGCTCTGAATTTGGTAAATGGAATGTCATCCCAATCACGCATGCACAGAGAGGAATGAGATAATTGTCTTCGTCTGTCTGCCTATTTGGCAGTCAAATGAAATTGAAAATCATTCTAAACAGGAAACTTACTGTTTTTAGGGATGCCATAAAGGACATAAAAAACTAATGTGATGTGTTTAATAAGGTGGTGCAAAGGATGCTGCATCAATGACAGTAATCTTTTGATAAAGTTCCCCCCCCCCCCCCTTTCAGCCTTTGATTCTTGGTCTTTATGAGTGCTGAGCTTCTCAAGGCTGGTGGAAATGGTTAAGGCTTCTGCTTACAGGGGAAACTTCTCAAGGCTTCTCCTGCTTACAGTGGAATTTGCGCATTGCGTTCCTCCAAGCCCGTCCCTCGGTGTACTGCAGTGAGAGTGGAGGGTGGTGGGCTCTTGGCAGAGGTGTCCGAAGTGAAGACCCGTTAGGCCGATTACTTTGAGCGGCTGTACCAGGCTGATCCATCAGCAGTTGAGTTGCATGTCAGGGGTGTTACTATCCTGATTGCTGACCCTCCAATCAACTGTGATTCACCTTCGTTTGTGGAAACAATGGCTGCTGTGAACCGGTTGAAATGGAATAAAGCTCCCAAGATCTGTGGCATCCATGCTGAACTGCTCAAGGCTGGTGGAAATGTTGTACTCATATTGTTGTATGCAGTTCTGTGCTCTGTCTGGAACACAGGCATCATCCCAACTGACTGGAAGAGGGGCTTTGTCCCTCTCTGGAAAGGGAAGAGGGATCGCCAGGACTGCAACAACTACTGAGGGGTGATGCTGCTCTCAGTGCCGGGCAAGGTCTTTGCTCGGATAATTCTTGGTAGGATTCGCCACCATCTGCTTGAGCACCAGCGCCCAGGGCAGTCAAGCTTTACACCAAAGAGGTCAACGATTGACCGTATCCTTGCTCTTCGGGTCCTCACCGAACGCAGACGAGAGTTTTGACAGGGGTTGCTTGCAACCTATGTTGATCTCTGCAAAGCGTTCGATTCAGTGAATCGGGATGCCCTCTGGAGGATTCTTGGTCTTCGTGGGGTGCCACCAAAACTGATCAATCTGATGTCTGACATATACTCTGGTACTGAGAATGTTGTGAGATGTGGTGGTACCATCTCTGACTTATTTCCAGTTGTTACTGGAGTTTATCAGCAGTGTGTACTGGCCCCCACACTTTTCAGCACTTGTATGGACTGGATTCTAGGAAGGATGTCGAAGAGATCAAGCTGTGGTGCATCGTTTGGGAATGTCAAGATCTCTGACTTTGATTTCGCAGATGATGCAGTCATTTTCGCAGAGGCACTGGATATCCTTTTGGGGGCCCTCGAGGTGCTGAATGAGGAGTCGGAGCCGCTGGGTTTACGAGTTTCCTGGGTCTAAGATCCAGGCTTTCAATGACATCTTGGATGCTGCCATCTTGTCTGTACCTGTTTTTGGTGAGGATGTTGAGGTCGCGCAGAAATTAATTTACTTCCACAGTCATATTCAAGTCTCCGCTGGCTGTGAACCAGAGATCAATGGACGTCTGGGTCGGGCCTGGGGAGTCGTGGATTCACTGGATCATGGGGTGTGGGAGGACGAAAGTCCAAGTCTTCAGGTCCTTGGTGCTTCCAGTCTTCCTCTACGGAAGTGAGACTTGGACTCTGACCAGGCATCTGAGATGGAGACTTAATTCCTTTGGTACCAGGTCTCTTTGGAGAATCCTTGGCTATCGCTGGTCGGACTTTGTGTCCAATGAGCAGTTGCTGAGAGAGACTCAAATGAGATTTGTTACCTGCATTGTCCGTGAGCATCAGCGTCAGCTGCGGCTGTATGGACATGTGGCTCGTTTTCCTGACGCTGATCCTGCTCACCAGATTCTCTCAGCGAAGGAGCCTCATGAGTGGAGGAGGCCAATGGGCCGGCCACGTGCCTCGTGGTTGCAGCGGGTTGATAAGCATCTCAAGGAGAATGGGATGGGCCAGGTATCTGCCTGGGGGGGTGGTCAGACAGAGGCCTCAGGAGTACCGGCGGAAAGTGGACACAGCAACGCGCTGCTCTGGCACATGCTCCCATTCCTGACCTGACCTGACCTATGAAGCGGTTATTGTATGTAATTTGAATTGTATACTTGAACACAGTGGAACAAAAATCGCCTAATTGACACTTACAAAACCCTCTAGTTTAGCAGTCCTGCACCTGGGCAAAATATTACGCCATGTTACACCACCTCAACCAATCAAATTTGCTGCTTGCACTCTCAGTGTTGGGGAATATCGAGATTCAGACAAAATCGTGGATGGTAGGAAATATAGATTGTGATCAGAAACGCAAAGCCAGAGTTGAAAAGACCCTTCCCATGTCTTCTTTCTCAAGACTGCGTGGGTTGGTGTTCGATGAACTCCCTACTTATTGGTCCCCTACCGGTTTCACCAGAGGGGACTACAGGTTTGCTCCGTCTGTCCTTCCGTCCAACCTGTCGTTTTTCAGTCCTTTTTCCCCGTACCCTTTAATATACTCAACTGAAACTTGGTACACTGTTTTATTATGATAGGTTCCAGAACAAGTTCGAGTTTCAGGGCATTTCGGCAATTTTTCACAGTTATGCCCTTTTGGACTTCACTTATTATACACTGGTCAGTTTTCAGCTGCTCTGACTCCACCCCACTGCTTTACACCCATTGGCTGGACAGTTAAGTTGGCCTGACTCCATCCCAATTAAAATCATGCGCTGCCATTGCATGAAGCTGCACAGATCGGCAGGCCTCGGGCCTTAGCCATGGGTGTTAGTCGAATAATCCCAGTTATATTACGGTGATGTATTATAATATATGCATGTTTTTGCTTCATGTATGTACATCGGGGCATTTTTATTTTTATTATTTTCGGCACCAAACACGCCATCATACACCACCTAAATAAATAATGGATAAAAACATCCATTGGGACCAGTAGGGGGACATGTATTGCAAAGCAATTCTCGCTCTTGTTAAAAAAAATTCTCAATCGAGCAGAAACTTGACCGATTTCATTTGAAAAGTGTACGACTGCAGAACTATTTAATCCTTTCATTCTGATTGGAGAAGCAAATTACACAAAATGCACCTAAATACCATGCTTTGCACTCGTGGTGATGAAGAAGGGATTATGATGACCGGAAACTTTAACTGATTGCATTACTGTAAATGGATCTTTATTTTTTTTTTCAAAAAAAAACACTCGTTTTTGTGTGTTCAGCAGTAATATTTGATTCTTACATTGCTATTCGGTTGTCTTGTACCTGCAGTCGTAAAGATGGACAACGAAGCTGCCACCATGCCAGTTGGCTCATCAAAAAGGGGCAGCGCCATGCCACTGAAGAAAGAATTATCTGACGTACAGGACGTTCTAAGCTGTAGTGTGAAGGTCGAGGTTACGTCTGATGATGAATGCAGTTCGACTACGCCAGACCACAGCATCGACAACGTATGGTCAAAATCTGTGTGTTGTGTGTGTGTGTGTGTGTGTGTGTGTGTGTGTGTGTGTGTGTGTGTGTGTGTGTGTGTGTGTGTGTGTGTGTGTGTGTGTGTGTGTGTGTGTGTGTGTGTGTGTGTGTGTGTGTGTGTGTGTGTGCTGTGTTACAGATTGGCCGTCACACATCAAGAAAGTTCGCTCATACTAAGGATGTCTCAAAAATGCTGTGAATTTTGCAAACAATCTAACTCTCAGCTGAATCGTGGCCAAGCTATAAACCCCCATCCTGGTGTTTCACAGGCAGGGCGAGCCATCTGTGTGTGCCGTCCCTCGGATGGACGTTAAACTTGACGCCCCATCTGCCGGCATTAGCTGGTGGAAGTTAAAGATCGAATGGCATCCTTCGCAAAAAGTAGGCAAGCTATCACCGGCACAATGAACAAAATCCAAATTCCTGCCATAACTATTGAGTCGAGCGTCATGCTTGGCCAGCTGGTTCGTGAAGGACTTTAGCCAAACACTTCCCCTGGCCAACCCCACAAGAACGTGGGGATAATTGTGGCCGTTCAAAAGGAAGAAGAAGACTATCATTGCACCTCTTTTGCTCATTGTGTTTATAAAAAATACCTCTCATTGTGTACTTGTTTAAAAGGAAACCATGTACTGGACCAATTGTATCCATCCTCTCATTTGTGTCATCTCTCCGTTCCCCATACTGTATGCAGGATGGCTCACAGCCAAATGGAGACATTTCAAGCCAGATGTTGAAGTCCGTGAAAAAAGAAGAGTATGAGGAAGATGATGAAGATAAGAAGCCTGGGAATTCTTGTCTGCTTGCCGACCTGCAGACCTGTTTCAAAAAAGCTGCCAAGCCAACGGTCACTTTCTGGCCTTTTGGTTGGCGTGACAAACTCTGCACCTGCCATTCCTGCCTGGTAAGCCCCAATTGTGTCGACGCAACACCAACAAATCATTACGTTCTTCGAACGCCTCTCCACAAAAACGTTAATAATAATGCTTCACGGCGGTTACATTGTGTGGTCTCGGGGGAAGTCTGTTCAACCTTGGTTCAACATTATGTGTGGTTCACTAGGTTTAATGATTTTACACATAACTATGAGACTGCAGTGATATTACACTTTTTGAAGATGATTTTCATGATCCAGTTTGTCTCCTGTGGTTGGCTTTTGGTGATACAATGAAAGACCAGATGTGATCTTACAATATTACTCTCAAATAAAAGAAGCCTATCGAGGGATGATTGATTTATTATTGTGAGCTTTCTCACCTCGTCCGATTTAAATTATTTCATTCCTAAACCCTTATATACCTAGTAATACTCAAACAATGGCAGTGTTTCTTGTTTATGGATACTCTCTTCTCTCCTTGCTGCTTGGTTCCATTTTGACCCATCATGCCTGTGCTATGTCAACAGCACATTAATTAAATCCATCAGTTGATCTACTTGATTTTAGTGGGTGACGGGGTGTGATGGGAGGAGTAGTGGGGAGGAAGACAGTGGGAGCAGGTACAGGGACATCATCAGGGTGTGTTTGTTGTTACCCCATGTGTGCGAAGCAAAAAATGGGGTTAAATGTCGGTTTATGATCGAGGAACAACCTTGCTTTCATTTATATGTTATATTTTCACATTTATATGTGATATTTTGAAGACAAATCGGAAAACGAACCTGTAGTTTGTATTTATTTATTTATTTGTATGTACACTGTCGAGGCTCGTATGAGAGCTAACACACAACAGACAACATGGCAAGCAGGAGAGGTGGGGTGGGAGAGGGAAGGAAAAAACACTGGGGAACAGAGACATGAGGAGATCTGTGGAAGGGAGAGGGATGGGGTGGGGGTACACAGGGTAAACAAGATGGACACTACAGGGACTTTCAGGAAGGAAAGCAGGGAATTTGAAGGTAGGTTTTGGGTGGATTAGCAGACGTGAAAAAGATCATGGTTTTGGATGGGGGAAGGTAAGAGATGGTGATGAACAGCTGTTTAGCAATATTGTACTTTATGTCTGAATTTGACCCGATCACAAATGCCCAGAGAGGAGTGAAGAGTTTTCGTTTGCTTGTTTTTACAGCGCGTGCGCTGTATACAATTGCACCGAGTTTGAAATGTCCCCGGTGTCTACCACGTCTCCGGTGTCCCCCCCCCCCCACGTGCTTCAAGACAGCCACTGACGGCCGTCCGGTACATGCAGTGCATAACCTAGACGAAAATAGCAAGAATTGATGGAAATAGCCGAGTATTTCAATGGAAATTTGTGAAACTAATGTGTTATATATGTGAAAACCATTTAATTTATTGCTTGACGGGAAAAAAACCAAGGAACGCGCCCCTCTCATGTACGAACGAACGAAAGACGTCATTTCCGCCCACCATCGCATTTCGCGCCGAAAGACGTCATTTCCGCCCACCTTCGCATTTTGCGCCGAATGCTGAAAGCTAAATTTTTCTTGTGCTATCATTCTTTTGCGGCCTCCTGCCACGCTGTATCGAACAATTTCATTCCTTCTGTTATATATATAGAGGTGCTTATCACAATAATAACAAGATTTTTACATTTCAAATATTAAGTACGCTTTTTAATTGTTTTTCAACTGAAAAGGCATAAATTGCATATTTTAACATTAGTGTACTTATTTGCTTCACCACACATGCTGTATTGAAGGATTTCACTTGTTTTTAACTCAGTCTGCCTTTCTGGCAGTCAAACATGAAATCATTCCAAACAGGAAACGTACTGTTATTAAGGATGTCATAAAGGACACAAACAACAGGCACGAATAACTCACGAAACGTGTTAAACTAGAACACGGTTGAGCGCATACCTCTGTCAGGCTGACCAGTTTACGTTTTGTATCCCACTGACAGGCTCGATCTGGATTCCAACCTGAACTAAAATTGAATCGGCTTGTTCTCGTCACCTACAAAACTCAATCAAACAAAGTTTCATCATGACTCGTCCACAAATGTTTGAAATATCGTGCTTTGTGTCATTTTTGGCCCCATCTCCCAACGGTGAAGAATCACTTCAAAAAATTCTCGAATCCGGATCTTCACCAAAGTCGAATCGATTCCTCCTTGTCACACACCCAACCTGTCCACCAAGTTTCGGCTGAATCTGTCCATAACGTTTTGAGATATCCTGTTCACAGACACTGACAGACAAACATGGGTGAAAACATATAATAATAATAAACATAACCTAAACCATCCAACTTCAGTGCCGGTGGTTAAGTCAAAATGCATCCACATTTCTATCACTGCATTTCAGTACCGTAGTTAATGGCAGCTCTGTGATGTGCGCAGGATATGTATCAACGCGAAGGCCTAGCATTCCTGCTTGAGCCATGTGACACGATTGTCGAGTACGAGAAGCAAGGACTGCAACAACAATGGGGGGGCTCCGGATCTGTTGACCCATTGCTTAAGGCATTAAACAGCCTGGATCGCGTTCAACAGGTTGAACTCATCTGTGGTGAGTATCTTTCTTTGGAGGAGCAAACTCGGAGTTTATTCTTTCATCTGTTGCTTTTCTCGTATTATTTTCTGCTATTTTTTTTTGTATTCTACTTTTTGATTCCTGCGTTTTCTTGAAGATTTTTCTCGTTTGTGGTTAGCGTCGTGTGTGCTGACAGGATGGCGCAGAGGGAACACCCTTGCGTTCAAGCCATCTAAGTCTTGGTTTGATTCCCGACGACTATAAACTGTCGGATTTGTGCTTCGCAAGCAGGTCGTTTCATCGCAAAGTGCACCGTCCCTCGGAGGGGCGTTAAGCTGGGTGTCCCTTCTGCTAACGTTAGTTGGTGGATGCTAATGATCCAAAGAGTAGGCAAGCTATCTCTGGCACCCAGGCCAAATTCAAAGTTCCTGCTCTAATCTACAAGGGGCTGTGCATCAGTGGCATAGCTGCTTCCCTCAGCCAATAATGCTACCCCACAGCCATGTGCTGCATACGAAATGATAATAATAAGAAGGCGGTGTATTTGAAAACGGGTAAATGTTTTTGAACAAGAATGAGCACTCGGTGTGTGCTATTACCTTTGCATATAGGCTTCCATCAATTTCAGGAACAGTCGCTGGGTTCTTTTTTGCTTGTTTTTAAAGCA
The DNA here is from genome assembly GCF_056783735.1 of Eptatretus burgeri. Lineage (NCBI taxonomy): Eukaryota > Metazoa > Chordata > Myxini > Myxiniformes > Myxinidae > Eptatretus > Eptatretus burgeri. The sequence continues at coordinate 16,583,320 of NC_140973.1, forward strand.
ATCTATCAATAAAACAACGACATGTTCCATATGCTTTCTGTTGTATTTGATGATTGAGATGATTGATCATAAATTTTTGTTTTGTAGAATACAATGAGCTGAAGACTGAGCTGATGGATTATTTGAAAGGTTTTGCTGATCAAGGAAAGGTATGCATGCTGGAATTATTACTACTATACTTGAGTTACCTTGTCAAGCCTAGTGTTGGCGCAGTGGTAAGGGCAGTGGCTTGGGATCCAAACGGTCCTGAGTTCAAGCCCTGTTGCGCCACTGAATTAATACACCAGGGGGTTGACTCAGCCTGTCATCCTTCCGAGGTCGGCGAAGTGAGTACCAGTGTACTGGGCCGGTGTATACCCCGGTTAAAATAGGTGTACCATATCTCTGTGTGTCGTAAGGGCGACCAGGGTTGCGTCAGGAAGGGCATCCGGCGTAAAACATGTGCCAAATCACTATGCGGATCATGCGGATGATCCGCTGTGGCGACCCTTAACGGGAGCAGCGAAAGAAGAAGAAGAAGAAGAGACTTGAGTTACCTTGTAAAAAGTACTTTTTATAATTATCTTCGTTATAATGGATGGCACTTTCAATGGATAATCCTGTTTTAATGAATAGGTTTCCACTTGATATAATCAACAGTGAAATGTATATTTTTTTTAAAAATTATTGATTATCAGGAATTTATCCACGTAGCAATTGTAAGGAAATTAACTTGATCTCTCTCCGAGTCAAATGGGAAGTGCAGATCAAACTTCTTGGGTGAAATGTAGAAAAAGTAAAAAGTGTTTTTTATACGTGCTGAGCGATGACAGTTATGTTGTGCTCTTTAAGTGGCAGGATAGCTTGGAGGTCATCTCTGAGACGTCTATCCTGGGTTTGGATATCAGCCCAGGTATAAATGGTCATCCTGATGCCTCACATGCAAGTCGACACGTCACTCGGATGGACATCAATCTGGGAGTCACATCTTGCTAGCGTTAGTCGGACAGTAAATATCCCTCTGTGTCTTTGGAGAGGAGTAGGCGAGTTATCACCGGCACTCTGATCAAATTCCAATTTCCTGCTACCTTTAGTTCAATATCAGGCTTGGCAAGCCAGTTCATGAAAGACTTGGGACAAAAACGTTCCCCAGCTGACCCGAAAACAAGGAACAGTTGAGGCCTTCAAAGATGGTCAGTGTATCGTCGAGGCAAATTGAAGTGGGGAAAGTCCAGGTCCACACATCCCTTTACAGGGAAAAAACATGATTATACCTTAGCTGACTGCAACAATCATACATTTATTAGTAATAATAAAGGATACCTTGTACATTTTGTGACATCCTAATTGCTTCTGTACCACCCTCTACCACCCCTCTTGTCCTCATCCTCCCCCTCCTCTTCCCTCGTCCTTTTACCAAACCTTCCAATACTCCGCCCATGCCCTTTTACTTTCATATTCTAGGTTGTGCGGAAGGAAGATATCGAGCAGTTTTTCCAGGGCATGCATTCCCGCAAGCGTCGAAGGATGGAAGGCAGTAATGTTCCGTATTACTGCAAATAGGTCGTTTGAGAACCGTTTGAAATACCCAGAATGCAAACAAACCTGGAAAAACAAGTCACATCGGTATCGTTTAGGTGTTTGTTCCCAAATTCCTTTGGTGAAAAACTTTTCTGACATCTTCAGAATAGTGGCTATGCCTGTGATTTGGTGAATCTGGACAACTTAGTGCAAACATCTGTTTATTTGGGGAAGGGGGGGAGGGTGGGCTGTCGTTATTAGTGTAAATGCAAATGAATGAGAAAGGGAACCACTTTTCCACGAATCATTGGGGGTATCCATCTTGTTTCAACATGCATAACGTCTCGCAATCCTAAACCTCCACCCACCCGCTGCTGTTAGTTTAGAAGAGATTTTACAAACGCCGTCAGAGAGCTTGAAATAAATTGCTTTGTTCCTTTACGTTTCACCAAACGGGTGATTATATTGCAATTTTCATTAAGAAGAGTTTATTTTGTTTGTTTGTTTTTTTTCTTAAACATTCAGAGGGAAAAGGCCCATGTTCTGGCAAGTCACATTTCAATGTTTACATTGCTAAAGTACAACTTCCTGTTGTGCATTTCTTCTTCCAGCGCAATTTTTTTTTTTTGTTTGTTTTCCCATCACATCCCATTGAGCGCCGTTACCTTTGGGAGAAAGCTTGAATAGTATTAGACTGTTTTTGTGAGCATTTTACATTTGGGGTTCGGATCCTCTGTTTCCGTCGTCATTTGTACGCTGAAGGCAGACGCGCGCCGTGGTCCTGTGCAATTCTAACCTTCCGAAAAACCTTCCGACAATTGAAACCTTCTGACGCATCATAACCTTCCAAATGATTTGATTACATTTATTGATAGCGTTGGCCATTAAAAATAAAAATGTAAAGTTTGGGGACTGCTCATTGGTCAGAAAGGATACACCTCCATGGATGATCGGATACGCCTCCTTTTACTTGTATTAATAGCTAATCCTTGTTTGTGGAGCCTCTTAATTTTGTTGCATTTTAAGGAATTTTCTTACATTATAATCATACTGGTAAGTTTTTTTTTTTTTTTGTTTGTTTGTTTGTTTTTATTGTTGATATTTTGAACTTCCATTTCTTGCATTCGAGTGCTTTAACTGAGCTCTGCTTTTAACGTTCTTGGCCTGGTGTTCCACTTGTAACGTTCACCTGTGTGCCGTGCATTGAAATGATTCGTTGACCTTCAAAATAAATCCGCAACGCTTGTTGCTCAGTAAAATGTATTGTCGTTTATAGTTTTAGATTCTTGAGCCAAGCAGCTTCACCTTTTGTATTTCATGCTCTGCAAATGAAGCAGAACATATTTATTTCCCCACCCCCCCCCCCTCAAGTGCAAGGTTTTGATTTTGGTTGATGTTTTGCCCTTTAAATCGCAAAACGTGTTTACCTCGCTGTCGATCGGAATGTATTTCACAGTTTTGATCCTCATGGATCTATGTTAGATTTCCTTCCGTTTGCACGTTTACCCATCTGTCTTCCTCTCAAGCCCCTGCTGTTCTTCATACAATCTTGTAATTGGTGTAATTTTTCTTTCAACCTGTAATAATTCATCTCAATTCCTGAACCATCATTTCCTCAACCGGTCACCGAGAAGGTCCTTTATTAACCATCCACTGCGCAGTGGAAGGTGTGTGTGTTTTTTTTGGGGTTTTTTTTCCACTCTTGGATCGTTACTTTGTCATTGGTGAGTGGGCTTGCGGATCTATGACCCCATGACCAATTGCCGTCCGGAGTCTTGCACTCCTGGTAGGGTCACCCAAGGCGGTTAGGTCGTAAGACAAAATCCTAGACTAAAAGGGATCCAAATAAGACCTCAACGGCAAAACGGGCAGAACACAACATGAAATGTGTGAACGGCTTTGTAGGTGGATGAAAGCTGCAGCGGGTGGGAGACCGCCAATCGTCTCGGTATCCCTGCCATTGGAATTTGGTCCCCCACCCATCAAATGTGTGGTGGCTGTTGTGCACCAGTCTCCCCACGGCCCACACTAAAACAAGTCACGCACAGGCGTTTTTTTCTGTTCGTGGTTTGAAGATCGCCCTCGTCAGCCACCTGCGGACCCACAAATCGTGAACAGGAAAACTATCATACTCGGCTATGAGTGATCGCCGATTTGATTTGATTCGGTTGGTTTTTATATCCGTGCATGTCCAGGACAACTTTTTACCATTTGAGCTTTTGTCGTCAAATTTTCTACAAACCTTTATTGTACGAATATGGCAAATTATAAGAATATACATGTATACATTCTTCCCACATCGGTTCCCGTACTTTGATCAATGCTTTGGTGATTCCTTATATCGTTCTACCTGTCCATCGACACAGAGCACCAAGGCCTTCATGATTAAGACAAGCTTTCTATTCCACTCTCCGTTTGTTTTGCACGACAATCGATCAAACTTGTCGAAGTCGGTTATTTATACAAGGAAGCATCTTGATAATACACATCCAAAAAAAAAAACCCTTTTTATTATTTCTTTAACATCACCTCGAACATTTCTCTTTTCTTCTCTCTCCTCTCTCCTTCCCATCACTTTTATTACTTCACACTCTTCCCCTCCTCAGTTGCATGATGTAAAGCCCCTTACAAATTAGCAATTTTTCTTTTACATACGTACGCAGCACAAGGCTGTGGGGTAGCGTCATTGGCTGGATGTGCAGCTGATGCAGTGCCCCCTGTAGGTTAGGGCAGGAATTTATAATTTGTTCATCGTGCCAGCGATACCTCGCCCAGTCTTCTTCACGAAGGGCACCGTGGGATACGAGTGTGGTGCACTCGTCAGCCAAATTGCTCATCTGCACAGATAAAATTGACTTTTTTTTCTTTTCAAAGCTGGCCTGCCGACTTTGAAAGAGGAAAACTCGACTGTCTGCACGGGTCGTAGTTTTAAAGGAAGTTTTATACCTGCACATACCGATCGGATAGGATTTTCACATCAAGTTTAAGCGAGCAAAGTAATATCCAATATCTGTCACATTATACCAAATGCATGATCAAAATTTCTACCTCTGGAGAGGAAGTATTTGTTTTTTGTTAACAAAGTTTTGTCCTCTTGAAAGAGTAGGTGATGATGGGGTAAAAATGCACTGTTCTGACAGTGGGGCCACATTTAAACACAACAAAGAAGAAAATGAACAAAATGGGACAGAGGAAATAGAGGAGGAGAGGAACGTAGTCATCTGCAGGTATGAATGTTGGGTTAGGGTTAATGGGGTAGAAGAAATTGATGGTAGATGTGTGAAATAAGCAAAGGATGAGAAAGGTTGAAAGTGGTGTTTAAAAATAAAAATGGAAATGTTTGTGTCTATGTATGTCGTGAGATCGTGGTGCTCTGCTTGCTTGAAGCCCTGGAAGGAGGAGTTGCTGGGTTCGGTGAGCTGAGAGAGCAGGGCCGGGTCGACAGGAGTGGCGGTTAATAAATAGACGTAACCGACCTGTCTGATGCTGGAGCAACAGGACGTTTATGTACTTCCGCCTCGTAGGAAATAATGCCAATTATGTTTCGAGCTTTAAATCTCACAGAACACGAGAGATAGATGTGATGATCTGTTCATCACGTACATCGTACATGTACGTACATCGATCTATTCATCACCCAGGACACTCCAGTGTTGATAAGGCTTCATCACCGATCAGAAAATGGGGAATTAAAAAATTGTTTCTCTGAAATGAGGTTTTTGTTTTTTTTACAAAATGTGGCCATCTCCTTTTTAGGTCATCTCTAACGAAATGACCTAATAAAACCAGTGTCGATGTCCGTACGTACGTCCATTTTTTTCTTCCGATTTTCTTGATATTTGGTATGTGGGTAGATGTCGATGAGGGATGCACGATGGTATGACCTTTGACCCGATTGAAGGTCAATGTCAAGGTCACTCCAAAGTTGCAAAATCATCCATTTTCAAAATCTATTTCCTCCGCCGTTTATGATCCGATCTTCGAAATTCCTTCAGATTCTGATAATATGGAACAATATCTAAATTTGGTCAGGCTGGTTTTTGTAAATTCGTCCTGGTTATCGAGTCACGTGTCTTCAAAGTTAGAAAAATCGTCGATGTGATACGGTCAAAAAAAATTCGCCCGATCTTGATGAAACTTGGTAGGTAGGTAGGGGTCGATGAGTGATGCACGACGGTATGACTTTAGACCTGATTGAAGGTCAATGTCAAGGTCACTGATGCTGTAAACTTGTGAAATCATCCATTGTCAAAATATCATCCGCCATTTATGACTCAGAAATGCGGTTTGATTTCTGAGGTCCGGTTTCTATCCTTTTGAAGACACATTGATCATAAATGTTCCAAATCAACCATTTTCAAAATCTATCTCTGGATAATTCAGAAATGTAGTTTGATTTCTGAGGTTTTCTATCCGTTTTACTCCCAGGCTTTCATCTGTACGTTGAACCAAAAGACAAGACGACATCGAAGCCATTCTAAGCCGATCAGAGATCCACATCTACAGAGCTTCAGAGATGACCGTCACTCCCAACCGGGGGTAATTTTTTTTTGTAGATTAACAGCACATGAAGTGAATCCATGCATCATAACTTACTGAAGTGGATTTATAAAAACTTTCCCTGCTTGTATCTCTCAACCAAACTTTGGAACAGTTTGACACTGTTGGTTCTTGCCGCCATCGCTGGGATTTCTATTTTGCCTTGCTCGTGTTGCATCAGCAGGCCAAATCCACATCAGCTGTTTCATTGATACAGGAGGCATGATTATTACCCTCACCAGATGAGAGAGAGGGTATTACATTTGCATCCGTTTGTCTGTCTGTCTGTCCACACAAAATGTGCTAGCGTAGACCACAAATGCCACCTGGTGGTAAGCCAGTATTACACGTTATCTTCTTTCAACCGAGTACCGCCATAATTAGAATGTGAGTATGTCTATAAAATACATACTATAAAATCAGTCCGTACGTAATCGATAAAATACGTGCGATTGGAAAGTGAATCTGTACAATAAAACCGAAAAGGTCCATTTGTCCACTGAAGGGAAACTACATCGTCTGCACACAAAAGTCCTGGCGAAGGTTTGGGATCTCCGATTGCTCTTTCTCGTCTCGTACTGCAACGTGTGCCAAGAGTTCGTTTCTAGGGGTTGCTCGGGGTATCATCAGGTGAAACTTGCTTGTTCGTATGCAGGAGCAAATATACACTTGTCATGTACAAAATGTCTTGGGATTGGTCTCTCACCAATGATTTAGGAAAGCATCCCTCCCAGAGGAATGGACACTTGGCATTGAATGGATTTAAATGATTCTGCAGATTTCACCCATAATCCCTTCTGGCATCCCTAAACTTAGCCCTTCAGCTGTTGGCACAGACCAGCGAAGGATGAATAATGCACATGCAAAACAAAACCTCCCCACTGGTCCCAAAGTACCATAAGGCGAGGCAAACCGTTTACGGTAGCCGGAGTAATGAATTGTCTTCAAAAGGCATAAGCTTGACTGCAAGGCATTTAAAGAAATATCCGAAGACCTATTGGTCTTTTGCTCTTGACAATGGATTTTTTTTTCCCAACATCAAGGGTGTTTCTTTTTTGTCTTTGTCCATCATCTATCCCTGAAGGCTGCACCATGTCCGTCTCGTCATGGCGTGGGGCACGTCCACACAGCATTGACTTAAAGATGGCCGCGTTCATCTGGAGTCTCAGATCCCCCCTCAATTCTTTACTTGTGGATGTCTGTGTGCTGATAAATGAACCGCGAATAGTAATCCAACATTCACTGTCATTGGGCCTGTCAGGGTGGCAGAGAGGTATCCACTCTCGCCTCAAAGCTGTCTCGTCTGGATTAGAATCCTGACCCAACTGTAAACTGTCATCCCGGAGTTTCACAGGTGGGGAGATACATCAAAACACCTGGTGTAACCCTTGCCAACAAACTGCTTCGGCAGCACCTGAGGCTAACAGAATATGGTACGTCGGATCAGATCATTGTGATTGCTGATGTGATGTGTCCATTGCACCTGAGGGTCATTATTTCATAAAATGGAAGGTTGCTCGGCGGATAAAGTGTGAGCAAAATGGAAAGGGTGGAGTGGTTATGGGAGAAGGTTAGGCTATTGTTGTGGAGGTGGAGGTGGTTAAATATTGTACTATTCTCGCGTATGTAATATCTTGAATACATAGAAGAATATAAAATACCACGGTTTCTTTAATATCAAAAAGAGAGTCCCATATTAATCAATGTAACAACTGTTCTCTCAGTTATCATTATGGACCATGTGCAGAACGTTGGTGCTGCTGAAGCAGTTGCTAGGCAACAATCCTGGATCAGTCACCACTCTGACTCGGTTTGTTTTCCAAGTTTCTGCCTTCTTATTTTGTATGCAGCACATGGCTGCGGGTAGAAGCATTGGTTGAGGGGCGCCACTGCCACTGATACAGTGCCCCCTATAGATTACAGCAGAAATTTGAAAATTTGTTAAGGATGCTGGTGATAGCACGCCTCCTCTTCGCGAAGGACACCATGGGATCTTTTATGTGCACCAACTCATGTCGGTAGATGGGACGTCCAGTTCAACGCCCATTCGAGGGATGACACATGCATCAGTGAATCACCTTGACTGTGAAATACCGGGATGACGGTTTATAGCTGGGTCAGGATTCAAACCCAGGCTTGGCAGCTTGGAGGAGAGTGTGCGCACTCAGCTTGGAGGAGAGTGTGCGCACCCATCTTGGAGGTGAGTGTGCGCACCCATCTTGGAGGTGAGTGTGCGCACCCATCTTAGAGACGAGTGTGTGCACCCATCTTGGAGACGAGTGTGTGCACCCATCTTGGAGGCGAGTGTGCGCACCCAACTTAGAGGCGAGTGTGCGTGTCCCTCTTGGAGGAAAGTGTGCGCACCCAGCTTGGGGGCGAGTGTGCGCACCCACCTTAGAGGCGAGTGTGTGCACCCATCTTGGAGGTGAGTGTGCGCACCCATCTTAGAGGCGAGTGTGTGCACCCAACTTGGAGGTGAGTGTGCGTACCCATCTTGGAGGCGAGTGTGTGCACCCATCTTAGAGGCGAGTGTGTGTACCCATCTTGGAGGTGAGTGTGCGCACCCATCTTAGAGGCGAGTGTGTGCACCCATCTTAGAGGCGAGTGTGTGCACCCAACTTGGAGGTGAGTGTGCGTACCCATCTTGGAGGCGAGTGTGCGCACCCAGCTTGGAGGCGAGTGTGCGCACCCAGCTTGGAGGCGAGTGTGCGCACCCATCTTAGAGGCGAGTGTGTGCACCCAACTTGGAGGTGAGTGTGTGTACCCATCTTGGAGGTGAGTGTGCGCACCCAGCTTGGAGGTGAGTGTGCGTCCCTCTCGGCCACCTTACCATCTGTTCTACGAACTTGTTGAAGGAGGTATCGTAACCAAAATTAATGTTTTCCTTGCGTGGCGTCAATGACGGGAATGTTAAGAGATTCACACGAAATTTCCTCTTGAGCAGCAGAACCATTGAACGGGGGGGGGTGGGCTGGAAACAGGTACGGTTACGGATTGGTGGTGGAAGAGAGAGGGGTGGGGGGGCGGGTGGTGGAAGAGAGGGTGGTGGGGGTGGGCGGGAAACAGGTACGGTTACGGATTGGTGGTGGAAGAGAGAGAGGTGGGGGTGGCCGGTGGTGGAAGAGAGAGGTGGGGGTGGCCGGTGGTGGAAGAGAGAGGTGGGGGTGGCCGGTGGTGGAAGAGAGAGGTGGGGGTGGCCGGTGGTGGAAGAGAGAGGTGGGGTGGCCGGTGGTGGAAGAGAGAGGTGGGGTGGCCGGTGGTGGAAGAGAGAGAGGTGGGGGTGGCCGGTGGTGGAAGAGAGAGGTGGGGGTGGCCGGTGGTGGAAGAGAGAGGTGGGGGTGGCCGGTGGTGGAAGAGAGAGGTGGGGTGGCCGGTGGTGGAAGAGAGAGAGAGGTGGGGGTGGCCGGTGGTGGAAGAGAGAGGTGGGGGTGGCCGGTGGTGGTACTTTCTCCATGAAAAGAGTTTGTCACACTCACCCGCACACACTCTCAGCACGACCATGTCGATCCCAGTGCGCAGTGTACGCCGCTTGTACCCCCGGGTGTTCCTGCGCTCCAGGAGGATGTCCGCACACTCCGGGAACGAGGACAAGTACATGGGGGTCAGGGTAAGAAGAAACGCTCTCGGGTCTTGGGTGGAATTTTAAAACATATTCACATCATTTAAAGTATATATCGTTCAATAAGATTATTTTCCGTATTCTAATAAAATGCATTATTTTGTCTTCGTCATTGACAACGCGGGAAGCTTTATAAAATACAACTTCTTATGGGTTTATAGTAATTGTCATGTTTCTTTGTTGCGGTTGAATTTGCATGTGCGGTGGACTCGCTTCGAGAAAGTTAAACCAGCGGTGTGTTCAGTTACCAAGCAGCTAGCGATCGCTTGCCAAGCCAGCCGTTCCGGATGGAGTGCTTGCTTGAGTGCTTAAGCCACTTAGCGAGCGCTCCACAATAAACGTGAAACTGAACACACCACCTGCTCTCCAGGTCTGACTCGAGGCATGAAGATGTTCGATTATTAAATCGAATCTGAGATTCATCTGTCATCTTTCCTATTTGCTCACTTGCTCTTTGTCGACTTTTACCTTCCTTTGTCCTTTCCTTGTTCGTTATAAACTGTCTTTCCTTATTCCCCCATTCCTTGTCTGCCTGTTCCCTTTGTTCCATTGTTCACGTGTCGACCTTTGACCTCTCTGTCTATACAGTTCAACAGACTGGGAATTCTTTCAATCCCGACAAATGTCACACTCTCACTATGTCTCTCGGAAAGGACCGTTGAGAAACCCCCCCCCCCCCCCATCTACTGTCTCAACAATCCCCTGGAAGAAGTCTTTCTTTCAAGCTTCTGGGTCTCACTATCTGCCGTGATCTTTCCTGGGAAAGCCACATTTCCAACTTCGCCTCCAAAGCCAGTCGCCGACTGGGAATCCTCCGTCGTGTAAAGTTCTTCCTCGGCCCACCTGAGCTCCTGACTACATACAAAGCTTTCGTCCGCAACCTGATGGAGTACTGCTCTCCCCTCTGGGCTGGTGCTCCTGCCTTCCACCCTCCCACCTTTCTCAGCTTCACGCTGTGGAAACCAAGGCATTTCGGATCATTGGTTTCTCCCGCGATGAGGCCGAGTCTTTGGGCCTCTCACTCTCCCACCGCAGGCAGGTTGATGGTCTTTCTGTCTTCTATCTTATCCTATTCGGTCTCGCCCCCCCCCCCCGCTCTGTCTGTGATTTGTCCCCACCATATTTCCGCAGGACGCTCAAGGACCATCAACAACCACCTTCTGGTAAAACTACCAAAATCACGAATCACTGCTCACCTTCTCTCTTTTATTCCTCTTTTTCCCCACCTTTGGAATAAACTCCCTCACTCTGTTCAATCCCATTCTTCCCTCCAGGCCTTCAAAACGGCTGTTCACCACCATCTCATGTCTTTCCCAATCCAAAACCATGATCTTTTCGACTCCCGTTAATCCACCCCAAACCCACCTCCAAATTCCCTGCTTTCCATCCTGAAAGTCCCTGTAATGTCCATCTTGTATGCCCCATGTTCCCCTCCCCATCCCTCTCCCTTCCACAGCTCTCCTAATGTCTCTGTTCCCCACTGTTTTGTCCTTCCCTCTCCCGCCCCTCTTGTCTCATGACCCCCTTGCTGTGCGTTGTGTGTAAGCTCTCATACGAGCCTCGACAATTTATATAAAATAAAAAGCCCTCTCAGAATATGGCGACAGACAGACACATTTATCACATAGTATAGATCAAGCCTGTCTGTGTCTTTTCTTATTCCCCATCCCTTGTCGGCCTGTTCCCTTTGTTCTATTGTTAGCGTGTTGACCTTTGACCTCTCTGTCTATATAGTTCAGCTCTTCTATGAGCTTCAATCTCTGTGTATTAAAAACTAATCGTGCCCTCTCACAGCCATTGCTGCACTCTCAGTGACCAACAAGTGTCATCTGCCACACCAATGCATTGATATATATATATATATATATATATATATATATATATATATATATATATATATATATATATATATCAGGGTGTATTGTGTGATACCGTCCGTCCGTCCGTCCGTTCCTGTCCACACTCTAACTCCAAAAGTTTTCAACTTTCACGTTTCATATTTGGTACATAGGTACAGACTGTGGAGACGGTGTGTCGCGACATACGTTCGTCATCTAAAGTGGTTGCCATGGCAACCAGGATGCTGTTTTCCATGAAGTAACACAATTTTGTATATGCCTTCTTGTTCGGGCGTATATTGTGCTCACTTGTGCTCTTGTATAAATATAATATGGTAAGACATCACAACACAGAATATATAGTGCCGATATAAAGTGTACACCCTCTTTCAAAATTTTCACCTTTTGTTGCCTTATAACCCGTAATTAAATTGCATTAAATGAGACTTTTCCCACCTTTACTTACACATCGTAACCCACAACTCCCAAGTAAAAAACAAATTCGACAAATTTCAAAAAATTCATTGTTCAGAGACTGACAAAATATGCAACACCAACTTCCTGAAACTCGAAAGTCATAATTGCTCCCAAAGGTCTCCTTGCATTGCCCTTCAGATATTTACCCAAATTATGTACCACACACACAATGCCATGGAGTATTCTGGAAACATAATTATGATAATTAAAATACAGCTGCGTGGTTCGTTAGTCGAGCCAGTTTCAAATCCACTTTTATCGGTCTAACTGTATCAAACATGCTGTAAATTTCGAATTCAGTTTTGATGGTCTATTGTTTCTGTTTTTTCAAGGACACTTTGCTGGGGTTTATTACCTTCGCAGTGGCTCTCCTGGGGCCGAGTGGTTGGGTGTTGTCACACCTCAAGTATTACCGCCAGAGACCTTTTGAAGGGACGAATTCCAACCAGCACTAAGAATGACGCGATCTCCAGCCAGTGACATCATTTGCTCAATTGCATGTTGTGATGTTGCAAGCTTCCTTTGACCGTTCATTATATTGTGTGAAATAAAATGGCATCCATGATACCTTGTACACTCTTGCATCGTATGTGACACATGTTTTGTCAAATTTTCATATTGTACTTCTTCACAGTGAAGAAGAGTAGAGAGAAACCCATGGGCGAAAGAGGAAGGAATGGAACTTTGGAAGGAAGTAAGAGGAATTCTTTTTGGCAGGCCGAGTCATACCAAATAACTAAAAAAAAAATGGATGTGCTACATGATACTTCTTTCCTTGCTGCTTAACACATTTAAAAAGGATAGAGCTTGGACAAACAATCAATTGCCTCCTCCTGCATTGAAGTTCCTCATATTAGGGAACTCGTATAAAATGGAGAATACTCAGAAAGTGGAGGATTGGGTGGAGCGGTCAGTCAAAAATTCCTCCATATTTGCATACCTAATAAATATATGGACTGTTTATTAACGTTTTCATTGGTTGAGGCAGTTATTTAAGAACATGAACAGTTATTGTAAAATGAAAACCGTGTTGTATTCAAGTGCAACACTTACTCCAAACTGAGTGATGATATAATCTGATGACATTGTTAATGGTTTTTTTTTTGTTTGTTTTTTTCTCTACTCTCTACAACCTCGAGGGTCGAGAAATGTCACGGAACATATATGAACTGACGTTAGGATGCCGGGCCAAGTCTTGAACACAATAAGCAACGAATGAACGAACAGGAAAAGAGGGATTGGGGAGAGAAGGAAACACGTAACGGCACCCTGCAAGTAAGGGGGTTGGGTTAGGAAGGGTTCACCGGGGTAATAAAGAATGTGGTTAAGGATGGATTGTGGATGAGGGTCGTTTCAAACCACAGTTTGGTCGGGACATCAAAGTAAGACTACATCAAAAAGAAAAGAAAAAAACGTGTGTCAAAGATCGACAACAATTATAAGCCTTTGTGAAAGAAAATGCTGATACAGCCATGAAATCACCTCTCAAATAACTTTGTTTTTCCTCCATTAGTTTCCATACATAAGTCATTTCCATTCATTCGGTTTTACCTCCGCCACCGAAGGTGAAGGAGGTTATGTTTTCACCCCCTTTCTGTCTGTTTCTCTGTTTGGGTGCAGGATATCTCAAAAAGTTGTGGACCGATCCGGATGAAATTTTGTGGGCGGGTTCGGCGTGCGGCAAAGGAAGAATTGATTCGATTTTGGTGAACATTCGGATCTGGATCTGGATACGAGAATTATTTAATTTTTAAAGTGATTTTTCACCATTGAGAGATCGGGCCAAAAACGATACATAGCATGATATTTCAAATAGTTGTGGACGGATTCGGATGAAACTTGGTGGACAGGTTGGGTGTGTCGCAAGGACGAATTGATTCGATTTTGGTGAAGATCCGAATTCGGATCTGGATAGGATAATTATTTAATTGTTAAAGTGATTCTTCACCATTGAGAGATCGGGCCAAAACGATATAGTACTGTATAGCATGATATTTTAAAAATGTATTGATTGGGCCCGATATGTTCTCGTGGATCAGGCATTACGTGGTGGAGGTATGCGCTCCACCGAGTGCCCTTCTCGTCTGTACTGTTATACTACCCTTCTAAACGTTACAGATTTATTTACTGTAAAACATTATTCATTGGAGAATGGTCCGAATTACATTGACCATGATTATAGTTGAGGCAGTTATTAGCGAACGTAGTGAGCTTCATACTTAAGGCGTGCACGAGAGAATAGGAAACAACAACAACACAATACCCTGGCAATTTGGAATCCGTGCCGTTGGCTATGACCCTTTTGCTTCCGGGTTTTTTTTGCTTCCGGTTTTTGTCATGGGGAATGATGCATGCCGGGAGATAAAGGCATCGTTGGAGACATGAAAGAACCAAATATCAGGCATGGTGTATATTTCCTCCACTGATTTTAATAAAGATATCTCCCGCATCATCAAAAAGTAATTTTTAATCGTGATTTACGTTATTTGATCGCTGATCCCGAATCCAGGCTGAAGTAACTGGAAATTGCGTATACAGTTGTGAACAAGTTGTAGGTAAAGTCAGAAGCGAATGTAAGAAGAATACCACATTCACTTCTAGTATTAATTTTTTTAGATGAGATCCTGTTCTAGGCGGTGTAGTTGTTGTTGTGAAGGTAATGTTAAGGTAATATTTATTTTTTCAAAGCAAAAAGACTGTTTAATTTGATATATTTAAGAAGCGAATGTAAGATGAATTCTACGTTTGCTTCTAGGCTTTGCCTATTCCATATTAGAAACTCAACCAAACTGGAACAGCACTCGGTAGAGTGCATACCTTCGCCAGGCTGAACAGCTTACGTTGTGTACCCCACTGATAGGCCAGATATGGATCCGGACCTGAACCAAAATCTAATCAGCTTGTTCTTGTCACATAACCAACTCATCCATCAAGTTTCGTCATAATCCGTTCACAACGTTTTGAGATATCGTGCTATATAACGTTTTTGGTCATATCACTCAATGATGAAGAATCACTTGAACATTCAAAAAAAAAAACTTCTCGTATCCAGATCCAGATCTTCACCAAAATGTAATCAATTCATCTTTGTCACACACCCAACCTGTCCATCAAGTTTTGTCCAAATCCGTGCATAACTTTTTGAGATATCCTGTTCACAGACAAATAGACAGACAAGGGTGAAAACATGGAGGACAGACAGACACCTTCGGTGGTGGAGGTAATTAAATAATTGATGTTTATGGAGGTGATTGGATGATGTAAGTAAGAACTTGCCTTCTTTCCACTCATTTCGTTTCTGGATGTCAGGCCTGGATACAACTTCTGATGAAAGTCACTGTACCACGTGGAGCATGCCATTCTTCGAGGAAGATTTTAAATTGGCTGAAGTCTTTAAAATCAAAGGGGGCAAACGAATTGCCCCTTTCCCCAACATGATTAGTCTTTTGGACAGGTACCAAGGCCACATATACTGTGCCCTAGCAACGAACTAAGCTCAATATCGACATTATCAGTTGATCCTTTTATGTTATACTCGCATCAACACTCCCACCCTCCAGGCCCTCCGGGTGGGAGTGCCCCTCTCGGTCCACCTTCGGTGGGCAATTTAGAGTGGTGATATTTCCACAAAGTGATACTTTCTTCGGAACATACTGTACACATGAAAATAATTGTGATATGCTCTAACCATGTTTGGCCTTGCTGGGCCAGACTAGTGATTTTTTTTTGTTATCATTTGCAAAAAATGTTAAATATACACATAGTGATCATTTTCTTCTGGGACACACTGCACACCTGAAAATTATATTTGGGATATACTGTAACCATATTTGGCCTTGCTGGACTACACTAAAGTTTTTTTGTGATGTAAAATGCAAAGTGATCAATTTTGAAGTTTTTGTCACATCTATACACATATATTCGAGGATTATATGTAGCCATATGCACATTAGCTCTACAAAGCAAGTTTCCCGTCCCCGCATGAGATTCTAAACGGGGTGGGGATTGAGGCGGCAAAAATGCAAATGGCGTCTTCCATCATCGAGCCGGCAAGCTCGGATCAGCAGCAATTCGCATTTATTGCCACATCTGATGCAATTTAAATACTCTAATGGCAGCGAGGTGCTCCATTTCAAACTGTTTGTTCGATATATATACACATAGCTTTTTGATGCCGAGGGTCCGTAATAAAAATTTGTATTTGTGTCAAAGCCAGTGACCAATTGCAAATTAGTCGTAGGATTATATTAGGATAAGAAGTTGTTATAAACCCGATACAGAGGCCTTAACTACTATGTAAAGAAAATCCACCCATTCCGTTAATGCGAGGTGGATACAGTACTGACACAACGGGCCAATTTACCTTTTTCTGCATTCTTCAACATTGCTCACAACACTAAGAGCATTCATTTTTAGCTCGCCTGTTCGAAGAACAGAGAGCTATAGCGATACCCCCGGCGTGAGCGTCAGCATCAGCGTGAGCGTGAAAATGTTAAAGTTTTTGGTGCAAGTTATTTCCTTTCTAATGTTTTTATCTACCACACTATTTTTTACTGATTACAATATACAAATACATATATTGCTTTAAAATTATTTGGATCAGACTTCACTGCAATGCTTCATAAAAAATATTATTAGACTAATCTTTTAAAAACGATAAATGTATAAACAGGCGAGCATTGGGTGGCTTTGACACCAACTCTCTGGCTTTGCTTTTGTTTGAGTTTATTTAGAGAATAACTTGAGGAAACAATTTGTCTTCTCATGGGAGTGTGAAACAGAATCCAAAGTTAGTAAACATAAGCAAACTTGGTGGAGAGGAAGCATGGCCTTTATATATTACATTTCCCTGATTTACAAAACCTGAACTTTCCCACGGAGTTATTATGATTTGGAATTGCAAAGTCAAACAAACCATGATGGAAGTCAGCACGGTATGCGTGTTTTTTATTCTCAAATAAAATGTAATTCTACGAATCAACTTCATTACCTTTTAAAGGGATGCATGAAAAAGGAAGGGAGATGTATTAAAATAAATGACATCAGAATTCCAGGCATGATTCGCAAACGTTTTATGGTCTGCATGTCTCGTGACATGTTCGGGTGAAACGACATCACACGATGAGATGTTTATTGGTTCTGGCCATTTAACGGTTGCAAATGCATGTTAGATTACAATCTGATATGTGAAAATATGAAGTTTTGTTGTTTTTTTTCTTCTACAAAGTTCTTGGCTCTTGGACGAGGGGGACGACAGAGGGAAGAAGGCAACGTACTTGACACTGCGGCAGTGGAGCAACAGGTGCACATGCAACAAGGAGATGAACGAACAGGAGGAGAGTAAATGGGAAAGGAAACATGGCATCCTGAAAAAGATGGTGAATGCTCAAGGGACATTAATGAGGATAGAAAAGATCACAGGTTTTAATAGAGGATGTCCTGAGGTGGTGGTCGATTGCCAAACTGAAGCCCTGGAGGGAAGAGTGGGATTGAATAGTCTGAAGAAGGTGTTTAAGTGGCAGAAAAGAGGAACAAAGAGTGGACATGATGAATGCTCTTGGATTTTGCGAGTTTACGAAGGAGGTTTTGAGGTTTTGCAAGGAACAAGTGCAACATGGAGGGACTAGAGAGGATGTAACTCTGACGAAATAGTAGACAGTGCAAGATCTGAAGAGAGGCAAAGGTCTAGTTGGATATTATGCCACATCTGTATATGAGGCGCCACGAAGAGGAGTGATGTAAGGGACACATCGGCCATTTTGGAGTTAATGCCATATAGCACTATTTTAACCCTTCCCCTATCATCCGAGCCTATCATCATCATATCATTTAAAAATGTCGCTTACATCACTCCTCGCTGGGCCTCATATGTATTTTGTGAATGCACACATATGGACGAAATGTAACGAAAGGGTTAATCAGTACATTTCGTAAAGAGGGCTACATGTCCCATGGATCCAGTTTCCACTTCTCCTCTCTATTTATTACTTTTATTGGTATAGATTATGTGTGAAGTGGAGTCAGGGTGAGCTAGAGAATAGAGGAGTAGCTCACCGATTGCAGCTTGGTTCGGCTGCACGACGCATAATGAGTCAAGCCTGAGAGGTGCCTGTCGGTCACAGCATGATGCAGCAGCACGTGTTGTACACTGGGCTATAAGCCTGTAGGTGATTGCAAAACCTATGCGGTGTCGGAGTCGACCAGGCAGGTTTTGTGTCTGGAGAGTGTTGCGCCCGACTGCGTAGGTTGGTGTCTGGAGAGTGTTGTGGCCTGACCACCTT
Source organism: Eptatretus burgeri (assembly GCF_056783735.1). NCBI lineage: Eukaryota > Metazoa > Chordata > Myxini > Myxiniformes > Myxinidae > Eptatretus > Eptatretus burgeri. Next base: position 16,601,574 of record NC_140973.1, read on the forward strand.
GGATATGCGGCCCTCAGTTTTACCGTTGTACTCGCATATGAATTTGTTCCTTCGCTCACCCCATTCCAACTTAATAAAAGCTCTCTAGCTGTAATGGTGGTGGACAGTTGGGGAGGGAATGGGATGGGGGAGGGGTGGTGTGGGTGAAGCTGGAGAAACTTTGGTAATGATAAAACATCTGTGCATGTTAAATGTGGATCCATGCCAAAGTTCCATCGATTTTGTGCTTCTTGGATGTGTACTATTATACACGCATTCTCTCAATGACCCAAATTATTGCTCCCTTCTTGTATGGTCAGCAAGAAAGCGTTTTTGGTTCAAATCCTTCATGAATTGGCTGGCCAGGGCATGTAGTCAGCTGAAGGTGGCAGAAATTTTGAATTTTGCCAAAGGTGCCAACAATAACTTCCCTACTCTTTGCAAAAGACACCCTGTGATCCTTAACACCAACTAATGCTAGTAGACAAGACACCCTGCAGTTTAATGTCCACACAAGTGACGGTGCACTTTGTGATCCAAAGCCGTGCATGGGAAACACCATTCCAACAGTTTATAGTCAGATCGGAAACCAAATCCAATGTAGACAGCTAAAAAGTAAATGCATGAGCTCTGTGTCATCCATTCTGGCTATATCTTTATGATACGAATACTGTCTTCATATTCTCTGTGCACCTTCACCATTTTTGAAAATAAGAAACTTGTGCAATTGATTTTACTTGGAACTAGAATGGCACTTGGAAGAGTGCATACCTCTGCAAGGCTGAACAGTTTATGATTTGTATCCCAATGATAGGCCGGATATGGATCCGGACCTGAACCAAAATCGAATCTGCTTGTTTTGTCACCTAAACAACTCATCCCCCCAAGTTTTGTAATAATCCAACAACAAAACTTTTTGAGATATCGTGCCACATATCGTTTTTGGCCCCGTCTCTCAATGATAAAGAATCACTTGCAAAATTGTCAGATCCGGATTCGGATCTTCACCAGAATTGAATGAATTCCTCGTCGTCACATACCCAACCTGCCCACCAAATTTCGTCCGAATCCGTCCATAAGGTTTTGCGATATCCTGTTCGCAGACAGACAGACAGGGGTGAAAACATAACCTCAATCCACCTTAGGTGGTGGAGGTAATTATGAGGCATTTTATGGTCAACAAAGAAATGGATGTAGTTGGGAATGGTCATGTTTCACAAAAAAAATCAGCAGGAATCACCTTTTTTAGTCTCGCACAAAGGCAAGAATAAAGTCAGACGTCGCAACCGCCTTGTGGTCTTCGTCATGCAGTCTGTGGTTCAGTCGGGTGACAAAAGACACTCGGTGGTTGAAGCATCAGACTTGAGCCTTGCCTTTGTGCAATATTTAATTACAGTAGTTCCTATTTTTGTGAAACAAAGCATTTTATGTAACTTTTTCTTGCAACGTTTTGCATGACAAGATGTTATCGCCAACATGATATTTTCAAATTTATATTTACAGCTCACGTGCTACATGACTTTTTAAATTTAAGTTCTTTCATTGAACTTTTTTTGTCGGGCATTTTTTGATAGAACTTTTTTTATTTAGCTTTTTTTAAAATTGAACTTTTTTATTGAGCTTTTTTTTATTGAACTTAAAAAAATTGAATTGAAGTTTACCCTGAATGATATATAATTATATGTTACTAGTGCGTGCCTGTACGTGCGTGGCCGTACGTGCAAAAAAAAAAAAAATTCAAACAACCACACAGGCCGTTCCTTCGCTCTCGTAAACGACGACTGGATTGGGGCATTGTGTTTATCTATAAATGCGCATAAGAAATCGAGAAATTATTAGAATACAGTAACTCATCACTACCCGGAAGTCCGTACGTTGAAACCCGTAATGGGGAATGCGCTCTAACTTGGCCGTAACTTGGGAACCGCTTGTCCAATTAATTTCAAACCTTGAAAAGGCAAACAAACAGAGATTGCTGGAATTAGAGATGGAAGATAGATACTGTGGCTGCAAAACGCCAAGCAACGTGTCCTATCATTGGTAACTGAGGATCTCTTCCCCAACGGCCACGCCTACGCAGCAACGTGTCCTGCCATTGGTTTGGTAAATAAATGGCCATAACTTGTGAACCACTTGTCCGATTAATATCAAACCTTGAAAAGGCACATCCTCAGGTCCCCAGCAATATACCTGGCAAGCTTCAATTAGATCGGGCCAGTGGTTGTAGAGCAACAGCAGTCACAGACAGACACACACATTGCTGGAATTATAGATAGATAAATGGATGACTGATTACGCACTTTTAATCCTTGAATGTTGTATTTATTTGAAAACTTCCTCTTTAGACGCAGTTAAAGTGCAAGAATAGTCGAGGAATTTATAATTGTGGAGAAACTTAAGACATTCCCTTTTCGACAGTCTTTCACAGGAATTAGTATGCAAGAGACTTCCTTCTTCTGCAGTCATTTTGATAAATGAAAGCCGTGAACCTCGAGTGAGAACAATGTCTCTAAATATCCATGCCTTTGCCACCGAACTCTATACTTGGCAAGTTTTCTCCTATAGTTAGTGGCATCCAGTTCTGCTCCAAATCATGGCTTGCTTTCTTCACACGTCGCTCATTCTCCTTGATGGCAGACATTCTATATCACTCCCGAGGCAGGTAATAATCTTACAGGATATAGGATCTTAGTTCTGATATTCTTATCCATTAATCAACCATCAGCTTTTGTGAGCAGCAATCCCATCCACTTTCTATAAATGAAGGAACTCTATGCCACACATCTCTTGAAAGCTATGGGAGAATCTCAGCCTCAACGTAAAATACCGTTACCATCTCGGTATTCAAAGACCATCACGCCACCAGCAGGTAAGGGTCGAAAAAGTGCCCGCGTCCGCCAGTTAGTTTGGGGGCGAATCTGCGTTCAAAATCACACGACCGAGGAGAATACACCTGACAAGAGTGGCTGAGCAAGCCGTCAAATGATTCCTTTCACAAGCACTTTTGCACGAACCCCAAACTGCCTGTCCACGAATTTATTTGCCAATTTGCTATGGTCTATGGAGCCGCTTCCAATGACAACATATATATATATATATATATATATATATATATATATATATATATATATATATATATATATATATATATATATAGCTTCCAATGACAACTAAATCAGATAGCTTGCTTCTTTCACTAACTTATTTATTTAAATAGAGAAAGAGAGAAGAGAAACCTTGCTCCCCTTGTGATGCTCGCACATGCTGGGTGAGTCCGCCTTACACCCGTCCTTGCGGTGCCCTGTGTGTCTCCCAGCCGCGCTCATGCCACGAGCTGTACTATGAACCACTGTGCACCACATAACCATGTACGACAGACAGAGTGTGGGCTTATCTTGAGTCCCATGAGGCACGTAGGACCACATGTGGCACGTTCCCATTGCCGACGATTGATGGTCCGCTCTGATTAGTAGGGCAAGGTGGAGATTTTCCACATCACTGGTGGTCCAATGACCTTGATCCTGATGGTACCCATGTGTGGGCCCTGTCTTGTGCCCTTCTGCTGAACCAATAATTGCACTCGTGGGCCATGCTGATTGGCTGTTAATCACAAGAAAAACACCATATGAAGACAGATTTCGATGGGGGGGGAGGAGGTTCAAGACTACAGGGGGGGGGGGGAGAAAGGTGAGGCTTAGATACAGACACTTGGGTGGATGACTAGATCTTTCCAAACACGTGGCTCGACAACATTTATTCAACTACAGTGGGTACATGATGTTTACTCTCACATGCACTATGAAACAACTATTCTAAATTATGCCCTATTTTACCCCCCTTAAGACAGAATCATCCATAACAATACCTACTCATACCTCAAAAATTTCCAAATATTATCATTTTGATTGAATATAAAATTCCTGGAGCTGAAAGGATGGCCTATCTCGCCTGGGTTCGAATCTCGGCCCGGCTATAAACTGTCATCTCGGTGTTTCACAGGAAGGATGATTCATCAATGTGTGTACCATTTCTTGGATGGACATTGAAAGGCCGTCACATCTGCCGGCATTAGTTGATGGGCATTAAAGATCCCAAGGTGTCCTTTGCGAAAGTAGGCAAGCTGTTGCTGGCACCATGAACAAAATTCCTACTGCCAGGAATGCAATGGTAAACCACCCAGTATAACCGTTGCCAAGAAACTCCTTCGGCAGTCCTGAACCTGCCTCCGAGAACAAAACCAGAATACGAATGTAATCCCCCCCCAATGTGTGTAACGTGCCCGTTTGGCAAGGCATCCATCCATCCATTGGGACCATACTCTGTGCAGAGCGTTGGTGCTGCCGAAGCAGTCTCCTTGGCTACTGGGTACAATCCTGGACGGGTCGCCACTCCGACGCAGTATACCAGCAAGCTGGCACTCATTTTGCCGACCTCGGAAGGATGACAGGCAGAGTCAACCCCACCTGGTATTAATTCAACAGCTGAACAGGATTTGAACTCTGGATCCTCAGATCCCAAGCCCACCACTCTAACCATTAAACCAACACCAGGCATACAAGGCATCAAATTGCACCAAAATGGCAAGTTGTTGGGTTTGAAACGTCGACATATCTGATGGACATATTTATTAGATACAATAGATACATTAACGTTGAATAATTAATTATTATCAATGCTGGACACCTCGAGGCTATGCATTCAATTTCACCTCTAAATCCTCTCCTACTCATAACTCAGTGGTCTGCCAATTATGCAAATGGTATTTTCACAATCAATTAAAATGAATGGATTTATTAAGAAGCAATTAAGCAGTTTCATCAAATGTGTGCCTTTTATGCTCAAAAAGAATCTAGCCTTAGTCAATGCACATCTTATGTAACAGCAGACTGACTGGTCGATAAAAATTATCAATCGATGAAATGAAAAATTTACTAAAATGCTGCACAATTAATTATTATTTTACCTACCACCCACTCTTCTTATTCGTTCATAGGCTGTGGGGTAGCATCATTGGCTGAGGGTGAAGTTGTGCAGTTGATGCAATGCTGATTTGGGCAGGAATTTGTATATTTGTTCAGGGTGCCGGCAATAGCTCACCTACTCTTCACAAAGGACACCATGGGATATTTAATATCCACCAACGAATGTGAGCAGACAGGACACCCAGACAGCACACACGTTGATGAATAACCCTGCCTATGAAACACCAGGATGATGGTTTATAGCTGGGTCGGGATTTGAACCCAGGGTGGACAGCTTCGAGACGGGTGTACATACCTCTAGACTCTAGAGTCCAGACCATCTTGTCAACCCACCACCCAGTGAGTCTGGTGTTGGCTTCATGGTTCAGGTGGCTGGCTTAGGATCTTTAATAGGGTCTTGAGTGCAAGTGCTGTCGGCCGATTGAATTAACACCAGGTGGGTTAACTCAGCCCGTCATCCTTCTGAGGTCGGAAAAATGAGTACCGGTTTACTGGTTACAGGGGCACTGCAACAGCGGCACAGCTTGTCCCCCAGAAAATGATGCAACCATCAGCCACATGCTGCGTATGAATAAATGAACCACCCAGTGAAAGCTGGATTTTCTTTAAAAACAAAACCAACACGTCATCATGAAATAATCTACAGGGAGACAGACCCACCTTTCGGCTCGAAATGTCCATTGTCTGCATCCACATACATGTGTTACAAGGACGTCAGCAGACACTACAGACATCAATGTACTTTTTGTGAGTTCCAAGGACATATTATAGGATATAGAGACCGGTGAATGAAAAGGACCTCATGAAATGGGACAACAGCATATTATGTGGACCTGAACATGGGATCCGAGCAGGACGACCGCAGGGGCAGATTTCAATGCCACCGCAGACACAGCGGGACAAACTTACTCATAGAAAGTTTACATTGGGATAAAATTATTAAATAATGAATCAAACATGAGAACACAGTTTCCCTTGATGAAGCAAGTCGCCTGAAAGGGTCTTTGAAACACGACATGTTGAGGTCACAGGTTAGGTTGGTTATGTACAGTTAACAGGTTAGGTTGGTTATGTACAGTTAACAGGTTAGGTTGGTTATGTACAGTTAACAGGTTAGGTTGGTTGTGTACAGTTAACAGGTTAGGTTGGTTATGTTCAGTTAACAGGTTAGGTTGGTTATGTTCAGTTAACAGGTTAGGTTGGTTATGTCACAGGTTAGGTTGGTTATGTTCAGTTAACAGGTTAGGTTGGTTATGTACAGTTAACAGGTTAGGTTGGTTGTGTACAGTTAACAGGTTAGGTTGGTTATGTTCAGTTAACAGATTAGGTTGGTTGTGTACAGTTAACAGATTAGGTTGGTTATGTCACAGGTTAGGTTGGTTATGTTCAGTTAACAGGTTAGGTTGGTTATGTACAGTTAACAGGTTAGGGTGTTTATGTACAGTTAACAGGTTAGATTATGTACAGTTAACAAGTTAGGTTATGTACAGTTAACAGGTTAGGTTATGTACAGTTAACAAGTTAGGTTATGTACAGTTAACAGGTTAGGTTATGTACAGTTAACAAGTTAGGTTATGTACAGTTAACAAGTTAGGTTATGTACAGTTAAAAGGTTAGGTTATGTACAGTTAACAAGTTAGGTTATGTACAGTTAACAAGTTAGATTATGTACAGGTAACAGGTTAGGTTATGTAAGTTAACAAATTAGGTTATGTACAGTTAGCAGGTTAGGTTATGTACAGTTAACAAGTTAGGTTATGTACAGGTAACAGGTTAGGTTATGTACAGTTAACAAATTAGGTTATGTACAGTTAACAGGTTAGGTTATGTACAGTTAACAGGTTCGGTTATGTACAGTTAACAAGTTAGGTTATGTACAGTTAACAAGTTAGGTTATGTACAGTTAACAGGTTAGGTTATGTACAGTTAACAAGTTAGGTTATGTACAGTTAACAAGTTAGGTTATGTACAGTTAAAAGGTTAGGTTATGTACAGTTAACAAGTTAGGTTATGTACAGTAAACAAGTTAGATTATGTACAGGTAACAGGTTAGGTTATGTAAGTTAACAAATTAGGTTATGTACAGTTAGCAGGTTAGGTTATGTACAGTTAACAAGTTAGGTTATGTACAGGTAACAGGTTAGGTTATGTACAGTTAACAAATTAGGTTATGTACAGTTAACAGGTTAGGTTATGTACAGTTAACAGGTTAGGTTATGTACAGTTAACAAGTTAGGTTATGTACAGTTAACAAGTTAGGTTATGTACAGTTAACAAGTTAGGTTATGTACAGTTAACAGGTTAGGTTATGTACAGTTAACAAGTTAGGTTATGTACAGTTAACAAGTTAGGTTATGTACAGTTAACAGGTTAGGTTATGTACAGTTAACAAGTTAGGTTATGTACAGTTAACAAGTTAGATTATGTACAGGTAACAGGTTAGGTTATGTAAATTAACAAATTAGGTTATGTACAGTTAGCAGGTTAGGTTATGTACAGTTAACAAGTTAGGTTATGTACAGGTAACAGGTTAGGTTATGTACAGGTAACAGGTTAGGTTATGTACAGTTAACAGGTTAGGTTATGTACAGTTAACAGGTTCGGTTATGTACAGTTAACAAGTTAGGTTATGTACAGTTAACAAGTTAGGTTATGTACAGTTAACAGGTTAGGTTATGTACAGTTAACAAGTTAGGTTATGTACAGTTAACAAGTTAGGTTATGTACAGTTAACAAGTTAGGTTATGTACAGTTAAAAGGTTAGGTTATGTACAGTTAACAAGTTAGGTTATGTACAGTAAACAAGTTAGATTATGTACAGGTAACAGGTTAGGTTATGTAAGTTAACAAATTAGGTTATGTACAGTTAGCAGGTTAGGTTATGTACAGTTAACAAGTTAGGTTATGTACAGGTAAGAGGTTAGGTTATGTACAGTTAACAAATTAGGTTATGTACAGTTAACAGGTTAGGTTATGTACAGTTAACAGGTTAGGTTATGGACAGTTAACAAGTTAGGTTATGTACAGTTAACAAGTTAGGTTATGTACAGTTAACAGGTTAGGTTATGTACAGTTAACAAGTTAGGTTATGTAGTTAACAAGTTAGGTTATGTACAGTTAACAGGTTGGGTTGTCTCGCATTTTGTTCAATTCCCTGATGTCTTCGAAGTGTGTGAGTGTAAAACTCCGTGTAACGGAAGTTATTTTGATTTCCATAATCATATAGTCACAGTTATTCACCCTGTGGTAAAGAGACTGTCCTGACCACGTGGTGGATGTGAAAACGGCTCCTGTTTCACGAGTCTCGGGCGGTTTGAGTACCCATGATGCAGTGCGCGGGCACCATTTGGTCAACAAGCGAAACAAGTGAGAAATCGGTAAACAAGACCGACCAAAGCCAAAGAGTTAACGAAACCTATTGAAGTAAGTCAGAATAACGACATAAACCTGCTAGATGGTAGAGCTCCTGATTCTGTCGTTGCCAGTGAGGTGAATGCAGTACAACCAACATGGCGGCGCGCACGGCATTATGGGATAGCTCTGCCGAGAACGATGGCAAAAGTTGATCCTCGGAATTATACCCGAACAAAACATTTATAAATGATCATCGTGGTGGCTTGGGACGTTGTTGAGAGGAAGAGTATGAAACGGGAGTATAATCCCATCTTGCCGCCGCGTTCACAATCACCGAACGTTCGTGGTTACCATGGAGACGGTTTCGTGGAAGCAGCGGACGCCATATTGAATCGCTCCAAGATCGATCTGTGGAAAGGCGTTAATTACACACTCCGTCGATCGAACTCAGGTTTAAAGCAACGATTTCGGTGCAGTGAGTGCGGCTGCACATTATTCATTCGACGCGAACATTTAATTACCCTTAAGTGTAACACGAATTGAGCTTTTCGCGCAGCACTTGTTGATACCATTAAAGCTGCGAGGTAAACAAGACGAGTCTCTCTGTGACGTCATACGGTCCTTTGCTTTGTGACTGTATACACATTGCAGTCACGTGATTGTAAATTGTTTATTACCGCGTTTAAAACGACTGCCCGCGTTGTTTGCATTATTCTCCGGATAAGGCATCTCTTAACGACTCGAATCGGATCGACGATTTGTGTTTATAATACGGAGAGCTTGTTTACCTGCGAGGATCATCCCAACATTCCCCGTCACCACGCGTGTAACCTTTTCAACAAAAAGGTCAAGGTGTTCGCGAACTTGCAGGTGTACGATCTTGAAATGTCTGGGTCCTCATAATATTTGTTCTTTCAGACATGATAAAAATGGCATCTGGAGTCGTCCTGAGAGCACCTGGATGAAGGTTTCAAGATAAGAACACATCCGAGACGTTGTTAAATTTACGCTTCTTCTTTTTCTTCTTCGTCTTCTTTCGTATGCTGCGGCTGCATCATCGCTGAGGGAGTGGTTGTGCCATTGATGGTGCTGTGCTCTCTCTCCCTCTCCCTCTCTCCCCCTCCCTCTCCCTCTCTCCCCCTCCCTCTCCCTCTCCCTCTCCCTCTCCCTCTCCCTCTCCCTCTCCTTCTCCCTCTTCCTCTCTCTCCTCTCTCTCTCTCTCTCTCTCTCTCTCTCTCTCTCTCTCTCTCTCTCTCTCTCTCTCTCTCTCTCTCTCTCCCCTCTCTCCTCTCCTCTTCTCTCCTCTCCTCTCTCTCTCTTTTTTTTTTTTCTCTCTCTCTCTCTCTCTCTCTCTCTCTCTCTCTCTCTCTCTCTCTCTCTCTCTCTCTCTCTCTCTCTCTCTCTCTCTCTCACTCTCTCTCTATCTTTTTTTCTCTCTCTCTCTGTAGGTGAGCGCAGGAATTTCTAACTTGTTCATGATGCCGGTGATAGCTCGCCTACTCTTCGTGAAGGATACCGTGGGATCTTTAACGTGCACCAACTAATGCAGGCAGACTGGATGCCCAGCTTAACATCAATTCTAGGAACAGCACACACACACACACACGGATGAATTATTCTGCCTGTGGATGAAAATTGAGGATTTTAGAAATTCAACAAAATTGCTGACCTTTTGACTTCAAAAAAAAACACAATAGGCTTCTTGCTTATGACAAACTCTACCATGTGGTGAAGCTTCGTGAAGATCGGTTTGAAATTGTCAGCTGTAGGCTGATTGACTGACAAACAAATGAAATTGCTCGTTGAGCAAGGAATTGCCAGAATAACTTTGTCATATCTCCATGATCTCTGAAAAAACAAAAACCTGGAAATCAATTTGGTTCTTAAAGTCGATAGTGCTACTGTTTAATGAGTTATAGTACTTAGTTTGGTCATGATCATAACTTGGAAGTCAATCGGACTTGAAATGGCGTTTTTATAACAATTTGAAAGTTTTGACCCGACCCCCCTGACATTCGACCCCCGACCGCTAAGAAGGGTGTTGGTGTGACACCCCCAATGAGACATATGGTTGGATGCAGTATTGGAAGATGAACATTTTGGATTTGGTTTGAAGTCGATACGACCATTAGAGCGGACGTTATTGTGAAAATTAGAATTTCGGTTTTTCGGTGACCTTGACCTTGACCTTTGACCTAGATTCACCAAAAACGACAAGTGTCTAAGTTGGACCATGGCCGACGTCTGTACCCAGTTTGGCCATGATCGCTGAAACGGTGTGGCTGCTACAGGGTAAACAAACACACAAACAAACAGACACACACACAGAATGACATACACAACCGACCAACATAATTGCCGAAATCTGAAGGATTCCGGCAATTAACAAGCAAACAGACAGACAGAATAACGCACGCCACCAACCAATATACTTGAAAAAAAAATCGATTTTAGCAAGGAACAAACAAACAGACAAACAGACATGGATGAAAACATAACCTCCTTCCACCTTCGGTGGTGGAGGTAGAAAAAAGAAAATTAAAGCATGCCCACAAAAACAACAATTCATCAAAGTTGATTACACTTGTTCACCTTTTTTCAATTTCAAAGAAGGAAATAATAGTGGAGCTTGGGGAAGGTTTTTATAAAAGGTTTATTGGGGGAGAAAATTGTTCCCTTAAACATCCCACTTGGTGCACTCAGTTTTGCTCATCAGTATCCATCCCTTTTAAAATGTTTTGTTGGGGATTCATCTCTGCTCATCACACTTTTGTACCATTTAATGGTCGCTTATTGTGAGAATCAAGAGATTTTGTGATGTTTTGCTCCAATTACTGTATTTTCCAATGGATTAACATGTCTCTAAAAATGAAATGTGGGTAGAAGGATACTTTTGAATGTATACATACTTAACGATGTCAATCATTATCTGTTTAGGTATGTCATTATGTTCAGGCCTTTCAGAGAGTGCATCTTTAAAGATGATTCCAGTGATCATCAATGTCATTCGAGGCATCAATTTGGTATGAACATTTTTATGAATATTTGTCTCTTCTTCATATATCTCACTGTTTTGCCCTTCTATTGTTTTATACTCGTGGATTAAGTCTTCTTTGTATAGCTTTAACCAATTTACTGAAATATCTATCCATCCGTTGCAACACTTTACCTTTTAAATATTATAGACAGACCATTGTGTATCGCCTGGTGCTGGCTTAATGGTTTGGGTCCTGAGTTCAAATCCCACTTTCCGTTGAATTAATACCAGGTGGGGTTGACTCTGCCTGTCATCCTTCTAAGGTTGGCAAAATGAGTGTTAGCTTGCTAGCATCCTGTGTCGGAGTGGCAACCTGTCCAGAATTGTGCCCAATAGCCCAGGAGACTGCTGAGGCAGCACCAATGCTCTGCACAGAGAATGGTCCCAATGGATGGATGGATTGTGTATTGATACCCTGACTAGATTCAAAATCAGATATCCCCTATAATTGAGTAGAAAACTATCCAGGGTAAATTCTCCACTATGAAACCTTCATGGTCATTTGTGGCTTGTCTCTCTGCCTTCTTGGCTGGACAATAGGTAATAACAAGAAAGATGTTGTTCACAGGATGATACTTGTGAAATAAAAAAAAACTACAATGGCACTTGGTAGAGTGCATACCATTGCCAAGTTGATTAGTTTTATTATGTTTTGTATCCCACTGATAGGCCAGATCTGCATCCGTACCTGAACCAAAACATAATCAGCTTGTTATTGTCACCGAACCAACTCATCCACCAAGTTTTGCCATAATCCGTCCACAACTTTTTGAGATATCGTGCTATGTATTGTGATTGACCCTATCTCTCAATTGTGAAGAATCACTTGAAATTCTTGTATCCGGATCCGGATCTTCAGCAAAATTGAAACAATTTGTCCTTGTCACGTACCGAACCTGTATACCAAGTTTCCTCCAAATCCGTCTCCAACTTTTTGAGATTTTCAAGCTCACAAACAGACAAACAGAATGTTGGTAAAGAGAGCATCATCTTTCCAATAGCAGACGTCCATGAAATAAATCATCAAGCCTGCCATGTTCACATGACGTAATCCCGCATGGTTTGAAGTCCACTCACTGGCAGCGATGGTCGAAGGTTTGGTTAGAACGAGCCCGTCGACGAATCTTTGGGCCTTGCATCAGTCCACGTCCTCCGGGAGTTTGCAATACGGGGAGCTGCAGGCTATCAGGTTTTTGGGTGAGTTCAGAAAGTTTTCCAACTCTTTCATTGTGCAGAGGTCAAGAGTGCCGATAGGCTGGGGGGGGGGGGCAGGTGGGGTAACTATCCCGGGGATCAGACATAATAGGGGCCCGTAATTATTCCTTCAATTTATTGTTTCATACAGTGATTGTGAAGATGACACACCAGGGGGAAATTTTATTTTGTGTCTCTATCCAAGCCACTCAGGCTGATTTCTCAGCATGCTATTGCCATGGACAGTGACACACTCCCTCATAAAATAAACTACTGTGGGACCAATTTCCATCATCAGTAGTGTTGGCCAATACCCCATACAGATGAAGTGTGCTAAATTAATCTGCGTAGGAATAAGGAATAAGCGAATAACACCCCCAATTTCCCTTAAACACGGCATGTGTTTTTTCTATTTCGAATTCCAGCCCACCTCTGACAATAAAAATATGGAAACCTCCATATCGGTTGTTTTAAAATATATATTTGAAGGGGGCCCCACACTTAGTATTGCCCTTTCTGGCTCTCAGTGGCCCTGGCAGAGACACACCCCTTTCTCACAGGTGTGTTTCCAAGTTTTTTCAGTTTCTTTTGGAAACTTTTTGAGCAACTTTAGGTAGCAATCCTTATCTCACAGACGTGATAAGGAATACACTGGGTAAGGAGTACACTGGGTTTGTGTCCATTGCCTTCCGCGTCGGGTTGGTGCTGCAAACCTGCAATCAACAAATCACAATACAAATTATCAGTCCATGGAGCTACTGCTAACCAAGAACTAAACTGTTTGAAGGTCTTTGTTTAATTTCCCCACTTCTATTTTATGGCCACATACTTAATGATCAACCCTCTTAACACCACTTATGCCTGATAGAAAAGGTGGAAGGTTTCATTGTGTTATGGGGTTACAAGGTAATATAATTGTCATTAATTATTATTATTATTATTATTATTATCAAGATTATTAATTGTATAATTGAAGATGATGCTATTTATCTTCTGTGCTCTCAAGCATGGCAGCAAGGGGGATGTGATGACTTCATTCCTACGAGTTGAGCACGGCAGCTTCCGACTTGGGGAATCTCCGTACTGTGAAGACGCTCACTGTTCCCTGGTGGAATACAACTTCACTTGTAAACTGGAATGCTGTCCCGATGATGTTATCTCCCTGGACAATCTTGTCCACAATCCCCTCTTGCGTGAGTGTGAATTCAGGAAAAGCATTTGTATGGAAGTAAACATTTTGATTCCTTCAATGTGACATGTTTCAAATATTTATTTAAAAGATATGCACGTGATGCAAAATATCGTCTCAAGCTATTGTCTCTTGTCAATGTCTGGACGTTAAAGATCCCACGGTGTCTTTCACAAGGAGAAAGCGAGCTATCGCCGGCTCTCTGAACAAATTAGAAATTCCTGCTCTGCCGGACCATGTCGTCGTCCTTCCAATGGGCGTTGAGCTGGGGTCCCATCTGCCAGCATTGATTGCTCCACTGGACTTTCAGATCCCATGGTGTGTTTCGATGAAGATAAGGCAAGTTATTGCTGCCACCCTGGTCATGTTGAAGTTGGACCTCACTGGCATCGCATAATCCACCATTGATCAGGAGTCTGTGGCAAAGCCTGAACATATCTGGGATAAGTAACAACTCGTGTTGTTTGTTTTTCTTCCAAAGGCAACACAGTTATCCGTGAAACGTTATTTGAAGTTATATTATTAGCCCCCAACTGGATATCAGCCCCGATGGAGGCTTATATTTTGGGCCCTGTGAGTCCGTCCGTCTGTCCATCTGGGGGTGCCTCCACTCGAAAATGACTGGACCTATTTCTTTCATATTCAGCACCTGTATGCATTAACATCTGGGCATAAGGCAAGTGTAGTGGAACGATTTTGGGATTGGAGACAATTCGGAATTTTGGGAATTCAATAAAAAATTGTTTTATATGTACAGGATTGTATATGCTTTTGGGAATCATTATTTATTTATATACACTTTACCATCTGCACTGCCAACACACAACTTTGAATTGTTTATAAATTTTTATCACATATTATCTACTCCCATGATACGAAGGCTATTGTTATGAGCTGGGATGGTTGGATATTGTTTGAGTGTTGTGATATTATTCATTTTGTTTCTAGTATGAAGAGATATACATTGTATTTTATAAAATTCCCTGAATAAGATTATGGCATGCTTGTCGAGTGTGTATTGTCTTTCATCGACAACTTACCTTTCAGTGCTTACAAACTAATATCCAGGATGCAACAAATTACTGTATAGTCATTGTTCTCTCACAGTTGTGCAAACAGGCCCCTGATGGGAAGCAGTTTCGATTCTATCCCTGAAGGCATCAGGCATTGTTACTACACCAGCTAGGACCAGATTCCAACTGGAAGCAATTATTGCCAGATGACCCATTGTTTTAAAACTGTGGTTGGAATTGGTCATTTACATTGAGGGACAACCCCACCTTAGGTGGTGGCCACTGACTCACAGCTGCAGTTTCTAATGGGATTTGTGGTCTTGTGTGCATCATCTGCAAGCATCAAAATGTTTAGAAAAGGAACATCTAAGTTTGATTCATGTAAATGCAATGTTGTTTTCTCTTTTGACAGTGTCCATCTTTGAGGTACTTCCAAAGGAAAAGAAGCAGAAGGAACGGAGCATCGTTCTGATTGGCCAGCTGACGGTGGATCTGCTGCCCCTGGTTCAGGGTTCGATCGCACTTTTGTCCATTGATAATGAATTGCCTATTTATTAAGCAATACACCTGGTTGCAGAGGGAAGGGGCAGAGGAAGGTAGGGGGTTTTAGAGGGGGGGCTGAATTGAAAATGTTAAAATGAGACGAGAGGATATGAGTGCGGGAAGAATGGGAAGAGAATGAATTGATGACCCCAAAGTCACACTTGCACTGAAACACAAATCAAACCGAGGTGATGTAGTCTTTCCTCTTGCATATATAGGATAGACCGATAGCTAATGTGATGACAGGTTTTCTTTCCGAAGTGCAACTGCTCGTTGTGGAATTAATACATAGCAGTTAACGAGTTATGAACCTTATACCCAGGTGCTGTGGTTGTATCTTCCAGGTGAGACTTGCATCAAATCAATCAGTATAATTCACCCTACACCCGGATCACCGATAATACTCCTTCCAGAAGATTCTCAAAACGTAAGAATGTTGTGTCCATGGGGTAAATGAACCTTTCCACGTTAATGAGCCAGACCATCAGGAAATATATCAATTTTAATTAAATTAATTTTCTGGTTTTGGTGCTCAGATTCCTTCCTCTTCTCCCTCGAGAGGACATCAGCGCTACAAATGCAGTATCAAGAGCATCCCTGTGTAATGGGATTTATTTACATGTGTAAAGCAACGATGAAGAAATAAACTGAACTTCATGAAATAACTGTTCCCAGGCAAGTCTAGAGTTGCTGGTGACAACACCGGAGCCACTCTTGTCACAGGAATGCATTGAGGATTCCAACCTGCTCAGAGTGACCGTGGAAGCCGCATTCTCTGTACCAGATAGCTATACTTCAGCAAGCCCACAATACATCTATGTTATCACATTGCCAATGCCGGTCTCCTCAGAGGTACGCCAAACCTTTTCCGAGTCCTTAGAATCAATGTCGAGATACAGCATACCTTAATTCAAAGGCAGTTAAAGGATGTAGAATTGAAAGCAAAGCCTCTCTAAACAAAGGCAGTGAAAATATTTTGCTTTAAACCATTTTTTGCCAGAAAGAAATTCCGTTGATAATGGCCAATGGAGTACCACAGCCTTTTGCAGAGTGCAAAGCATCACCCAGGCCAAAGTGCTGGCCCTTGAGAAACATACATGCAGCGGGAGCTTCGCACATCCAGGGCACACTCAATGAATATACCTCCCATGGGCACTCACAAGAGGTGTGGATTGACAAAGTAAACAACAATATGAAATTAAACATCTGCGATCACAAAGCGATCGCCAAGGGTAAGCCTTCCCAGGTGCCCGCGATCCAATGATGGCCATTTTTTTTCAGACTATCATATGGCCTTGACCTTCAACATTTAGGGGTGGAGTGTAAATTAAAAAAAATGTGTCCCCATCTATGTTATATCCAAAAAACTCAACATCGGGAAGATCGGAGGGAAATTATTCAAGTATTTATCAAAAAGGTGTTTTTTGTTAATTTGGTCACAATCCAAAAAAGTAGGTCAAGGACCCAAATCAAATAACAGGTGCACAACTTCAATGCAGGTGCACTATTATGATACAAGAACATCTTGGAAGGCCAAGCGGTCTTTGAGATTCCGCATGGACGAAATTCAGAAATGTCAAAAAAAAAACAACGTTCGTTTTTTTCAGACCGCCATTTCAACTTGACCTTTAAACCGAAGGGATATGATGTAAATGAAACTTAAATGCGCCTTGCCATTGGTTATCTAGAGAGGGCAATTTTATTCCGATCAGACAAACCTTAGTCGAGTTATTGTTAAAAAAAAAGAGTTTAAATGTCTATAATTAGGCCATGACCTTAAAATTAGGTCAAGGTCAAAAAATATGTCAGCCACATGCTTTTTATTCCCATTATTGATGTAAAATTTCATTCCGATAGTCCCAGCTGGCTCGGAGATACAGCTCGGACATTGGCAGAAAAAAAGGAAGAAAAAAAAACCTAAATTGTGGTTCAGTACTACTAGGGGTTGAGGACTGAGACCTTTAACTTGTAGGGGTATGATCTAAATTAAGTGTAAATTCGCCTTGCTCTACGCTATCTAGAAAGGGAAATTTTGTTCCAATCGGACAAAGCTTAATTGAATTACGATGAAAACGTGAGAATGGCTATAATTAGGTCATGGCATTAACAATTAGGTCAAGGCCAAAAAAAAGTCAACCTTGCATACTTTGTAATCCCATTATCGATGTAGAATTTCATTATGAAAGCCCCAGCCAGCTCTCATACAGCTCGAAAATTGGCAGAAAAAAAGGGGAAGGAAAAAATAAACCTAAATGGTGGTTTCGTACTCATCGGGGTCTCAGAAATTCTGTGGTACCATTAAAAATTGGGGGCACTAATTGTAGAAACAATCACTACAACAGGCAGGCTCTGCCATAGTGCATAGGGGGAGGCTTAATATACACCAAAAATGATCGATGTGTTCATCGTTTCTTGTTTCTTGTTCACAGTTCAGGGAGCTTCCAATGAAGCCAGAGATGGAGTCGAATTGTATTTCCTGGTATACAGAGCGTCGTTGCTACCTAAACAATGGAGCAGCTGCCAGGTGCACCGAATTGTAACAATGATTATTTCGAAACAGCAGAAAGAGCATTCACAAGTATTTAACATTTATTTGAGAGAAAGTTACCCTGCACATGCACAGGATACTTTGATATGATTGAATTGCCCTACAAAACCTTGCCACATGATTGTTGCAATTTTATGAAGCACAATGCTCTTAAACTGTGCTGACTGTCTCTGATGGTAATGTAATGCAGTTTTCTCACTGAGATAATCTGATAACCATGCCACATTTGGTTGTAATGAGTGCGTCTGTGTCGGACACCTTGCAGTCTGCAGAAAAGCATCGCAGAGAGCAGACTGTGGCCCGTGGAGATTTTCCGGACCACTGTTCCCGGAACGGGAAAAGGATCAAAGGGAAAGGTTGAAAAGGTTGGCTTGAATAGTGTTACCAGATATGAAATGAAGTTTGATGGGTTTTTTTTCCATCTCTTTATAGTTGCCCGGCTGTATAATTCATTGCACAATGCACGCTGCGATCATACCTTCTGAGTGTACATGCCACTCTTTGTTTTTTTTTTTTAATATATATTTCTTTATCATAACCATGTGCAAAATTGATGTAAATAATGGCCAATGGAGTAGCACAGAAATTGGCCATCATCCCTTTGAACAATCAAAAGTGGCTTCATCTACATTCATGACTGTGCTATCAATATGAAAGAACACTCTTCCACAATAATTTCATGGAAGTGATTAAATATAGGAAGGACCATTATGAAAAGACCTTACTAGATCAACAAGGGCTGGTAGGATGGCCTAGAGGTAGGCACACTCGCCTCAAAGATGTGTGGCCTGGATTTGAATCTCAACCCAGCTGTAAATTGTCATCCTGGTGTTTCACAGGGAGGGTGATTCATCAATGTGTGTGCTGTCCCTCAGATGGACTCCAAACGGGTGTCCTTTCTGCGGGCATTTGTTTGTTGATGTTAAAGATCCCACGGTGTTCTTGGCGAAGAGGAAGCGAGCCATCGCCGGCACCTTCGCCAAGTTACAAATTCCTGCCCAAACCAGTAGAGGGCATTGCATCAGTGGCACAACTACACCCTCAGCCAATGATACTACCCCGCAGCCTTGTGCTACATGCGACCGAAGAAGAACTCGATGAACAGATGAACATTAAAAAAAAAATTTTTAAACCATCATGCAGAGAGTGAAAAAGGCAAATTTAAATACATGGAAGCGTGATGCCTGAAATGTTATGAATTGCTCGGCAGGTTGATGTGACATGAATTCATAGAGAGTGTTCATTTGTGGTTCACATCGTTTGAATTTTTTGTATACAATTAACAGGCTCATGAAAGAACAAGGAGACGGAGCTATAAAGGCAACATATTGACGTTAGGGGAGTGGGACAAGATGGGGGTGCAACAAGGAAATGAACAAACAAGAGGAGGAAACAAAATTTTTTAAAAGGAAACATAGCATCTGGCAAAGAAATGAGGAGAGTTATGGAAGGGTTAATGTAGATAGAAACAGATTGAGAATTGAAGTTTGAGAGATTGAACCAATGCAGTGCTTGATTTATGGAAATGGATAGGTGGGTTAGCTTGATGATCCTTCTGGATCTTCAGGGTGAGACTGGGGGGTGGGGGGGGGGGATTGATGGAGACGTTCCATTTATCAGAACAGCATCTAATCAATTCCAGATCACCAGAGAGCGAAAAATATTTTCCTGCCAGTACAGGAACTGGGGTTACTGTACGACACGATGTGGACTAATCTGAAAAAAGGAAGACAGGGTCTGCCAGAGCATCAGAGAAGTGGTTGATGTAAAAAAGGAACAAGACTGGGTGCAAGACACTGCCTTTGGACACTCCAACTTTCAGGGAGTAGAAGGTTCCATTGATAGCAACACATTGACTGCACGGATGGAGGGATTCAGAAAGCGAGGTATGAAGGAGGTCTTGGATGCCACAGGCAGAGAGCTTGGCGAGCAAAGCAGGACGCCAGACTATGTCAAATGCCGAAGATACAAGTCGAGGGAGATGGTCTTCACCTCTTGTTTGAGATTTAGGGCCTCCGACCATTGCTGAGATGGAGCAGCAGCATGTCTAGCTAGAGTTGACACACATCACAAAGAGATGGAAGCAGCAACATATCCATCTTTGAGTGAGTAGGACATAATCCAAACTGACAGCCAGAGATCAGACTGTTTGAAAAGACGAAAGACGTAACATCAGTCGCGATGATCGATTCCATGACTTTCCTTGTAATGGGAAGTCAGCTTATTGGCCCTTAGTTGAGAGGATGTTTCTGCATCCTTTTTATGAATGGAAGTGATGTTGGCAGACTTCCAGGCAGACAGAAGGTGGAAAAGGAGGACAGATTGAATAACTTACAGATATTTCTGTCATTGTAATGCGTATTGATATTTTATTTTGCCATGTTTTTTTTGGTTAAATAATGAGTAACAGTTATTGTTCTTTGCAGACTGAAGAAGGCCTTCCCATTTCTTTTCATGGTGTGGCTTTTGTGGACATGGCACCACTTCTGTACCCAGGAGTGCAACTTGTGCACGGAGCTTATCCAGTGACGTCTTACTCTGACACTGCTTTGTTTGAGAAGGTTTGTTTTTATAACTCTTCAAAGGATGCGTCATAAAAGCGTCATTAGACAATCGGAACATTCGGGGTATCACCACCACGCATTTTCATCTCACACTCATACTGTACTGCCTGCAGACAAAACGGTCTTGCGGAGTCGCGAGGGATGCATTGCAGACAGAGGGTGAAATCATGTGTTTGAGCGTTTTGTCTACACTGACCTCAAGACTTCCTCGGCAAGCCACGAGTCGCATCAGCAGAGATGAGAAAACACCACGGGAGGCCACGAGTAAAGCAAGGACCATAAATTTATCAACGACACAACTCTAGACTTTTTATTTTCATCTTTGTCTTTTTCATTCCCAGAACTGCCAGAACCTCTCACAATGGTCAGCACATAAATAGAGACCCATACTGTAGAACCACAGGCTTTCACGGTAATTGTAACGCCATGACCCGTAGTTCTATTGGTTTTGTTGAATCAGTGAAGTATTATGAACATTTGGAAGATATAAAAATGAATATTTGACCCTGGAGTTTTGTCTTGTTCAACTGTTTCATTATACAAACTTTATGACTGCCCATCGTACTATAATGGAGCTTATCAGAGCATTATAATGCGTCCTACGTAGTATTGAAGGGGTTACACTTATTGCTCATTCCATAACCTTAGGTTTTATTACTTCCACCACTGAAGGTGGAAGGAGGTTACGTTTCAACCCCTCTCTGTCTGTTTGTCTGTCTGTTTGTTTGTGTACAGGATATCTCAAAAAGTTGTGAACGGATCCGAATGAAATTTTGTGGACAGGTGTAACAAGGACGACCTGATTCGATTGTGGTGAATATCCGGATCCGGTTCCGACTACTAGAATTTTTTTAAGTGATTCTTCACCATTGAGACATCGGACTAAACTAATATATAGCATGATGTCTCAAAAAGTTGTGGACGGATTCGGATGAAACTTGGTGGACACGTTGGGTGTGTGGCAAGGACAATTTTATTCAATTTTAGTGAAGATCTGAATCCTGATCCAAATACGAGAATTATTTAATTTTTAAAGTGATTCTTCACCATTGATAGGGCCAAAAACAATATGTCGCATGATACTTCAAAAAGTTATTGGGCCAGATATGTTACACTGGATCAGGCATTGAGTGGCGGAGGTATGCACTCCACTGAGTGCCCTTCTAATTATTTGTATTATTGTCAAATCCTTACCCTCTTCGTTGTTCTTATGCAGCACAAGACTGTGGAGTAGCATCATTGGCTGAAGACGAGGGTGCGGCTGTGCCACTAATCTAATGCCCTCTGCTGATTAGGGCAGGAATTTGTAATTTGTTCAGGGTGATGGCGTGAGCTCACCGACTCTTCGCAAAGGACACCGTGGGATCTTTAACGTCCACCAATGAATCCAGACAGACAGGACTCCCGTTTAACGTTCATTCGAGGAACGGCACACACAATGATGAATCACCCTGCCTGTGAAACACCGGGATGACAGTTTATTTCAAACCTAGGTTAAAAAGCTTAAATACGAGTGTGCGTACCTTGCGTACCTTTAATTACGAGTCAAACAGCTCAAATCCTTTCCTGTTTTCCTCTTTTCCATTCATATCTTTACTTATTTTCCATTCTCTTCGCTACTAGTAATAGTAGTATGCTCTTATTGATTCTATATTTAACCTCCGCCATCGAAGAAGGACGGAGGTTACTGTTTTCACCCCTGTCTGTTTGTTTGTTTGTTTGTTTGTGTGTTTGTTTGTTTGTGAACAGTATTACGGAAAAACTCCTGGATGGATTTCGATGAAACTTGGTGGGGGGATTAGGTATGGTTTTGGACTTGGTCCAAAGTCCAATATGGCCGCTATGGCGGCCATTTTGAAAAAATATTTGAATTTTTGTTTTTGCATTTCTATATGTTTTAAGTGATTTCCAACCAAAAAAAAAAAAAAATTTGTTAGAGGAAAAAAAAAAATTTGCAACTTTTTTTCAAAAAATTTTCGATTTTATTTGAAAAATATTTGAATTTTTGTTTTTGCATTTATACATGTTTTAAGTGATTTCCAACCCCCCCAAAAAAATTTAGAGGAAAAAAACTTTGAAATTTTGCACCTTTTTTTTCAAAAAAATTTCGATTTTATTTTTTGGCCATTTCTACATGCTCGTCGATCTAGTTTAGTTTATTCAATCGTGGTTCAGTAGAGTCTGATCTGTTTTGACCTACAATGAATAGGATATCGGGTTCACTTAAGTGACCCAGCAGTATTGGCGGCAGAGGTTTTGCACTCTACCGAGTGCTCCCCCTCTAGTTGCTACTACTGTAGTTACAGTATTTTGTATGACTTGATTTATATAAATGTTTTTGGGTTTTTTTGCACAGATGACGGTCTTGAAACAGATGAGTGAGTTAGAATTTGATGGAAGAGAATCTGTTAGCTGCTTAAAAGCTGACACACAGGTAACTAACTCATTTTTGATGATAAAACTAACTTGTGTCCTATACGCTGCTGTTTGTGTGCTTCCCCCGTTCCACTATGTTCTTCCTGTTCTGTTATTATATGGTCCATTCTGTGCTATAGCTCTTCCATGAGCATCGACTTTGTATACAATAAAAAGTCGTTGTGGAATTACCCTAACTTTCTGCAGCAAGTATTTATGAGTCTGTTCGAACTTTATGAACAAAAATTGCTTGTATTGGTGGGAATAGATGATTCGTTTCCTCCTCCATGGTTCTAGCAATTCTCGGAGGCAGGGACTTACATCGTACTTGAATTCTTTGTTGATAAACCATTCATCCACAAAAGGTCAACTGAAGAGCTGACGATGAAGTAAGTTTTGGAAATAGTGAATTGAGTTTTATTAGTTCTTGCCTTGTTTGTACAAAAAAAACTTATCCATTACAACCTGATGATTCATTCTTTGTGTCTGTGCCTCAACCAGGGTCTCTGAACTGATTCCACCCAGGTCTGCTTTGCCCAAAAAGATATTTGGTGCTCAAGAGGTGATGTTCCATCACATTACATTATTGTGTAAACTTTGACATTTGTCCTGGATTTTATTCATTTTGGTTTACATCTGTGGTAGCAGGACATTGTAGGAATGAATGTGGCAACAAAGCAACATTGAAAGGGGAACCCCCAATTTTTTTTTCTAAAAACCATTGAGAATCATTAATCACAGTCGAATTGGAAGGGGAAATAATATGCGAAGTTTTTTTTGCCAATCACAAAGTGTCGAAATAAGTCCTAGAGTGTGGATTTTCGATTTCGCCAGTGACGTCACATCTGGAATCCATATTGATCAAAAGGCGGTTTTACATACACAATCAGTACATGTGGAGCTCGGATTCCGATACTTATTCCACCGTAATTAGGAACACCGATGGTTCTCAGAATGTTGATAGTGATCAGTCAGATTTTGAAGAAACCATTAGAGACAAAATTTGTGATGGAAGTCCTTTTGTGGGAATTATGGAACCGTATTGTTTCGAGCCTTGTGCGAGTGATTCAGAGGAAGAAGGCGAAAGTGTGTGTTCGTGAAGATGAAAACGCTCGTCACACGATCACTTCAGCTCAGTCGGGTTTGAGTTTCCATTCAATTGACGGTCTATACTAATAAATGGCAGTGTGTGTGTGTGTGTGTGTGTGTGTGTGTGTGTGTGTGTGTGTGTGTGTGTGTGTGTGTGTGTGTGTGTGTGTGTGTGTGTGTGTGTGTGTGTGAAAATTGGGTGTTTGGGTTAATTTAAATACCCCTTTTGAAGATAATTAACGGCCTTATTTAATTCTGAACGTGTCCGGGCAGTGTTTACGTCCAGGAGGTGTTTGTCTCCAGACGCGTCTGGCCGGTCTTGGGCTCCGAACGTGTCCAGGCGATGTTTATATCCGGACAGGAGTTTGTTTCCAGACGTGTCCAGGCGGTGTTTGTCTCTGGGCAGTATTTGTTTCTGGACTGCATTAATCTCTGGACATGTCCAGGCAATGTTTGTCTCTGGGTAGTATTTATAGTCTGATTGGGAGAAAATGGATTTCAGCCATTATTTTGGTTCCATCTTTACTGGTACTCTATGCAGAATCATTTTGATGAGACGGTATGAATTGTAATTAACACTCCACCGCACGTCTGCCTTCCCTTCCCCCACCCCTCCTCACTCTCCCTCCCTCTTCACTCCCCTACCCCATCTTCCTTGCTCCTCCACCCCTCCTCTCTCCCCCTCCTCCTCTCTCCCCCTCATTGCTCTCTCTTTCCCACTCCACCTCCTTACTCTCCCCCCTCTCTCTCCCCCACCCCTCTCTCTACCCACTCTTTCCCCCCCCCCCCACTTTTCGTATACCCGTCGGCGAAGCGATGGGCGTTATTTGTTCGTATTTAAATGAGGCCATTAATTATCTTCAACAGGGGTGCTTTAATTAACCCAAACACCGACAAACACAGCCCAGGCATGTCTGGAGACAAACACCACCCAGACACATCCACATACAAACTTCTGTCCGAAAATGAACACCGCCCAGACACATTCGGAGACAAACACCGGTCGGGCGTATCTGGAGACAAACACCGCCCAGACACGTTCGGAGAAAAACACCGCCCGGATGCGTCCAGAGACAAATACACCTGGGCAGGTCTGGAGACAAACAAACACTGTTCAGCAATAAAGAATGCCTGGACTCGTCCGGAGACAAACTCCTTTCAGACACCTCAGGAGACAAACAACATCCGAACATGTCTGGAGACAAACTCCGTCTGGATGGCAGACATATCCGGAGCAAACTCCATCTAAACAGACAAACTCTGTTCAGACATGTCCGGAGCCAAACACCACCTGGAGATAAACACTGCCCAGACACGTCTAGAGACAAACACCATCTGGACATAATCACCACCCGGACACGTCTGGAGAGAGGTGAGAGAGGGGTGTGGGAGGGTGCTGCTCTGTATGAGGCAGGGGCAGAGCGAGAATGGGACAGAGAGAGAGAGAGAGAGAGAGAGAGAGAGAGAGAGAGAGAGAGAGAGAGAGAGAGAGAGAGAGAGAGAGAGAGAGAGGTGGGTAGGGGAGGGGAGCTAGCAGAGAGAAAATGTTTTGCTGTATGAAAACACACACACACACACACACACACACACACACACACACACACACACACACACACACACACACACACTGTATTAGTGCTTGGCTGATATTGGCAATTCTTCAGGAGTCGGCAGATTGGAGTCAGTGTGATTACGTACTGTATACAACCCATAAACCTTGAGTAGCTTTCACCCTTGTTTTGGGGAAATTTCAATAAACAAATCATAAAAACAATGTTGCATTGTAGACGTTTCAGGGAGATGTGCATAAACATTCATCTTTATAAACAGCTGCCAATCGTCATGTGACGGCTGGAAAAAAAATTTGGCTCTGTCATTTAGAAACATGTTAATACAGCAAACGGCTCAGAAATCAGGTGTTATCAAATATAGTTTGCTTTGAAGCTCACAAAAAGAAAACATATAACCTTTATAAATCATGTGCCTCTACCTTGAAGCAACTGCCGACTGTACATCCCAATCGAGACATGAACTGTACTGCCATCGACTGTTTGGTGCTCAGTATGTGGCTTAAGCACTCAAGCAAGCGCTCCAATTAAATAGTTCAGAAGGAATGGCTGGCCAGGCTGTTTTTGTATACCATATAGGATGCCTTCAACTTTAAAGCTGGTCTTCACTGTGCTGCAGCAGTTAAATAAATTAAATAAAGCCGTTCAAATGATGACTTTATCCACAAAAGAGGTGCTGTTTAATGTAGAACAACCCTGGAAACATCAGAAAGTTTAATCGCCCGTGAAAAAAATCATTGCAGATAATCCGCGAAGTTGCCTGCTTGTCTGTGCACACGTCACGTGGTGCATCGGTTCACGATCCGCACAAACATTATAACTTTATTTCAAAACGTGTTTTTCACCAGATTCGCTTTGATTCCTTGTAAAGCACCTCGCGAAACCTCCGAAAATATAGACACAGATCTGGCAGATGCTATGGATAAGCAGTCCCTCTGGCTGACAGGGCACAAGGTCGAGCAGTGAATGCATTCAATCATATAGCTCAATGCAGCTAGTTAATTTTGGCACATTTGTAAATATTTTGTTCACTCAATATAATTCTCCAAATAGTAGAAAAAGATAAGTTTAATGCTTTGCGAATTTCCCATTTACTTTTGTATACATGGAGGAGAGACCATAGCCTTGTTTTCTTAAAGTAAATAGGTATATAGGCTTCGCTATAAGATTCATTATTTCTTTAAATTATCAGATTTCACTCCAAATTTCAACACTTATTTAGTCCAGACGATATCTGATTCTCAAACCCGAAATCATATTTCGATTATTATCTTTTAATTAGTCCATGAGAGTAGATCGTGGAAAATTGCATCATTAAAATGCATTAAATCACTCCAAGCTCCTAATTTGAAAACTATAGCACTTACAAAAGTGGTGTGTACAGTGATTTGTAGCTGTGATGAACAGGCATTCGATAATAAGAGTCAGAAAAGTGAAGGAGAAAACTTTATCATTAAGAAATCATTGCGGCCAATTTCAAATCAAGGCATGCTTGAGCAGGCCAAAATACACGGCGGCTTCAGACCCCACCAAGATAACCCAGGGTACGCCTTAAGACCCCAGAGAGTGAGGTGGCGGAGGAGGGTTCCTGATAAAGGATATCATTAAATAAGGCCATTAATTATCTTCAAAAGGGGCATTTTAATTAACCCAAACACCCAATTTTCAGTCATGTACTTCTTTGGAGTTTTCTTAGTATGCATGCAGAGTTCCAGGCTGCTGGGTTTCATGGTTTTGGAGTTCTAGAGGAGACACACAAACACAAACACACACACACACACAAACACAAACACACACTCATCCATTTATATTAGATGTTCTGTGTGTTAGCTGTTATACGAGCCTCGACAATGTAGACCAAAAAAAAGCCATTTATATGAAGTTCAACCCTATTTAATATGTAATTATCTGTGTATGTCATGCTTCCCATTGTGGAACAACAACGATAGACCAAACTACATTTTGCTATTTGACTTTTCTTTCTTTTTGGATGTTCCATGCACCCTCAGGCCGTGCAGAGTTTCCACGCACAGATCCATCGCATAGCAGACATGCTCATCGCCAAGTACCGCGACATGCTCAAAGAGGATGCAGATGAATTGCCAAACGACTACAAGTCACAGGAAGCCCGCAAATCCAAACTCTTCTACGAGTTAAATTCCTCGGGGGCTTATTATGCATTTAAAGAACAACTGAAGGTTACCTCTCCATTGCATTTTTTCATTATTCCATTGTTAGTAGCATAACTATCAAATGTGAGTTTCCATGTGTGGTGGTCTCGTCTGAGAACAGATCTCGTGATGCTGCGGATCCCAAGTTGATAATCCCACAAAAGCGTTATGTTTTCTCTTGTATACAAAAGATAAGCTCATGGAAGAGAAAGGTGATAGAGAGAAGGCAGCACAATGACAGTGGGGTCGTGAAACAATACACATGGAAAGACACAAGAAACAAAAGGATGAACGAACAGACAGAGAGTGGTGAGGGAAGGAAACATTGCAACTGCAAGCATAAGGGGAGAGTTAGGGGATGGTTAATGAGGGTAGAAAAGATCAAGGGTAGGGATAGAGTATAACCCGAGGAGGGTTATATGTAGTGGTTCCTTATGAGGGTTATATGTAGATGAGGAGGCACTGCCAACTTGAAATCCTGAAAGGAAGAATGGGATTGAAAAGACTGAGGAAAGCAATTCCACAAACGGGAGGAGAGAAAAACGAAGGTTGGAGACAGACAGTAAGCCTGAATTTTGGGAGTTTCACAAGGAGTGGGTTACCGGAAGAACACATCATGACCTTGAGGGACTCGGGAGGGATGGAAAAATGCAGGAGCAAAAGAGCAAGACCAGTTTTATTATACACATTGCAAACTGTCCTTCTCACACTTATTGAACCTTTGCATGGCAGTTTCAAATTTTTGGAGACATTATTCTCTACTTTAATATGTTATTGAACTTTGTTTATTCGCAGCATTCAATAACGGACATCGTGCGGGAAAAGTATCTCAAAAGAACTACGTTTAAGGACGAGCTTGAGCTTCACGTTTTCCTGAACGAGCTGTACGTTTTTCTCATGGATGAAACGCACATCGTCTTGCACAAGGTGAGCTATGTTGAGCGGCTTGTGTATCTCTAAATCAAGGCTCGTGCCGATTCACAATTTGCCCACTGGATGATAAAGGGACAGGTAAAAGCCGTTTCGCCAATAATAAACATTTGTGCATATCTACATCACAACCCTCTTGTGCATCACATCCATCTACATCACAACATCCACATATTCGAGATGCATCTCCCTCTAGCGGCATTTCACTAGAACCACAGTACAGTTTTGGGACGGACCGACAAGATGCAGCTCGATGACAAACGCACTACCAACTGAGCTATTTACTCTCACCACATGTACACTGTCATAACATTCAAGGTTACACCGATCAGTAACTGTTTGAAATACATTTCATTCCCACCAGATTATGTCAACTGACGAAATTTCCTCGACACCTATCCAACAAACAACTTCAACACAGCTGAGGCACTTTGCCAAAGATGCAGAAATCCTTGGACACAATCAACTTGCCATCAAGTACCTTCAAGAGGTATTCCTTACTGCTTTTAGTATGTTCGGATTCACTGTTACCTCTGTGTTGAGCAAGGCATGAGCATTCTGGGCTTGAAAGCCTTGATTAAAGTGGCATGCCAGCAGGAAATTGTTCTTAAGAAAGAAATGTTTTGTTCCACAAATTGTAAGGTGATATTTTCAAAAAGGTTTATGAAAAGTACTTCAAGAATTTGGTCCAAAAATTATCATTCACAACGAAAAACCCACTAAGCGTACTGATTTAAACTTTCTAAATGATTGTTTTTCAGGTTCTTACTGGATAGGTAGCAGATAATAATTCTGATAGTGAGAACGGATAAGGAAAAGCTGCTATTTTCTCATCAGGTGACAAAATGAGAAAAACTCAAGGAAAGAGTCAGAGTAGGGCAGTGCCATGATAAACTGGATGATATAGCATCCGCGATGAGTTTGGGAGGTTGGTGGTCCAAACCTCGGGCAAGTTAATAATAATATCTTTTGACATTATTTCATCACAATCCCACAATAAAGGTAAAATATCAAAAGATGTCATGATGGTAATCCATAAGAAGATTGTGATGTTGTATTGTGGCATCATAATGTGATGTCACTCATACCTTGTTTGTTTTTGTATTTTTTTTATTTTTAGTAATAAAATGCTTAATGTTATATATATATATATATATATATATATATATATATATATATATATATATATATATATATATATATATATATATATGTTGTTATTTTGTTATGGATTAAAGCCATCTATGTTGTTAAATTGTTTTATTTCTTGCTTCATTTGATTTGGGGGATGGGTTGGATATGTATAACTTTTGGAATGGTTCTGTCCAGTATCCATTTTCCCTCCTCCCACAATCCTGCCCTGTTTGGTTGAGTCCACATTTATGTTCGATTTCTTTTCCTAATAACACAATTAATGTTTTATATATTTTTTAATTTTGGGTTGTGTGCACTAGCTCTGACACAAAGTAACTTCCTCACATTGGAATCATCATCATGGCTTCAGCATTCATTGAGGTAGGTTGGGCTACAGTTTTACATTGATTTTACAGAGGAAGAAGAAGAAGTACAAATTTGCGATCTTGCGATTTGTTGTGGTGCTTTAGCGATGTATTCTGGCTTCTTTTTAAATCCTGGTAGTTCAAAAAAACGCTCGAGAATAAAAGATGTGGCTTTGAAATGCTGATGACTTCACTCTAAAGCACTTTATAAGCATATCATTGTGTACACATTTGAATGGGTGACCATTTTTTCCCCCATATCATCCCTCCATATGGTGTACCACCATACTCCATGATTATATTTTAGGAATAGCCGATACTGTACAATAAATTAAGTGTGTGTGTGCGTGTATGAGATATATATATATATATATATATATATATATATATATATATATATATATATATATATATATATATATATATATATATATATATATATATATATATATATATATATATATATATATATATATATATATATATATATATATATATATATATATATATATATATATATATATATATATATATATATATATATATATATATATATGTGTATATATATATATATATATATATATATATATATATATATATATATATATATATATATATATATATATATATATATATATATATATATATATATATATATATATATATATATATATATCTGTATGTCTGATTATTATAGAATCGAAAACGGCTGAGGAAATCTCAAATCAGTTCACGGGCACAAAGTAATTCCCTGCTAATCTCCCTGCCCCCCCCCCCCGCCTCCCGACAAGAATGGGGACACGACTTGTGATTTTCGCCTGTACATGGAGAATAATGCAAGTGCTTTAACCACCAAGCCCTGCCTGAGAGAGTGGTATTGACACCTTTTTCGCTTCTCATTTGGAATGGGTGTTACTATTATGAAAAGGAGATGCATCTGTCCATCCGTCTTGCGAAGAAGAAGAAAAACCTCGAGGAGGGAGGGGGTATTGACACCTACTTCGCTCCCGGTAGAAGCGGTTATTTCTTGTTCTGAGAAATGAAAGAAAGTTTTAAAGTCAAGAGTACATCGTCCAGGTGGTATGATATATACTGTGGTTGGTCGTTACATCCAAAATGTGATGCTCTTGTCTGAGGACTTTTCTTTGTTGCAGGTGATTTTGCAGGACAAGAGGGACCCAGAACGTTGGATTGATTATGGAATGTTCTGCTTACGCACTGAAGATGCTACTCGGGCTGAGGAGTGCTTCAGAGAAGCTATAGCTGTTGACCAGAACAACGTGCGAGGGTGAACAATTTAAGGAGCATTACTGTTTCAAATGTGGGGTTTATATCTGCATAGTAGGCATTAAATTCAGATAAATCTTTTGACAGATTTTTGTTTGCTCCTTTTTGTCTCAGATTGATTTTATGTGGCGTGATGTGTGTGATTGATGAGCGGTACGAGGAGGCGGAGATTCTGTTGGAGAAGGTTACATCAAAGGATCCCAGAAGCATGTTGGCCTGGATCATTCTCGGTATCATGTTCATGCTTACAGATCCAAGCACCCACCCAATAATATTTCATTTGCGGTGTTGTCTTTTTGGAGAGCCTCTTTGGCATATTCAATACAGTACAAGGCTGTTGTTATAGCTGAAGCAGTTTCTTGGCTGGGGTTACAATACTGGACAAGTCACCACTCCGACACAATAATTCAGGGCAATAATTTATATTTTGTTCAGGGTGCTGGCGGAAGCTCACCAACACTTCACAAATGACAGCGTGGGATCTTTAACATCCACCAACTAATACAAGAGGAGGAAACACCCAGTTTAATGTCCATCCGAGGGATGACACACACACATTTATGTATTGCCCAGCATGAAAAACCCCAGGGTGACAGTTTATAGCTGGACTGAGAATTCCTGAAAGATTGGCTTTTAAAACAGGCATCTCCATGAATAAATGGACACAAATTTTTGTTCCAAGTAAATTCATTATTAGCTATCCAACCAAGTAAATCGATTGTTAGCTTCCAACGGTACCATTTTTATTATTCTACAAGAGCAGGAACCACTACATGAAAGCTCAAATTCCTGCTTCTTATTTGTGTGACGGACGGATGTTTCTCCTTTAAGTAATAGATTAGAATAAGTAAATAATGCATTATGAATGTTAATAGTTCTTGACTTTCTGAGCAAAACCTAAGTGAGGTTTCAAGGGTGTCTAATATACTATCACGTCTGAGGCTCAGTGACGCGCTTGCCTTCACGCCGGAGGTCTTGTAATGCCTCCATAGATTTCCAAAATGGTTTCTTACTGCATTCAGTTATTTTAACTTATGGTTACCATTCCTCAAGGATTATTCAATACATACCGAACAAGGTGGTGGAACGCACACAAGAGGCAATGGGCAGGAAGATGTCTTTTATAATTATAAGGGTGGTTTTAAAGAAAAGTACAAGGAAGAGGGTATAGACAAGACGTGATCATAAACGGTACGGACCAAGCGATCAATGGACACAGATAGGAATGAGGGGGCACGCAAATTTACGTACAATGAAAAATAAATATATCACACTAAGGTACCGACAATACCGATTCACATGAAGAACAATGGGACAAGCGAGGCTTTGGATGGCACAAAGCAACTGGTATATGCAGGTCGCTGGAGCACAGCAAAGTCCTCCTCAGGATGGGCAGTATCACAGTAGCAATCCCGTCGAAGACAGAAGAAGAAGATGTGGTCAAAGACGGCAGAAGGAGATATGATGGAAGACCAGGAGAGAAAAGATGGTGGCCAAGCAGTGGTAAGGCAAGAGATGCTTAAAGCCTTAAGGTTCAGCTCCAATAATTATTGGTGTGTGTCCAGCCCAGTTCCCATGACTCTCTGTATGATGTCCCCACCTTCTGCCTCCATCCCCGGTCCTCTGCGCTGCCCTCCGTACCTCAGAACCACCTTTTCCTCCCACGGACCTTGTCATTGATTTCCTGATCATTGTGGGAGGTCCATACTACAGGACATCACACCCATAGGGATGCTGGAATAAAAATGCCTTATTCCGGTCTCCACAGCCTATTTTGCCACGATGGCTCACACACATTGGCCAGACAGATCGTGACGGTCCAACCGAGCCCCTTCTATGCACCGTGAAACTACAAATTCCTCGCCTGGCCTCATCTTACAGAAGTTCAGACATTTTACAACCTTACTCTGTATACTCTCTCTATAAATTACATACGATGCCTCCTCCGCACCACATGTAACAAACGACTTATTCTGACAGGTCCCTGATGATACATGGCAATCTAACCTACTCGAAACACACAGACCATGTTAATCTTACCACAGTCTAGCTATGGATCCCCCTCCCTCTTTTTTCGCATAAAAATACATTGTATATAATGTGTATTCATCTTGGTTTACGTGAAAGTGAACTCCTTTTTTGATTTTAATATTTGTTTAACAAGTGGTTGGGTTATGCCACAGACTGTATATAACCCTGTTGTACCTTTCCAAATTTTGTTTTACCACCTGCTTATGGTTGGGCTTGCTGTGTTTGTTACTTCTACAGGTCTTGTTTATACTGGACAGCAAAACAAAATCCTTGCACAGATGGCTTTTTCAGAAGCACAGAAGAGCAACCTGGCTGCAGCTGCGGAATGTAGTTCTCAACCAATGGTGGATCCTGCAGTGAAGAGCTGTGATAATGAACAGTATGAAGGAAAGAAACCTAAAAAAGGCTTTCGCTTTTGGAAACAAGACTCAAACGCTGTTGTTTGTTTTTACACCAATAGTCTTTAGCAACAAATAATAATCCTTACTATAATTCATGGACCGATGTTTGTGTGTTCCACGGACCATAAACGTGCATGAGGAAGGTTCCTTCAAAGTTTTGTAAGAAACTCAGC
The DNA here is from genome assembly GCF_056783735.1 of Eptatretus burgeri. Classification (NCBI taxonomy): domain Eukaryota; kingdom Metazoa; phylum Chordata; class Myxini; order Myxiniformes; family Myxinidae; genus Eptatretus; species Eptatretus burgeri. The sequence goes on from NC_140973.1 coordinate 16,635,541, forward strand.
TTCAATTTTGGAGAAGTACAAAATCCTCACATAAACATACCAATGGAACATTGTTTCAACTCTGTTGATAATCAATAACAATAATAATAATAATAATAACAATAATCAATGACATCATCACTAACCTCTTCATTTTTCTGGGACACGATTATAACATTGAACTATGATGTTTATCAGCAATAGTGCTGTTTTCCCTTGAGCTGTTCATAATAATTGGTTTAACCGTTTTATTTTCAGTGAGCCATGTGTAATGCTGGTGACATCACAACATTTTTGCTGCAGGTGGCAGCACTGAAGTGGATGTGAACACTCAGGGGCAGAATCACCCACCACAAGAAGGCATAACTCAGGACGAATCCAAAAGAGAATGCCTTGGCACCCTTCCACGTACACTTAACAGCTTATTGCAAGCCTCAAACTTCCTGGTTGAAGCACATGTTCCGCAGGTCCCATACGAAGTTCATTCTGTGGTCAAACAGACCTCTGAGCCTATATTATCAGACAAAATCTCAACTTTGGTGTATTTTTGTGCATTAAATCCGCAATTTTGTTTGGAATGCGTGAACATTTCAAATAGGAATCATGAAGTTATTATAAGGATGAGGTTGTTGGAGGATACCGATGTTGCTAATATTGCTTATCGATATCATAATGATTTCAGTAATTGGTTTCACCTCGCCTGACAGGTTGCTGAAAGGGCATTGTCGTGTGCAGTCCTGGACTTGTTAGACTCTGAGAGGTCCGAGTATCACTTAATTCTTGCAAAACTACATATGCTACGCGGGAACTTCGTACAAGCTGAACTTGACCTGAAGACGGCATCCCAGTATGATCACAAGGTTCTACCCAATATATACACTCCCATTCGGATGTCCACTGGCTGTGGCTCATGCATCACAATTCTGGTCATGAACTGACTCTGATACGCAGATGCTATATTTTGTGATAATTTTTTGTTTGTTTGGTCAGTGCAAAAATCTTTAATCCAGAAGCAGAAATTTCTTCTCTTACTTTTATGACTTTAATTAAATGACATGGTTTTGATATTTAATACCTTTTCAGAACCCTGACACTTGGGCTTTCATGGGGCATCTTTACTACAAAATGGGCAGGCCGTCTGAAGCTCAGGACTGCTATGAACGGACCTGCGACTTTGTTGAGGAAACCCCAGAGATACGCACTGTCTGCCTTCAACTTGCATCCATTTATTTGCGGGATGGACAGGTATACAGGTTATTTGGATACCAAAGCATCTACAGCCTCATCTTCCCTGAACTTTCAACGACCTTATAGTCCCGCAATATCAGTGCAAATGATAGCAAATCATTTCTGAGGTCTAGATGTGGTGAATTATGCCTGATCAATTTAAAATATCTGCAGAATGCCAACTTTAATTGACCTTTATCATCTTCAAAAAGTCCTCCATTTATTATTCATGCAAATGTGGTGGAATTTATTTTTTACTCCCTGTACGTTTGCCTCCTATTCCCACTTCCTTCCGACCTGCATGCTTCGAGCTGCAGATTGTTCGACAGGAAAGAATGTGCATAAAATATTTATGTTTTTTTTTCCCCCACGTAAATAATTGCTGTTAGAGAAACCTGCATTGAGATGAATCATTATGTCCACGCGGTCATTTGGGCTCCATGACAACAGCGTGACATTCGAGGCGTTTAAATGCAGCACACTAATTGTGACACGAGTGTAGGACTCCACGCTGGCATACTGTTTACAGCAGGGTGGGTGTCATTAACATTCCCTCAAATGCTCCAACCCGGTGTCAGGTGTCCGGGGATGCAGCTGCCTTTAGAAGGGCAGGAAGTGGCAGGGTGGTGAGGCAGTCCTCCTCCAAATAGCATTTGTGTATAGTGAGCATGTGATATGCCATCTGACGCCCTGTGGGGCAGTGTTTGCACAATTCTAAATTCTTGTCTTTTTCAGGGTCATCATTTTGAATTTACTTTTCAATGCTGATTAAATTCAGATCTTCAAATACAGTACAGTTTTTACAACAGTCTTTGGATATTTCATTTTTGCTCATTCAGTTAGCTTCTCCCGAGAGTCACGATAAGGACTTCCTCCTTCTGTCAGTGCATGGCTATCAATGGCATCGTCTCATCTCTCCCTGTTGAGGCTGAGGTGCCCAATGCAGTGCTTTAGATCCAGTCCTGTTCTTCATCTTCATCAACGATATTTGTGATTCTTTGGGAAAATGCTCTTTATCGTTTCGCATATGACTCCACCCTTTGTCATAGCATCAATCCATCATACCATGAAATAGGTAGATAGCAGCCTCTTCCCTCTTTGCAGACCTTGATACAATTAGGAGCTGGTCCAACGCTTGGAATATGTCCTTCAGCCCTGACAAATTTTACACTCTGTAAGGACCAACAAGCCCTTTCATTCACTTCCTTAACAAACCACTTGAAGAATTTCAGTCCCTAAAACATTTGGGCATTATACCTTCATCCATTATCTCTCTTGGACAAACCACATATCCAAGTTGACTTTCAAAGCCTCTTCTCGGCATCCTCCGTTGTGCGAAGTCTTTCCAAACTTTTAACACCTTAAAAGGCCTAAGTCATTCGCAGCTCAATGGAGTACTGCTATCCCCTTTGTTTGCTTCACACCTTGTTCACCTTGATGCCGTGGAGGCCAAGATCCTCAAAATGATTGGAACATCCTGCGATTAAGCTGATCTCTGGGCCTGTTATTCTTACATCGCAGAAAGGGTGCAGGCCTCTCCATCTGCTACTGCCTCCTTTCTGATCTTGCACCCACCTTCTGCCATGTCTGTGCTTTTTCTCTCATAACCCCACCACCCCCAGGTTTCTGCAGAGTGTACATGATCTCCTCCTTACCCACTTCTGAGAAAACTCCAAAAATATAGGTTCACTGTTCACTTTCACTCATTTGCTTTCCTCTATTCCCACACCAATGGAACCAACTTCCCCAATCTGTTCAATCTCATTCTTCCCTCCAGGGGTTCAAGATAGTTGCTAACCACATTATAGAGAATTGGATGAGGAAAGGATCGAGAAGTGACTTGAGGGCACCACATTTACTTGTCTAACCAGCATGCAAAAATACAGGTTGTCAAGTTATAAAAGTATAAAATCCAAATATGAAACACAAATATTTACCAAGTCTCAAAAAGAGCTCTTCAATGAACATCACAAACTTCTGGAAACACATTTCCACATTGGGCTTTGAAAATCAGGCACAGACTGGGAATTGATCACAATGTCAAATCTTCCTCAGTGCTCTCGGCTTTGGTGGATGCTGTGATGACTAGAGTATGAATATCATTGAGCTGACCCACCAAGAGTTGGGTGAGGTCAAGGCACAAGGTTCACTCCTTCTCTCAAGTGCAGACACTTTGTTTACCTCTCTATCTTCTACTTTCACTCATCTGGTCTCACATCAGTCGTCCCTTCAGCCTCACATCCCTCCCCCCCCCTCATCGCAGGATGTATACACACTCATCGAGTAACCTCTGTTTCCTTAACCTTCCAAAGCCTAGTCTCTGTACTCACCTTCATTCATTTTCTCTATTTTTTCTGTCCTGTGAATCTTTTTGTTGTCAATTCCCAAACCTGCTTTTCCCTCTAAAGTTTCAAAGTGGCGCACCATCAAAAATTTTTTGATGTCTTCAATCACAACAACTTTTTGACAACTGCAAACCACTCCTTTGCTTATCCAGCCTCGTTTCTCAACTCCGAACTCTAAACCGTACTTGTTTGTTCATTTACCCAATTTGCACATCTGTTCCTCACTGCCTCCCAGTCAACATACTGTGTTTTGTCTTCATGCCTGAAGCCCATCTCAAAATCGAAACTTGGTTAAAATGCATTAACTATATTCTTCACCGGTGACTAATGCACAACCATGTAAGTACACCACTCGACAAAAGCAGGCAATGCAGTACAACATCCACAACCCTCTTGTTTTTGTCATTGCAGTATAAGAAAGCCAAGCAGATGTATCTCCTGGCTTGTAAAAGTTATCCTTCCCAATTTTCCTGCCTGGGAGCTGGGATCGCTTGCTACAGGGTAAGGGAAGAGTGTTCTCAAGCATGTGACATTGTTTTTTAATGGTTATAAAAAGACAAAATACGAACCTGAATGATGTCTTCTCATCATGTCTAAATAATAGATAGTTGGGTCAACTCGTACCTCTAGACAGAGCACCGGACACTCAAGTAATGAATGAACGTCTCCATGGCTGAAAATCAACCCTGGATGAGTCTCCACTCGATTGCAGGTTGATGTAGGTTAGGGCACCATTCATCTGGAGTACCGGAACGCAATGGCCTACTCCTCCGAATGACACTGAGGGGTGTTTAATACACACCGACCATTGTTTGCAGTCCACCGAGATTAACGTCACGTTCTCCAAAGGATGGTGCACTCACTCATTGAGGCAACACCTGACCTTTGAAGCAAAGGGGGGGGGGGGGATGAGGAAGATAATTGAAGACGAAGTGGGATGAATCTGGGCATAAGAGAGAACAGGTTTCTGTGGAAGAATTCCCAGGCTGAATCGATATCACTAGCGGTAGATATAGGAAACCTGTCATGAAGTGAAAAAAATAAAAAAACCTATCCCCCTTTTTGCCATTGAAATAATGCCCCAACATTTGCAAATTCTACATTCGCAGCATTTTCTATGAGCGTATCCCAGGCGAATGTCAGGGTCCGGCAGTACCTAGTTGGGGTGACATGATGGCCCCTAGAGGTATGCACACTTACCTCTTAGCCATCTCGCCTCGGTTCAAATCCTGATCCAGCTAAAAAATAAAAATGACAATAATAACTGTCATCCCATTGTTTCACAGGCAGGTTGATTCATCAATGTGTGCCATCCCTCGGATGGATATTAAACAGGCGTCCTGTCTATTGCCATTAGTTGGTGGACGTTAAAGCTCGTACGGTGTCCTTCGTGAAGAGTAGATGAGTTATTGCCAGCAGCATAAACAAATTACAAATTCCTGTCCTAACTACTGCTGGGAGAAGGATGGCAAACCATCCAGCATTATCCTGGCCGAGAAATTGCTTCGGGAGAACGAATTCCCTGTAGCACAGATTATGGAACATCAGAACGGACATACCTCGTGAAACATTTTTGGTGCATCTGCGATCATTGTATCTCGTTTGTATAACTTTTTGACACCAAACTTATAAAGCAGAAATCCCTTTCACCAGTCTCTTCATGCTGACTCAAGCAGAGATTATGAAGACAAGCTGAAGGGCCCCGTCTACAACGGCAACTTAAGTGCTGTTCTTCTCAGACAGCTCATACAACCACGTTCCCTGATAGTTGCATTATTCAAGTAGTTTCAAGTTAAATTATTTTTTTGTGCACATTTATCTTTACAATTTACAACATTGAATTCTAGCTTCAGTTTCCCATCCACTTCTAGGCTAGCGCACACACACACACCAGTCACCATTTCGGATACATTTCGTTTCGGATAGGGTCGCTATTTCGGATACAGACAGAGATACAAACGCAATACCCACATATGCAATAGCTGCATTATAGTAAGATAGCCAATGATAATTGCTAACTTACTAAATTGTAAAGTGCCTTTTTATCGACCACGAAAATTTTGTCAAGTTTGGTGGCCAAAAAACTATATATATATATATATATATATATATATATATATATATATATATATATATATATATATATATATATATATTGTTGCTGATTCGCGCCCGCCGGCGTGCTGACGGCCACGTAACTCGAATCGCGGCACGTCGCCCACCGGACGGACAATCCAGTCGTGACCCTCTCGGACTAACGCCGGGAACCAGTCACGGGTGGACCTTTCGGTCTCACCGCGATCGAGCCAATCAGCCCCCGCGTGGGATAGGGTTGCTCGCCAAATTCGACCTACCTAAGTACCCACACGGAGGGTAGACCGGGCGATCGCACCTCGCCGCAGGTCGACTTCGGACACGGGCCACTTAAGCGACCCGTTCCGTACTATCGGGATAACCGAGCGGTGTTATTCGTCGACCTCGACGGTTCGATTAATTATCGGGCGTATTCAGCCCACTACCAACCCTTTACGTGAAGCAAGATGAGGATTCAATGAAGGAAATGACGAAGCGAAGCGGGAAACAGTTCAACACAAAGCACATTTATTCGCGATGAATGGAAAGCACACATATTCAATTCCACCAAAAGCACACAGAAAAGAAAAACACAATGCAATTTACACAAAAAGCAAATGCGACAATGCAGATCTAATACCGATTACGCGAGCACACGGCAACACTTATACAATTTTACTTCACAGACGGCGCCGACAACACATACCCAAAACCAAGGAAAAGAATACCCTCAAGGATGAGGCGGGCCTGAGGCCGAGACCGGGTCGGGCCTACCCGTCTGGTGATGAGACGCGGAGCGGCGATGGTGCCTCAACTCTGCGGGCCTCGCGGACAGTGTCTGGTAGGGGGTGGGAAAGGGGCCCCCTTGGTCGCACTATCTCAGCGCGGGGGGAAACAGGAGGGGGTTGCTGATGCTCGGGGTATAGAGGATTCCTATTCTGGCTCGAGTCCCGCGACGAGCGTCTCCACCTCGGCCAGGTCGCGCTGTCGGCCTCCCTGGGGTGCAGCTCCCTGCACGACGCGAGCACCCCCTCGTCTGCCCTCGCCGCCTCTCCACAGCTCCGTCCCCTCCGCTCCGACTCCAACGCACACGACGACGACCAGCTCCTTTTTGCTCCTTCTTCCCAACTCCACCGCCCGCGAAGTCTTAACTCTCTGTTCCGCTTCTTCCAAACTCCACCGCCCGCGAAGTCTTAACTCTCTGTTCCCTTGACTGACGAACGCGGTCGCTTATATAAGCCCCGTGGCTTCGCCTTCTCATCTTTGACCCTCTGCCTTCGACCTTTCACCTCGCTCCCCATTGGCCCGAGAAAAAGTGGGCGTGAATGCTTTTTGATCCATAAATTTGCATATATCGATCGCCCTCCAACGCCCTGGGGGCGGGGCCAAATCGCCCCTCGCTCACCGATTGGACGGAACAAAAGTGGGCGTGTGTCGTTTTTGATCCGTTTTTGAAGTGGAAAATCCGTGGTTTTGTACACGCTGTTCGGCGCGCGCCCTGCACGAGTCCAACACCGGTACCCACAAGCGGCACAAGAACGGTGGCGATGCGACGGTTGCGAGGTCTGACGTGAAGCGGCGCCGCGGTGGGTGGTTGATGTTGTGGTTGTAACAATGGCGGTTGGTCCAAATTAAAGATAGTAAAAGAAAAACGGCTATCCTGAAGTGTCGCAGCACGCATAAATGACATGTATTCCCACTAGACAACGGGTTTGGGCCTAACTACACAAGTACTTACCGAGATATCTCACCTAAGGGACCTGAATGGTGGTTTGCGAATTTGGTAACCACAACAATATATATATATATATATATATATATATATATATATATATATATATATATATCCGTCCGTACATACATACCATACATATCATACTCTGTGCAGAGCATTGGTGCTACCTAAGCAGTCTCCTTGACTATTGGGCATAATCCTGGATGGGTCACCACCCCAACACCGGATACCAGCATGCTAGCACTCATTTTGCTGACCTCAGAAGGATGACAGGCAGAGTCAATCCCACCTGATATTAATTCAACAGTTGAGTGGGATTTGAACTCAGGACCCTAGGATCCCAAGCCCACCACTCTAACAATTAAACCAACACCAGGCATACATGGTATCAGCACCCTCAATAAGGAGATACTATAAATGAAAGTTCATTTTGGCTTTCAGAAGTTGTTTACTGCAGCTTAAAGTTGTCACAAATATGTTTAGAACTATTTTATTCACATGTTAAAAAGTGGAGGAAATCCGTAAATATCTTTAAGAAATGATGTCGAATCCATCATCATCATCATATCTCGTGGTCTCTTTCATAACACAAAAACGATGTTCATTCAACAACAAAAAAACTTTTAAGGATATAATTTTGTTCGAGGCATGTTCACAGAATTTCATTCAGCCTGTTTTGTATCAGCTTGGACAGCTTGAGGAAGCGGAGGATGCATTGTCAGAAGCAAACTTCTTGGACAACAGCAATGCCGTGGTGTGGGGTTACCTGTCTCTGGTTTGCCTGAAGGTCAGTTCAAGCTTTCCACACTGCGTCATTTTACATGATATCGGTATGCAGACTGACCTTCGACGAAACGTAAATCTCTGCTCAGTGCAATATCATGTTATCATCATTGCATGCTCCAATACATCACCCTATCAGGCTGAAAGGACGTCTGCAGCAATGTCTGCAGCTCTTTGGTTGAGATTTTGAGATTATTAAAAACATAAGAAATTGTAAAAGCCAGCTTTGTCTTCAATCCATGGGCCAAATATGGCTCATGTACCTTGACAATATTGTAAGGATCCATGTGTGCTAATTGTAAAGCACTGTGTGCCTGCAAGTCAATGTCATGCATATTTTTGCAAGCTATGATGGTTTGGACCATAACTTGTGTTACTTAATATTGTAAGCCACACTGTTTCGAAACTTTTAGAAACTTTTACACTACTGCAGTCTTACGTGAAACAATGTGTGCAGAGAAAGCACGCGCTAATGTAAATCTCAGAGTACCACCCTCCATATTGTACCATAATACACTGATGCCTGGCCAGTGGCTCTTCTTACCGCTACCCCAGCTGCCCGGTGATGCTCTCGCACTCAGCTCAATGAGGCAGGCCCTTTGAAAGGCCGAGGGGGTTTGAACGTCTTGGATTGGGTTCGCCATTAACCCACCCATGAGCTCTTTCTCGTGCTGTCAGTAGCTGCCAAAGCATTGCCAAGGCAGCCCAAAACCATGCCACCCCATTATGTCTCCGCTCAATGATTCTCCGGCCTTTATCCGAGAGGGCGAGGCCCCAGACTCCGCGTCAAAAGGAGTCTTTTTCCTCCCCCCTCTTCCACCATTGTTTTCTGCCCTGAATAAACACTTTATAGGCAGGATCTTAAGCAGACAATGTGCCACTGTGTTTTATTTTGGTGGGAAAGTGCTTACTAATGTTCTGCTACTGTTTTTATTCCTCTTGTCCTCATTCTCTGCGGATGCCCAGGCCGGCAGGAGGATGGAGGCTGAGCAGTCTTACAAGTATGCTGTCAAGGTAGGTGCCAAGTCCAGGCCGTCTCATCTACACAGATGCAGGTCTTTGCAGGAATTATTCAAAAACTTTTCAATTAATAACAATCTTTCATATCCCATCTGCAAGCATTTACTTGGAGATGTTAAAGATCTGAAATAAATATTCATTGTGAAAGAGTAGGTAATTGTGTGCCAGTACTGTCATGAAATAATTCCTCCATTAACTACACCCAGAAATTTTGGCTGTATTTCAGAAAGGCAACACAAGTAACCAAAGGGTTAAATGTTAAAGCAGTCAAAAATATATAATGAAATTAAGGTCCCTTGTGTACATGTCACCCAATGGATGAACAGTACGTCATGCACTGCCTCCAGACCAATCTCTGCAGCATCAATGATTGGGGCTTTATGGGGAGGGGGTGGGAGAAGGGTAGGGAGCGGTTTCATCGAACTGACGAGGTCCAGTAGGCAGAAACGCGTTCAAATTTGGATCACTCCCACCCTCTGACCTTGGTGCTGATGTGAAACAGGGCTGTTAAAGACATATCTTTGAGATCTACCTGTGGGTGAAGTCACATGGAGATCACATCGAGAAAACATATCACATAGAGATCTGTCCGTGGGTGAAGGAAATGCATGATGTGCCGTTCACTGATTGTGGTATGCACACAACCAAATCTGAGGATTTGGTTTACAATATATATGTAAAGGGTATTCCAAAAACACACGGACAATTTTGGTTGTTGATATATTTAGATCCACAAATGAGACGACACCCTTTGGTATTAATTTTTTCATTTATTTTTTTCATTTATTTATATTTTCATTTATGGTTGCTTTCCAACCGTTCTATGATTTTTCCTGGTGTATCGGCTTCGATGTCCATTGGCACACAAAATTCCCCATTGTCTCAGGTCGCTCACCTGCATTTATTATTATTATTATTATTATTATTTAATGTATTTATATTCTAATTTATGGTTGCTTTCCAATGGTTCTGTGATTTTTACTGGTGTATCGGCTTCGATGTCCGTTGGCACACAAAATTACCGTGCTTCCCCATTGTCTCAGGTCGCTTACCTGCATTTTTTTTCATTTATTTATATTTTAATTTACGGATGCTTTCCAAGAGTTCTGTGATTTTTCCCAGTGTGGTGGCTTCGATGTCCGTCGACTCACCTACATTTATTATTGTTATTTATTTATTTTCATTTATTTATATTTTAATTTGCAGATGCTTTCCAATGGTTCTGTGATTTTACGCGGTTTATTGGGCTTTGATGTCTGTCGGCATGCAAAATTACCGTGCTTCCCAATATTCTCAGGTTGCTTACCTGCATTTTTTTTTCATTTTTAAAATATTTTAATTTACAGATGCTTTCCAACAGTTCTGTGATTTTTCCCTGTGTGGTGGCTTCCCAGTCAGTGAGTTCATGAGTGAGTGAGTCAGTCAGTGAGTCAGTGTTTAGAATGAGATTTATATATTACTAGTGGGGTGTGCTTACACATTGCGTAAGCATATGAACCATGTTTCCCCATTTTCTTGAGCCGCTCACCTGCATTTGATTTTTCACTTAATTACTTTCAATTTTTTTTTAATTTTTTTTATATTTTCATTTACTGATGCTTTCAAACAGTTCTGTGATTTTTTCCTGGTGTATCAACTTCGATGTCCATCGGCACACAAAATTGCCTTGCTTTCCCATTGTCTTGGGTCACCCATTCACCTGCATTTTTTTCATTTGTTTTTTTTTTCTTTTTCATTTATTGATGTTTTCATTTATGGATGTTGTCTGACGATTCTGTGATTTTTTCCGGTGTGCCAGCTTCGATGTTCATCGGCATGAAAAATTTCAGCTTTCTACATTACCCGGAAGGCACCGATCTTTAATATCAGTCAGTCAGTGAATCAGTGGTTAGAAAGAGCTCTATATGATACTAGACGATCTGTGAACCCGTTGGGTTCCCATTGTGACAGCGGTTGATGAAAAAAATCATTTCAAAAAAAAGAAAAGAAAAAAAAGATAGCTCCAGCGAACTATACCACTGAGGTTGTTTGCATTGATCAAATTCTCCCAAAGAGAACTCGACTGAATCGGGAATTGATTTTTTAATAATTTTTTTTTGTTGCCCGATTTGAACGAAACTTGATACTGCACACCGCAAGCGAATGTTGAGTAAGGTGGCCCTAAAATTTTTGCGCTATAATGTACTATGTTGGCTGTATTTCAGGAACATACATACATATATATATATATATATATATATATATATATATATATATATATATACATACAAGATGAGAGTTTTAGTAATATATATATCTTCTTCTTCTTCTTCTTTCGGCTGCTCCCGTTAGGGGTCGCCACAGCGGATCATCTGTATGATCCGCATAGTGATTTGGCACATGTTTTACGCCGGATGCCCTTCCTGACGCAACCCTGGTCGCCTCTTACGACACAGGGATATGGTACACCTATTTTAACCGGGGTATACACCAGCCCAGTATACTGGTACTCATTTCGCCGACCCCGGAAGGATGACAGGCTGAGTTAACCCCCTGGTGTATTAATTCAGTGGCCCAACGGGGCTTGAACTCAGGACCTTTTGGATCCCAAGCCGCTGCCCTAACCACTGCGCCAACACCAGTTTTAGTCATATATATATATATATATATATATATATATATATATATATATATATATATATATATATATGTGTTTTTTCAATGAAAGAAGCACGCTGACTCTATGACATGACACTGACATCATGTACATAAATTACACCAACATATCACCTCCAATCTACGAGGCATCCGTATGGTCCTCAAGCCTTTGCAGACTGAGATTAAAGCCTATGGTCACAAATAGACAAAAGCTGGGATGTTGATCTGGATTTTGCCCTTGCTGTGGGCTCATCAGGACAACAAACTGCTAGTCGTTTATTTGTGACTATATTAGGCTCATTAATATAACTGAAATGGTCTGAGACACGCTGCTTGGCCCAAGGGAAATACTCTGTTAAAGTGACTTCAGGCCTTGAATGTGTATAGTTCCCCAGTGAAAAACACTTCTCATCTTCTTAATCTTTTGCCACCTTTCTCTCTTTATCCAACTGAGTTGTTTCAAAAGGTGACAGAATATATTGAGGATTATTCTAGGCCAAAGAAATCATGTCTTTCTTTTTGGTCTTTGTCTGAAATTGTGTAGGCCCAGTCACAACCTGATTGGCCAGCCTTCATCTCATCATGCGCCTGCACCCTTTTGGGGAAAGAGTCGGGATAAAATGCGGCCAAACTGGCTTTCGAAACTCAAACCAGGATGGCTAAATCAGCAGCAACATGGTTTTTTTTAAACTCAGGGTTGAGTCGTACATTGGAAACCAGGTAAAAGTTCAAGCATCTTGGGAAATTTATAAAAGTATATATTTTATCATTTGCTTTTCCCTGTGGGGTAATGTGGGCTCTTTTTTATTTTTTTTTTCGTTATTGGTGCGTTTTTCACCTCTTCCATGTGATGCACCCATTCCATCATCTCAAAGAAACTCAATAATTTCTCACAACCTGTGCCCTTATACACCTGGAGCACAATGTTCCGTACTCTCGTTTTCAAGGAAGACAGTGTGAAGCAGAGTTCACTGGGTTCAAACAGAAGTGGATGTCGTCCATAAAATCCGCATGGGTGTTGCACGTTATCGTGGCTGCCCACATTGCGAAGAGTGGACAGCGTGATGTAAGGTCCACCGTTCCCCGTGTGCTTGCGCCCGCCGCGGTTGGACCTGGCCCGATCTCTGGCCAGATTGTCCTGACCCGCCACACAGCCGCTTTGTCGCCTTCTGCCCGTTGCCGGGACAAAGGGAAGGCGCCGGGGCATTCCTGAGCCCCCGGACAACGGCGAAGCGGCCGCTGTCGCCCCGGAAACGCTCGCCTCACCACACCACGCCACTGCCTTGCAGACAATGACATCAGCGAGCACGCATTTGTTTGTAACGACCAGGGGGAATCACATCTAGTTCTTTACTTGACCGTAAGAGGCCGCACACCTGCACTTGTGCAGACGATTGTGCGTTGTAATAGTAAAGGTTCACCTGGTTGCACTGCGTTGATCCTATATCACTGATATTATTTGGGTTGAGAAAAGGATAAAACAATTTCGGTTTATTTTGGATTGTCCATATAAAATACAACTTAAAGTTAAAAAAAACATTTTGATGAATGAAGAATTTTTTTTTTTAATGAACAACGTTTTATAATATTATGCCACATAAACGTCAAATAATAGGTAAAAAGAAAAGTCCGAGTGGCATTTACAGAAAGTGCAGTGCATCGGAACATTATAAATGTTACAATTATCCCGCAACATTATTATTATTTCTGTTGAGAAGAAAAACAAGAGGTGCATGCATTTATGATAGTCCTTTAACGATTTAATTCTTTAACTGAGCCATCACTCTTATTTTATTTTCTTACTTCGTAAGACTACGGATTTGCTACTAAGTCCACGCGTATGCTCCATCATTAAAAGACGATGAAATCTCGATGGTCATTCTTACTTTGCCTCACCTTGTGTGCCAGCTTCACCTGCAGGATGATGGTCTACTCGCAGAGATTGCCCAGGCACAGTTGGACGCTGGTTTTGGGGACCCATCTTACTGAGGTCATTACTGTCTGGTGAACCTGCAGCGTTACATTCCTTGTTTGCTTACTTAATACTTTTTGTGTGTTATTCTTGCAAACGTTAAATGTTTGATTCCTTCTTTGTTTTGTTTTTTTTTTGTTTGTTTTGGGGTTTTTTGTCATTTCTTGATGATCTTGAGAAAAAAAAAATTGCTCCTTCCTTTCCTGTGCAAGATGGCTGTTCTTATCCGCACTTGTGTTCACAGAATAAATCAGAAAGCAGAGCACGCGATTGCTCAGGTTTTTATTTGCATTTTTGTTGGTAGAATAAAGCAGAACGAAAAAACAATTGTTTCCTTACATTTATTTATGAGTAGAAACATAAAATTTCATGTGAAACTGGAGCTGTATTGTATTGAAGTCCGTCACTAATTGTAGTCCGTCACTAATGTCCACACTGGGACACACTCAAATGTTCTACACAACATGTTCACCTGCATCATTAGCCAGAGTTGGCACATGAACACAACTATATTACTGTGCGTGTTTTGGTTATTATCTCCATATGGTGGTTTCAGAAGGTGGAACAGAGCCCTCCCAGGTCTCAAAGTATCCACCTCCTTGTGTTTGTGCAAGCATGTTCGTGTGTGCGTGTAAGTTCCTGCTGTTGGCTACTATCTCCACAAATGTGTGGGTTCCAGGAGATTGGACGGATCATGTGTAATATTGTTACGAATTTGGAAGCTTACTGCACACAACAGCCAGAGTCCTTATAGCTCAGTTATATCGGTGTGTGTTTCTAGTTATGGTCCTGTCCCTAGTCTAATGGGAATTAAATGTACGTGCGCTGCGGAGTTATTTTTATAGTTAGGTTATTTAAATCTCTAGATCCTCTCCACTTGCGGCCACAGAGTCTTTCAGCACTTGCGCCCTCGCCTTGCGGCCGTAGCATATGAGGCGAGGTCCTTGCGTGCTTGATTCGACTTCCTCAAATTGGTCTGCATTCCAACACCACGAGGCAGAATTGTTGTTTCTCTAGCAAGAGGGGTACAGACACGCACAGCGGGGTTTTCCCGGCTCGGCCATAACCCCGCCCAGAAAGGGTGGACACATGGAGGTCCCTGTCCAATCAGAGCGATCAGCGCGTCAGCTCCACCAAGGCCCCACCCCGCTCAGAGCGGTCGATAAAGGACGATGCGACCCTCAGTGTGTAGCTGGGTGTGTGTGGAGAGTTGCTGTGCTCGTTCGAGTTCGGAGCGTTCAGAGTTCAGAGAGTTCTTACACGTCCTTGGGAATTCTTGAGAGTTCGTTGAAGTTCTTTGGAGGGAGCAGTTCTTGGAAGGCTGTTTGGGTGCGCTGTCATCATTGCTGGAGCTCTCAAGCCTGGAGTCTCCGCTGGCCTTCTACAAGGAGCGACCCTGGATCCGCTATCCACCATCCAAGCTCCCACTTACCATGGGTCCCACACATGCAGTTGCAGGCCAAGCCGCACTAACTCGGTCAGGTACCCCGACAGACCTCTGACCCCCAGCTCAACTATCCACTTGGCTGCGAGGGTCGAATAAAGACCAATTGGGTCTTTTTTTCTTTTGAGTGTGTGTCTGTATGTGGCGCTGTCCTATAAGTAAAACTGTTTAAGTGTGTATGATCATTGTACATTGCATTGGAGTATCGTCAGATAACTCTGCTCTACAGTGTTCCTCTCCCAGCCTATTGTAAATAAATATCCCTTTTGTTAAATGTATCAGCTCGTTTCTGTGTTTCTTTCATTGGCTTAGCATAGTGCGTGTTGGGAAATTGGGAAACGGTAAATTGTGTATTTGGACCGACGGGTCTTGGTAACCATCCGATCGGGTTATGCACGGTTCGGGCATGATAACGGCTCGTTCCGCTCGAGGCCTGCCGAGGGTGTGAATTCCCCGGTAGCTTTGCCGCGTGGATACTTAGGTATATTGAAGTTGGCAATTAACCCTATTCCACGTGGCTGAATTATTGACGATTCATGGTCCTGTAAAGGACCCGTGTCTTTCGGAGTTCTCTGAGGAGCACGATATAAATTCCGGGTGTTCAGTGGAGCCAACTCTGTGGAGTGGAGGACAACAGTGGACAACAGTGGAGCCAGCAGTCGTGCTCGCCTCCATGAAATTCACGGGATTCGGATCAGGGGTGTAGGGAGCAAACTCCCCCCCCCCCGTGTCCCCCAAATTGCGAGTGAGTGAAATTTTATTCTCAACACGCAACATGACGAACCAAGATGGGCTGAAGCAGGTGGGTTTAGAGGTAAGTGTAGTAGAACCCATGGTCCAGGACACCCCCATGCAGGAACTTTCCCCGCGATCGGACCCAGAAGTCGTAATGGGCGCGGTGGGGGCGGTGGTGCAAGAGCGTCCCTCCGTCAAATTTTCTCCCCGGTCCCCAGCGAAACCGCAACCGACAGAGGCGAATCGGCTTCCTCAGGGTCGTTTGACATGAGGCAGATGTTGGAGGCATTGATGCAGAAAATGGATGACAAAATGGATGCGAATGCGCAATGGTTGGAAAAGAAAATGGATGTAAACGCGTGCGATATGCAGGCAATGAGGGGCGATATGTAAACACTGAGGGGCGATATGCAAACACAGCGAGGGGAGATGCAGACTGCATAGGGTTAAGCCTGCAGGTGGGCATAAGAGGCAAAATGGCGCCTGCACGTGGCGGAGTGACCGAACCGACCAGAGGGAGTGCAAATTGTGTCCGGACCGCGATGGAGACGGGTAAGGTCGAGGGGATGAGCGACGCCACGACAATTGATGGGGAGATGTGTAGGACGAGACACGAGGGGATGACGGAAAAATTAACAGAGACAGAGACGCAGAAAATAAAGGAGACAAAGGAGGAAACAGCAGAGACACGGGAGATAGAACAAGCAGATAATGAATTAAACAAAACGACAGAGGAACCAGATGCAGAAATCGATAGAGGTGAACGAAATACCGGAAATAAAAGACTAGCACACACACATAGAGTTAGGGAGGGACAATGGGGTTGAACTCGTGGAATGTCTCGTGACCTGGTGTGAGCATCAGGTTAACCTCCCTCAGGGACAGGGGGAGATGGGAAGCTCTCTCGAAGCAGATCGCGACGAAGTGGGTCCGGTTGGGCCGTGCGAGATTGAGCGTGTGAGCAATGTGAACGGGTACACGCTGGGCTTTGCGGGTATGGAAACCCCGGGATTTCTTGTGGTAACGCGAATCCCCTATGTGATTGTCCCGGAGTGTGTGGTGAAGTGTGTGAGCAGTACGAGTGTCATGGTGTGCGTGAGTGTGTGCGTACGTGGAATTGGTACATGGACCGACCCAGACGGGAGACGGGTATACCGAGCCGAATGGGCCGCTAGTAAGTATTTCGGGAACCGCACCAGTTTCATGGGACGTCGCGTACAGGGCCCGTTTTGCATTTAGCGAGCGGCCCTCGCACGCGCGTCTTCATGGCGGGAATTCGGTGCAGAAACGCTCCGTGTGGGATTCAACAAGGCCTCGGGGATGGCTAAAATGGCGATGAGTGTTGTTTGAATTCAGCAAACAGGGGTTCCCAAGTGTGTGTGTGTGTGTGTGTGTGTGTGTGTGTGTGTGTGTGTGTGTGTGTGTGTGTGTGAGTGTGTGGGTGTGTGTGTGTGTGTGTGTGTGTGTGTGTCTGTGACCGCTGTTTCTCGACAACCACCAGTCCGATCGAATTGAAACTTGCCAGATATATTGCTGGGGACCTGAGGATGTGCCTTTTCAAGGTTTGATATTAATCGGACAAGCGGTTCCCAAGTTATGGCCATTTATTTACCAACCAATGACAAGACACGTTGCTGCTTGGGCGTGGCCGATGGGGAAAGGGAACCTCAGCCGTGATCCCCGTTAGGGGTTACAACGTACGGACTTCCGGAGAGTGATGACTTCGTGTATTCTAATTATTTCTCGATTTCTTATGCGCATTTATAGATAAACACAATGCCCCAATTTATGATCGTTTTCATATTAGACGGTGCATAAATTTCGGTAACATCAGAGTGAGCTGGTATGCTCCGAAGCAGGAAGTAATTTTTTATTTTTTTGCACGAAGGTTTTTTTTTTCTCTTCTCTTCTCTGTGTTTTTCCTTGCGATGAAATTGCGAAAAGGCACAATACGTTGGCGCTAATTGAATAATTGGCCATTAAAACTAAATTGCGAATAATCGTAACTGCGATATGCGAACTTCCGGACAGTGAGGACTTAACTTCCGGACTTCCGGATGGTGACGATTACTGTATTCTTTCTCGATTTTTCTTTCTCGATTTATCGACACTGTATTCTTTCTTTCTCGATTTCTTTCTCGATTTTCTTAAACACAAGGCCCCAATCCAGTCAGTGACGATTACTGTATTATTTCTCGATTTTTTTCTCGATTTATCGACTTACTGTATTCTTTCTTTCTCGATTTCTGTACTTTCTCGATTTTCTTAAACAGAATACCCCAAATCCAGTCAGTGACGATTACTATATTTTTGCTCGATTTTTTCTCGATTTATCGACTGACTGTATTCTTTCTTTCTCGATTTCTGTACTTTCTCGATTTTCTTAAACACAATACCCCAATCCAGTCAGTGACGATTACTGTATTTTTGCTCGGTTTTTGCTCGATTTATCGACTTACTGTATTCTTTCTTTCTCGATGTCTCTCTCGATTTTCTTAAACACAATGCCCCAATCCAGTCAGTGACGATTACTGTATTTTTGCCCGATTTTTTTTCTCGATTTATCGACTTACTGTATTCTTTCTTTCTCGATGTCTTTCTCGATTTTCTTAAACAAAATGCCCCAATCCAGTCAGTGACGATGACTGTATTCTTTCTCGATTTTTTTCTTGATTTATCGACTTACTGTATTCTTTCTTTCTCGATTTCTATACTTTCTCGATTTCTTTCTCGATTTTCTTAAATACAATGCCCCAATCCAGTCGTCGTTTACGACAGCGAAGGAACAAAGCTGCGCGTCATGCACGTGCAATGGAATCTAACGAAGCACGAGCTGCTCGCTTGACACGCGACGCAACGCGCATGACAAGGCATCGTGCAGCTGAAACGGATGAAGAACGAACTGCTCGCTTAGCAGACAACATTGAACGCGAAGCAAGGCGTCGTGCAGAAGAAACGGATGAAGAACGAACTGCTCGCTTGGCAGACAACACTGGACGCGAGGCAAGGCGCCGTGCAGAAGAAACGGGTACAGGCATGCACGTACGGGCACGTGAGAGCGAAGGAACGGCCTGTGTGGTTGTTGTTTCTGGCACGTGGTTTAAAAAATTTTTTGTTTTGTTTTGTTTGCACGTACGGGCACGCACCTACAGGCATGCACTAGTCTATCTATAATTCCAGCAATGTGTGTGTGTGTGTGTGTGTCTGTGTCTGTGTCTGTGTCTGTGTCTGTGTCTCTCTGTGTCTGTGTCTGTGTCTGTGTCTGTGTGTGTGTGTGTGCGCGTGTGCGCGACCGCTGTTTCTCAACAACCACTGGTCGATTTAATTGAAACTTGCCAGATATATTGCTGGGGACCTGAGGATGTGCCTTTTCAAGGTTTGATATTAATCTGACAAGGGCTTCCTGAGTTATGGTCATTTATTTACCAACCAATGACAAGACATGTTGCTGCGTGGGCGTGGCCGATGGGGGAAGGGAACCTCAGCCGCGTTCCCCATTACGGGTTACAACATATAGACTTCCGGATAATAATGACTTCGTGTATTCTAATAATTTCTCGATTTCTTATGCGCATTTATCGATGAACACAATGCCCGAGTTATGATCGTTTTCATATTAGACGGTGCATAAATTTTGGTAACGTCAGAGTGAGCTGGTATGCTCCGAACCAAGAAGTAAAAGTTTTTTTTTTTTGCAAGAACGTTTTTTTTTTTTTTTTTCCTCTTCTCTTCTCTTTGCGTTTTTCCTTGCGATGACATTGCGAAAAGGCAAAATACGTTGGCGCTAATTGATTAATTGGCCATTAAAACTAAATTGTGAATAATCGTAACTGCGATATGCGAACTTCCGGGCCACGCACGTACGGGGACGCGAGAGCGAAGAAATGGCCTGTGTGGTTGTTGTTTCTTGGTGGCGGTTTGAATATTTTTTTTTTATGGGCACATACTAGTCTATCTATAATTCCTGCAGTTGTGTGTGTGTGTGTGTGTGTGTGTGTGTGTGTGTGTGTGTGTGTGTGTGTGTGTGTGTGTGTGTGTGTGTGTGTGTGTGTGTGTGTGTGTGTGTGTGACCACTGTTTCTCGACAACCACTTGTCCGATCCAATTGAAACTTGCCAACTACATTGCTCGGGACCTGAGGATGTGCCTTTTCAAGGTTTGATATTAATCGGACAAGTGCTTCCCAAGTTATGGCCATTTATTTACCAACCAATGACAGGACACGTTGCTGTGGCCATTTATTTACCAACCAATGGCAGGACACGTTGCTGCGTAGGCGTGGCCGATGGGGAAGATAACCTCAGCCGCGTTCGCCATTACGGGTTTCTCTTCTCTTCTCTTCTCTTCGTGTTTTTCCTTGCGAAAAGGCAAAATACATTGGCGCTAATTCGCCATTAAAACTAATAATTTATCAAAACGTTGGCAGATCCAGCAGCCTCCGCATTCTTGCCCTGGACGAGGAAACAAAGAAGAATTGCCGTTTCCTCAGCAATGTTGTTTATGAAGAGATAAAGGTGTGTACATGGAGACAATTTTAATTATTATTTATTTATTGAAGAAAAATTGTTCCGAAAATAATTTATCAAAAAAAGTGCACAACTGTTTTTTGTTTCCAATTGTCAAAACGGTGTGGCCTTTGGAAGTGTTAAGGAATTCAGCTCTACTCAACATGCTTGCCAACGAAATACATCTCGATTTGGTGGTATGCTTTACAAACACTTTTTTTAAACTATTTTCAAACTAAAACAATTCGAACATGGAGTACCTAATGACACTGTACTTTCAGGTCTCCGACAAATCCTACCCTGTCGCCTCACCATGGCGTAGGAGTGGCAATGGTCAATGGCAGCGAATGTCATGGCAAGCAAAGACGGGGAGGTAAACTTGATTTTAATTTTGATTTTAATTAACTCTGTGTGTGTATGTATCACAGCAGTTGTTACTTCAATGAAAGCGATAATTCGTGGAATGATGTGAACATTCCGTACGGGCACGCACTACTTCTGGATATTTATGACTTTCTGTATTCTAATAATTTCACGATTTCTTATGCGCATTTATAGATAAACACAATGCCCCAATCCAGTCGTCATTTACGACAGCGAAGGAACGGCCTGTGTGGTTGTTTGAAAGTTTTTTGTTTTTTTTTGCACTTACGGCCACGCACGTACGGGCACATGAGAGCGAAGGAACGGCCTGTGTTGTTGTTTCTGGCAAGCGGTTTTAAAGTATATGTATATGTGTGTGTGTGTGTGTGTGTGTGTGTGTGTGTGTGTGTGTGTGTGTGTGTGTGTGTGTGTGTGTGTGTGTGTGTGTGTGTGTGTGTGTGTGTATATATATATATATATATATATATATATATATATATATATATATATATATATATATATATATATATATATATATATATATATATATATATATATATATATATATATATATATATATATATATATATATATATATATATATATAGTAGCTTGGTGTTGGCGCAGTGGTTAGGGCAGCGGCTTGGGATCCAAAAGGTCCTGAGTTCAAGCCCCGTTAGGCCACTGAATTAATACACCAGGGGGTTGACTCAGCCTGTCATCCTTCCGAGGTCGGCGAAATGAGTACCAGTGTACTGGGCCGGTGTATACCCCGGTTAAATAGGTGTACCAGATCCCTGTGTCGTAAGAGGCGACCAGGGTTACGTCAGGAAGGGCATCCGGCGTAAAACATGTGCCAAATCACTATGCGGATCATACGGATGATCCGCTGTGGCGACCCCTAACGGGAGCAGCCTAAAGAAGAAGAAGAAGAAGATATATATATTTTTTTGCACGCATGGCCAAGCACGTACAGGCACATGAGAGCGAAGGAATGGCCTGTGTAGTTGTTGTTTCTGGCACGTGGTTTGAAAAGTTGTTTTTTTTGGTTTGCATGTACGGCCACGCACCTTCGGGCATGCACCTACGGGCATGCACTAGTTTATTTAAACTCCCCCAAACTTACATTTCTGTGGAAACCACTGCTCACAGCTCCGTTCATTAATCGACACGAGCGTGGATCGGCTCGCTCTGTGCACCTCACCACACGTTGCTGCAGAGGCATAGGTATCTTTGACCTGCTTTCTCTGGGAGTGAGGGAAGGAGGGGGATGGTGGGTGTGGGTTGGTGGGTGTGGGTTAGTGGGGGTGACGGTGGATTGAGGTTTGTGGGGGAATGGTGGAACGGTGGAGGGGGGATGGAGTGGTTGGTGCTGGGGGGAATGGTGGGGAAGGTAAGCTAAATATATTTTGTGCTCTGAATATATACTGTAAACAAGACAGTTTCTTTTTATCACAAGTGAAATTACACAAAATAAGAAGAGATGAGATAGAAGAAAGGGAAAGAAAGAAATTAGGACGGAGAAATAGAGAAGAAGAGAAGATAACAGAAAAACTAAAACGGGCACTCAGTAGAACGCATACCTTCGCCAACGCTACATTTTGCCCCCCCCCCCCAGAAACCATTGATTGTGAGGGTATTTAGTCCCATACCACATCTGCCATCTCATATGTGTTATAATGGCTGAAAAACATTAAATTTCCTGTGTCATATCATATATCACAAGATTGGGCATTGAAATCACAACATTTTGGCATTGGTTGCATGCAAATTGGATAAAAATCGACTGCACTATGGCAAAATGACGATTTTGACCTTTTCATGACCTCGACCTTGACCTTTGTACTCTTAATTTTGTAATTGGTATTAGAGTGTGGGGAACAGAACAGTCAACATTTTGGTGTTGGTTTCATGCAAATCGGATAAGAATTGACCGTGTTATGACAAAAACCACACATTTTGCAATGTCGTGACCCCCCTGACCTTTGACTCCCAACCGCTAATAAGGGTTATTACGTCATTGTATCATGTCACATATCACAAGATGGGGCATTGAATTCTGAACATCTTGGCATTAGTTGCATGCAAATTGGATACAAATTTACTGCGCTATGGTAAAAAGACGATTTTGACCTTTTCATGACCTTGACCTTGACCTTTGACCCGATCGCTCCTAAAATCTAATCAAATGGTCCTCTGATAATAACCAATCATCCCACCAAATTTGCTGCGATTCAGTTCAATACTTTTGGAGTCATGTGAATAACAAACAAAACATACAAGCTGACTAACATATCTTGCAAAAACTTCGTTTTGGCAAGATAATAAACCAATGTCACCCACAGGGTGACCCGTATCTTGTCAAAAGGTGACCACGTGTGACTTCTTTAAGGTCACACTGAGGTGAACAGAGCTGATATCCACCAGGAGGGACTCCTTGAGGAATATCTGCCTACGAGAGATTCCGATGAGAATCGTTCTACAGAGTAACCATGAAAAATATGCTTTTGCCTCATAACGTCACCAAATGACATCATAATGTCTCAAGCTTGATCTAGAAAAGCACTCATCGAGGTGTTCAATTTGAGGTACTACACGATATGGTTCCTAAAACTTAAAAATTTGACCTTGGGATCAAATATGTTTGACCTCAGGCGCTAACCATGAAGGTCAAGGCCAATCGCCACCAAAAATTAATCAGCTGAGCGCCAGACCATGAAATATATTCCCATGAAGTTTGAAGATGATCCGATCAAAATTACTCAAGAATAAGGGTTTCTTCGACTCCCCTGATTTGCGACAAAGTGACCTTGACCTTTGACCTTGACCTTCAAAATTTTATGCGCTGAAAGGGACCTCTATAGGCCTCTGATATGCGAAGTTACAAAAATTTCCAATGATAACTGTGCTCTGCAGAGTGATTTATACGTGATTACAGACCAAAAAAAATAAAAAAAACATATGAAGGTCAAGGCCAATCACCGCTAAAAATTAATCAGCTGAGCGCCAGACCATGAACTATATTCCCATGAAGTTTGAAGACGATCCGATCAAAATTACTCAAAACATAAGGGTTTCGTCGACTCCCCTGATTTGTGCCAAAGTGACCTTGACCTTTGACCTTGACCTTCAAAATTTTTTGGCACTGAAAGGGACCTCTATAGGCCTCTGATATGCGAAGTTACAAAAATTTCCAATGATAACTGTGCTCTGCAGAGTGATTTATACGTGATTACAGACCAAAAAAAATAAAAAAAACATGAAGGTCAAGGCCAATCGCCGCTAAAAATTAATCAGCTGAGCGCCAGACCATGAACTATATTCCCATGAAGTTTGAAGACGATCCGATCAAAATTACTCAAAAAATAAGGGTTTCGTCGACTCCCCTGATTTGCGCCAAAGTGACCTTGACCTTTGACCTTGACCTTCAAAATTTTTTGGCACTGAAAGGGACCGCTATAGGCCTCTGATATGCGAAGTTACAAAAATTTCCGATGATAACTGTGCTCTGCAGAATTTTTTATACGTGATTACAGACAAACAAACAAACAAACAAAAAAAAAACCATACAAGCTGACTAACATATCTTGCAAAAACTTCGTTTTGGCAAGATAACAAGCAGCCATAGACTGGTACTTACGAAATCGTCAACTTAACCTCTGACCTTGTCTTATAAAAGCTGTCTCTAGAGAAGGTAGCGACGCAAACGAGAAGTTTCTACGATGATTCTGCATCAAACCATCAAAAATCGTAACGTCGACCGAAGCAAAAATCTCCATTTCTGCACGCAATTATATTATACCTTAACGTGACTCAACGACGCGTCTGCTTGAGCGCACTGCATCATGGGACGACCCGTGACGCGTCGAGTGAAATATTTTTTATACAATCTTAAAACGTCTCCAAAACATCCGATTTTTACCAGAATTTCGACAACCCAGTTTTAAGCGTCCAAAGCGATCGCAAAAACAGAAGACAAAATTAAAATCGAAGTTAAAACGAACTCGTAACGTCGAGCGAAGCAAAAATACTCCATTTCTCCACATGAATTTACGGAATTATGTATGACCTCACCGTGACCTTGACCTTTGACCGATTTTGACCAAAATCTAATCAGCACGAGCCATCACCCTCCTGAATCACGTGGTGTAATTTGACATTGGTAGCTCTTTCCATTCTAGAGTTATGGTGCCTACAAACAAACAAACAAACAAACAAACAGAAACGGAAGGCATCAATATACTTACGAAATCTTTAGATTTCGTAAGTAACAAACACACATATTCACAAATAAATAAATAAATAAATACACGGCGATCAAAACATAACCTTCGCAACAAAGTTTGCGAAGGTAATTAGAAGTCAAAACCCAACAGTGATGAATACAAAGGAAGTCAACACAAATTATTTTTTGATTTTAAATTATTATCAATTGGAGCAGGACGGGAAGGTCAACACAAATTTATCAAAAATTGGGATGGGAATTCAAACTGCCACCCGTACATAGCAGACGCGCCCCCGATACGCCGCTTCCCCTAGATGTCCGGCTGGTTTTTACGTCGTATATTTTAAATATTTACCCATATCTCCATCTCGCCCATGTCTCAATGAATACAGGTAAGTCATTAATGTGTTATGTTACAAATATATATATAAACAACATGGTGGAATTTAAAGGAAATTTGAAGAAGAAGAAGACGTTATGGGCACAAATATACATGAACATCCGTAACCATATACATCCGTATATACGTTTACTCCATTAAAATAAGATAGACTCACGCAAAAGCTCGTTATAACGAGGGGCGCTTCGGATGAAACTCTGCTTTGCCATCTACTATGTACACATCCCAAGGACAAAGCCTCAAGATTGTTGGTGTAAGTCTCGAAGAGCCCCATTTACACATGGCTGCTGTATGTAGCAGCTCGCAGAGTGGGAGGGAAGCCCCCCCCCCCCCAAGGGAATTTTTATACATTTTGATGAAAACAAACTTGCAGTAATGTTTCGCAGGAAGTTCTTCTGTGACATGAAGTCAATTGTACTTTAGCCTCTGTCGACATTGCAGTCCCTCATTTTCATTGTGTTCCATGTAATAGAAACAATTTCCTCCTGTTCACCACGTTTTCACTTTACTGCTCAATTTACCAAGTGGTTACGTGTGTGTGTGTGTGTGTGTGTGTGTGTGTGTGTGTGTGTGTGTGTGTGTGTGTGTGTGTGTGTGTGTGTGTGTGTGTGTGTGTGTGTGTGTGTGTGTGTGTGTGTGTGTGTGTGTGCATGCACGCGCGTGTGCACTGATTCACCAGCCATACTATCTGACCCACAGGGCTCTAAATTGGCATCAAATGTGTCCATTCCTCCATGATGGTTTTGCACTTTGACCTTCCCTCACCCCACCCCACCACCCCAAACCTCCCACAACCCAAACAAATTCCATCCTCACCCCCAAACTCGAGTTCACCTGGGTGACCAGGTATGTCCCCCACTCCGCTTTCTACTCCCAAGTCCCCTCCCCCTTCCTTCACAAATCCCTTCATTCCCCCCGATCCCACCCACTCCCCCAGGCGGAGAACAGGTATTTCGTCCCAAAGAAATCCTCGCATTGTTAAAACAGTTATTTCATTGTTGTATTGTTCAGTTTAAGTGCCTAAAGTCCATGTTGATCGACCTGCATTGCGATTGTGTTGTAAGAAATCCCACATGTGTCATTCTTCCCATGAAACACTCTTCTCTACAAACCATCTGCCACACGTTTTCCTCGCACACGAACATATTTTCCTCGCACACGAACACATTTTCCTCGCACACGAACGCGTTTTCCTCGCACACGAACACATTTTCCTCGCACACGAACACATTTTCCTCGCACACGAACGCGTTTTCCTCGCACACGAACACATTTTCCTCGCACACGAACAAGTTTTCCTCACACACAAACACGTTTTCCTCGCACACGAACAAGTTTTCCTCGCACACAAACACGTTTTCCTCGCACACGAACACGTTTTCCTCGCACACGAACAAGTTTTCGTCGCACACAAACACGTTTTCCTCGCACACGAACACGTTTTCCTCGCACACGAACAAGTTTTCCTCGCACACAAACACGTTTTCCTCGCACACGAACAAGTTTTCCTCGCACACAAACACGTTTTCCTCGCACACGAACACGTTTTCCTCGCACACGAACACATTTTCCTCGCACACGAACATGTTTTCCTCACACACAAACACGTTTTCCTCGCACACGAACAAGTTTTCCTCGCACACGAACAAGTTTTCCTCGCACACAAACACGTTTTCCTCGCACACGAACAAGTTTTCGTCGCACACAAACACGTTTTCCTCGCACACGAACAAGTTTTCCTCGCACACAAACACGTTTTCCTCGCACACGAACAAGTTTTCCTCGCACACAAACACGTTTTCCTCGCACACGAACACGTTTTCCTCACACACGAACAAGTTTTCCTCACACACGAACACGTTTTCCTCACACACGAACACGTTTTCCTCGCACACGAACACGTTTTCCTCACACACAAACACGTTTTCCTCGCACACGAACAAGTTTTCCTCGCACACAAACACGTTTTCCTCACACACGAACACGTTTTCCTCGCACACGAACACGTTTTCCTCGCACACGAACAAGTTTTCCTCACACACGAACAAGTTTTCCTCACACACGAACACGTTTTCCTCGCACACGAACACGTTTTCCTCGCACACGAACACGTTTTCCTCGCACACGAACACGTTTTCCTCGCACACGAACACATTTTCCTCGTACACAAACACGTTTTCCTCGCAGACCCCAAAACCGCTTCGTGAGCGCCTGCAAAAGAATATTGTGCCAAAAGCCGAGGCTGTCACAAGGCTATTCTCGTCACATTGTCCCAAAACCGCTTCAAACAGATTTTGTGAACACCTGCAAAAGGATATCACGTGGTGGCTCCTCCCACGGACGAGGCCGGGGAGGGGGGGGTTGCTCAGCTTGAGCATGGGGATTTGAGGTTCCATAAAGGAGGCTGTGCAGAGAGCCTATGGAGAGGAAGGGTGTAGAAAAGCTGGGAGGGTGGGATTTTATTTGAAACTTGAGGGTTTTCCGGACTCTGGTGGGGGCTCGACTATTATTTGCATGAACGCGAGGGTCCTCTCGTCCTTCTCTTTGCGTCCTTCTCTCTGTCATTCCTTTCATCTTTGGATACCGTTTCTTCTTTCACTCTCCTTTGCTTTGTCAATTAATTTCTCGTCACACCATTTATCTTCGTTATTCTTTCTTTCCTCCATCTTCTGTCTCCACCCTTTCACTATCTTCCTTATTTCTTCACCTTCCGCCCTTGTACACCTTTGCTTTCACGGGCCCACGTCCGATAGCTGCGTTTCTGCACCCTCTGCCTCATGTCCAGCACCTGGGTATCCTGCCAGGAGAGACGTTGAATGCGTGCCGTGAGTGACGTCACTGGTTCACGAGGAAACGCCGGAGCCGTGGCGGTAAGAGGAGCAGGAGGAGAGCGGAGCATGTCGGGTTCCGGTTTTTGTCAGGATAATTCCGTCTTTGTTTCTTTTATTTGTTCCTTCATTCTGGCCTCACCCGCTACCATCTTGTCCCGGACATCGCCTACGCACTCCCTCACTTCATTCACCTCCCCCCCCCCCCCCCGTACAACTTCGATCCACATCGCCATATCATTGCCCGTCACCTCCATTTTGTTGCCTAATGCCTTTGTGTTAGCCTTTGCCTCGGCCTGTCCAGAATCAATGTTATTGCCCATTGCCTTCACTTCTGCCTGCTCCACAGACTGTCCCTCTTGCACATCCCTCATCTCGTCAATCATCTGGTTAAACATCGCTGCCAACTGGTCCATGCTTGGCTGTACTGGCGAGGCTGACCTGCTGTCCTGTGGTGTGGATTCTAAGGGGGACACTGTGTTTTCCGGGGGGATGGGGTGGGGGTGGAGGTCCCCGAGCATCATAAGCATCCCTGCTGCACCCTCCGTGAAATGTTCTCTCACAGAGTCGCTCTCGGACGCAGCCTCTTCCATATCCCCCATGCCTGCTGAGTCCACCTCGACCTGCTCATCTTGGTAAGACATACAGTAGATGCAATATTATTTTTACATTTCCTCCCTCGCTGCACTGTTACAATTTTGGGGTGCCGCTGATGGCGCCCCAGATCCAGTCTAACTCCTGACGTCGAATATTATGACATCACGGGGTGCACTCCCGACACCAATGTTGTGGGCACGTCTCCGGGTCATGAGTAGCCTCTCTCAAACCCACTTCCTGACCTTTGACCCTGAGGCCGACAAGCCATGGATAACTCCATGACCAGACAGGTTGTGAAGCAACCACTGACGCTGTCTGAGGTGAGTAAATCTGGTAGAGTCAATGCGCCAAATCTCTTGTTACCTTACTGGTGATTTAATTATCCCAGATGGAGAACCATGCTCTTGACGCCCCACCTTTGTCTATTAATTACATACGGCCGAACGGAACCATACATGGGATGTCTGCTATTCTAGCGCAGGGAATCTGTGGGGTCACAACCTCCCGTCTACTTATGACATACTGTGTCTAACTAAGGGAGGAAAATATACACCGAGCAGGTTTGGCAACAACGGATCTTGTATTAACAGGCACGTGTTTTCAAGAGGTCGCAGTGTCACATAGAAAGAGTTTTACCCCTAACACTCAAAGAAACCCTTTTCCAACCGGCCTTAAATGAAATACAGACAGGCACCACGTTCATCCGGGGAAACTAGACAGAAAGGGGGACAAAAAAAGAAGAAATTGGGGTGTGTTGGTGACTCCTTCCTCACCAGTACATGAGCAGGTTTGGCTCCCGTGGGTCCCAACGAGGCGTGGAAGCTGGTGATTGACAGGTTCTGGTGAGTGGTGCGCTGTTGTCTGGTATAGTGTGGTGCTTAGCTCCGAAAAGAACTGTTGGGGATCTCGTTGTTTGTTGACTCTCTGCAACAGGTGAGCCCTGAGGTGTATATGCTGAAAGATGCAAGGTTATGTAGTGCATGTGTGAAAGATGTGAGAGGTTAGTTCTACCAGCTTGGTCAGTGCCCGTTCCGCCTGGCAGTTAAGGAAGCGCCGCATGTGGCACCTATTGCATCACCAGGGCATGAGGAGCGTCCTGTCTACTTCTGGGAAGTGCCCTGCATGGCGCCCTCGCATTCCATGGCGCCCTCACCTCTGGTGTTCATCCCCTCCAAACCCCCCCCCCCTCCCTGTGCCAAGTCTCCTCCCTCGACTAGACTACGTCAGATCTGCACATCAATTAAACTCTTACGACCCTCCGTGCTGGGTTTTTATTGTCCCCTGCAAGGTCGCCAATAATATCCGCTTTCGGTAACCGACCCGTGCGATTCGCTTTGACTGATGCTGGACCAGCAAAGAATTACAATAATTACAGCGCTGGAATGGTCACTGTCTGGTCGAAATATTGGTGAGGTGACGTCGTTTGAGAAGGTGTGTTTGAGAATGAAGCATGGTAATCAGGGTTCGAGTATAGGTGTCGGAAAATGCAGGTTTGAGAATGCCGGTTCGAGTACGTTTGTTGGAAAATAATGGTTACAAGAGGTACCAGTTTGGGAATGAGGTTTGAATATGGAGTTGGAGAATGAAAGTTTGGGAATGAGGAAGAGAACAATGGAGAAGGTTCTGCGTACAATCCCAACAAATCTCCCTTTCCCGTGATACGGGGGGATGGATAACCTCACTAAACAATCATTATGGAAATATCTAAACTCAAGGGTTCTTTTATTTGCAGGATGTAATTTCTTGGGGTCTTTCCACAACCGTAGCACTATACATATAGTTCCCTCATAGGGATATTGGCTGTTCTCTCCAACTACGGGAGAAACGTGCTGGTATGCAACGAAAAAGAACGCCATGACGTTGATTGTCACATTATGCCATTAAATTGCCTTAACATCACATATATATATATATATATATATATATATATATATATATATATATATATATATATATATATATATATATATATATATATAATATTATACATATACATACAGGTAGCCTATATAACATGTCCATCTGGGTGGTACAGTTTAGTTTGAGCTGTATAGCCTGAGTTCAATTCCCGATCAGACTCTAACCTGTTGGAGTGGTGCTTCACAGGTAGGTCCTTACATCCCAAAGGGTTTCGTTTACTGTCGTTGGTACTGTATGTGCTGTGATTTGTTGTAAAAATTTCAAGAAGCCTGTACATGGAGCACTCACACACTTGGCGCGTTATTTTGATGTGCGATCTGACGAGTGTGCGTTTTACGCGCACGTCCAACGAAGCGCATGTGCTGTTATTAATGGAGTAGGACTTACTGGTAGTAAACCGTGCACGCACACGGTGTTTGGTTATATTGAAAGACATTCCAAAAACGTCTGCATGACATGCGTGCTTGACCTGAACGGCATTTCCATGGGGCGATGCAGGTTCCAAAACATACCTCGCTTTCAATGCCCCGCTGATTCGAGCGAGTGGGTTACAAGAGGTACTAATTGGGATTCACATGCCCCCCCACCCCCTGCACTATTTGGACCCCCCCCCCCCGGGGTGATTAGCAGTCTGAGCGAAGCTCATGATACCCGATGCCGCGTGCCGACAACGCTGTATCGGGAAACCTGGCCGTGACAGCTGTCTGTGGCCGTTCCCGCGACCTAAAACGGGCTACGATGATCTCACCGCGGTCTTACGGAATGAAATCACCAGCAAGCAGATGAGACGCACATTGCTCACTTTCCAGGTTATTCTGTAAATTTACACGAAAGCCTAATTTACTGACAAATAACAGCACACCTGCACTGATTTAAACACTATTCATGATATAAATGGGTAGCTCTACCCTTCGGGGACTGTGCACCTGTCAAAGCGTAACGCAGACAGCTCAAGGTGGAGGTAGAGGAAGCACCTGTCGAGAGCATCTGGGTAAAGCTCCCTTGCTGAATACAAACGGTGATAGCGTGGTCCAATGATCATTTTTCCAATCTTGGGGTCTTGAAGCAAAGATCAGTCACAAATGATCAGTCTGACATGCCCTTCTTGATTTAAAGCATGCTTCGTGATGCGGCGCCCCCCTGTTCACACCACACGTCAGCTGGTCGAATTCGATACCTTCGATGATCAAA
Source organism: Eptatretus burgeri (assembly GCF_056783735.1). NCBI lineage: Eukaryota > Metazoa > Chordata > Myxini > Myxiniformes > Myxinidae > Eptatretus > Eptatretus burgeri. Next base: position 16,667,519 of record NC_140973.1, read on the forward strand.
CCCTGGATCGGATAACTTGTGAATGCACCAAACAGAAAGTGTGAGTGCACAGCTTCGGGAGTGCTTTGGAACGTTCTCTTGACCCTAATTCATCCGAGTTGGGATGCAAGAGCGATATTTGATGCTTCAGGTGCGTGCCAGTCGAGTTGCGTTTTTGCACATCGCGGATCCGTCACGGCTCAGGTTCCGCGACCTTATAGCGTTTCGTGGCGACCAGAGGGGTCGTGCTATGCGGGTCCGACATGGTGCGAGATGCCTTGCGTACTACTTGCGCTCGCGACCCGCCACCTTGAAGCTCCACCCCCATATACCGACCCCTTCACCCAGAACTCGACCCCCAACTCCGACTTCCCGCCAAAGTCAAAACGGAGAAATGTCCTCCAAGAAACCATGGGGATATATATGGGTCCACGGATATTGCAGGAATGATAGGTAGCTTGTGGTGTGGAATGGTGATTGGACACTTGTGTTGTGATTGTTGGCTGTGAAAGGGTCTCTTCAAAAGGTGAATGTGCTCTCGCTGTTTGTCCATCCCTCACCCTCCTGGAGAATGTAGTACACTGATTGGCATTTATAGGATGGACGTTAAACTGGGCGGGTCTGCTGGCATTCGTTGGTGGACCTTAAATATCTCACGGGTGTCCTTTGTGAAGAGTCCACGAGCTATCGCCGGCATGCTGTACAAATTTCTGCCCTAACTACTGCTGAGAGAGGGATGGCAAACCGCCCAGCATGACCCCAAGCCAAGTGACTGATTCGTCAGAACCAACGCTCTGTAACAGTTGATGGTACATTGGATTAGAAACGCATCATGTGAATGCATAGCAACCAACATGGCGTCCATAGCAACCGAGGCAAAAAATGCCTATTCTGTCAATAAAAACGGCTTTTTATAACTTTTTTCGTTAAACAATGCTAAACATGAAGGCTGTATTGATCAAATAACCCACGCACCCATACGTGTGGCGGTACGTGCAAAGAAAAAAAAAATAATAATAATAATAAAAGTTCAAACCACGGGCCAGAAACAACAACCACACAGGCCGTTCCTTCGCTCTCGCATGCCCGTACGTGCGTGCCCGTACGTGCAAACCAAAAAAAACAAAAAACTTTCAAACAACCACACAGGCCATTCCTTCGCTCGTAAACGACGACTGGATTTGGGCATTGTGTTTATCTATAAATGCGCATAAGAAATCGAGAAATTATTAGAATACAATAAGTCATCACTATCCGGAAGTGGTGCGTGCCCGAACGGAATGTTCACATGCATTCCACAAATTATTGCTTGCATTGAAGTAACAACTGCTGTGATACTTACACACATAGAGTTAACTAGAGGGGGAGCACTCGGGAGAGTGCAAAACCTCTGCCGCCAATACTGCTGGGTCACTCAAGTGAACCTTATATCTTATTCATTAAATATGATGTTAACAGAGCTGACAGAGTTATAGTTCTTTTCTCCAACATTTTTTTTGGGGGGGGGTGGGTTGGAAATCACTTAAAACATGTAGAAATGCAAAAAAAGAAATCAAAATTTTGTTGAAAAAAAAAGTTGAAAATTTTTTTTCTCTTAATTTTTTTGGGGGGGGGTTGGAAATCACTTAAAACATGTAGAAATGCAAAAAAAAAATTTTTTTTCTCTAACTTTTTTGGGGGGGTAACAATTTTTTTGGGGGGGGTGGAAATCACTTGATTAGAAAACGTAGAAATGCAAAAAAATTCCCTTTTTTGGGGGGGGGGTTAGAAATCGCTTAAAACATGTAGAAATGCAAAAAAAATTTCTCTAACAATTTTTTTTTGGGGGGGGGTTGGAATCACTTAAAACATGTTGAAGTGCAAAAAAAAATTTCTCTTTTTTTGGGGGGGTAACAATTTTTTTGGGGGGGGTGGTTGGAAATCACTTAAAACGTAGAAATGCAAAAAAAAAAAAAAATTCTCAATTTTTTTTGGGGGGGGGGACCAAGTCCAAAATTTAATGGCATGATCCTTGGACCATACCTAACCCCCCCACCAAGTTTCGTCGAAATCCGTTGAGGAGTTTTGCCGTAATACTGTTTACAAACAAACAAACACACAAACAAACAAACAAATAAACAAACAAAAAACCAATGTCACCCGCAGGGTGATCCGTATCTTGCCAAAAGGTGACCACGTGTGACTTCTTTAAGGTCACACTGAGGTGAACAGAGCTGCTATCCACCAGGAGCGACTCCTTGAGGAATATCTGCCTACGAGAGATTCCGATGAGAATCGTTCTACAGAGTAACCATGAAAAATATGCTTTGCCTCATAACGTCACCAAATGACATCATAATGTCTCAAGCTTGACATATCTAGAAAGCACTCATCGAGGTGTTCAATTTGAGGTACTACATGATATGGTTCCTAAAACTTGAAAATTTGACCTTGGGGTCAAATGTTTGACCTTAGGGGCTAACCATGAAGGTCAAGGCCAATCGCCACCAAAAATTAATCAGCTGAGCGCCAGACCATGAACTATATTCCCATGAAGTTTGAAGACGATCCGATCAAAATTACTCAAAAAATAAGGGTTTCGTCGACTCTCCTGATTTGAGCCAAAGTGACCTTGACCTTTGACCTTGACCTTCAAAATTTTGTGCACTGAAAGGGACCTCTATAGGCCTCTGATATGCGAAGTTACAAAAATTTCCGATGATAACTGTGCTCTGCAGAATTTTTTATACGTGATTACAGACAAAAAAAAAAAAAAACATACAAGCTGACTAACATATCTTGCAAAACTTCGTTTTGGCAAGATAACAAACAGAAAGGGGTGAAAACAGTAACCTCCATCCATCTTCGAAGATGGCGGAGGTTAATTAAAATCCAACCGACATCGTTCCTACTTTCAACTCTCGATGTTCCTGTCTTATCTGGAAGCCTTATGGTAGTAACTCACAACTCCAGTTGTGATTATATTGCGAGCAGTGATTTATATTTCCATAAAGTTAAGTTTATTCTCATTATATACAATTGAATGGCATATTAATAACCCTCTGGCTCTCATTTTCACGTTTTACCATCTTGAGAATCAAAATACGTTCTAAAACCTGGTTTGATTGAACATCTCGTTTCAATCTGTGAACTAATGTGACCGTTTGTGGAGGAACTTCCTGCAGATAACGTGACGTACAGCAGCACGAAAAGACAAAAGATAAATGAAGAAAGTACACCTTAATCTCCTAGGAATTACCAGGAAATTACTACTCATGGATTGTAAGGAAAAAGAAAAAAACCCAGCTCCCTCATTAATGACCTCTATGGGTGGGGATGATATGCTCACTTCGGCACCACTCACACCAATGATTCTTGTGACTGCGTCATACTAGTGCTAGTTACCTGCTGTTTTCTGGGTTGGGGTTTAATTTAATCGATTTCGAACCCTAACATCAACATAGCAGATGGAACAATGCGTTGTGGTATTTCTGTAATGGAAATCCAACATGTTTTGAAGGAAAGTTTAATTTTGCCCCCACACAGGTGATGAGATGTGATGTCAATGTTGTCACCTGCCGAATACAACAGCTGCACCTGCTGACAAAAGGACCAAAGCTTGCACTGAAGCCTTCAAATGGCTCGGTTGTACAAGTGAACTCATACACTGGTTGACTTGTAACACCGACTGATGTAAAATAAATAAATAAATAAATAACAAGGAGGAAAACACCCTAATCGATGATCCCATCATTTTCCATGAGTATTAGCAAATTAGCAAATTATAATTATGACGTATCAGAATCATTTTGTTAACACGGTAATCCCTCTCTTTACGGAAGGGTTATGTTCTGCAAATTCCTTCTGTAAGGTGAATTTCCGTAAATCGAAACCAATTTCCCCATTTACTCCCATTATATCAGTGGAGATGGGTTTCTGCGGAACAAAATCTAAACTCTAGGATGTAACAAACACGCATAATAAGGCAACAGACTTTGTTATAATACTCTGTACATTACTTTAAACTCTTAACTATTCCTGTAATACCGTGTTTGTGTCCTATAATGGAGATCAAATAATAATACAAACATACAGCACGCGCTCCATGTTTTCCATCACGTCACTTCGATACCGCGATAACGTTTTAGCACCGAGAGGCAGGTATGTCAACAAATCACCTGATTCAAGTCTCAAGTCAAATGTCACGTCATAATGTTATCATCAGTCCTTGGTTACGTGTAACCCTTGAATACTCAAAAGGGTTACACGAGCTGTGAGCCAGGAGCTGGTTGTTTATATGAGCTTGATGATTTTTTTTTGGCCCATGTGTACTCTGAAAAATAAATGACATGGAAATTTTTTTTCAAAATGACAAAGTTTAATTTATTTCAAACTCGTCGACCAGACTCGGTGGTTTAATGGTTACATTTGGTAACCAAAACGGTTACAATCGGTAACGAAACTCGGAGACCAGACTCGGTCTTTTGTGTGTTATTAACCTTGTTGATTCTGCTCCGAATATGGAAGGTTGGTGATTCATACCTGATTAACACGTCACCCTAACTAATACCTTTTCTCGGATCGGTGCGATCGATTTACCGAGTTTGTGCTCCCTTTGGCACATGACTCCAACAGTCTGTTTATAAATACTAGTACGTGGCCGTACGTGCAAAAAAAAGCAAACAAAAAAAAACTTTCAAACCGTGATCCAGAAACAACAACTACACAGGCCGTTCCTTCGCTCTCGCATGCCCGTACGTGCGTGCCCGTACGTGCGAACCCAAAAAAACAAAAAACTTTCAAACAATCACACAGGCCGTTCCTTCGCTCTCGTAAACGACGACTGGATTGGGGCATTGTGTTTATCTATAAATGCGCATAAGAAATCGAGAAATTATTAGAATACAATAAGTCATCACTATCCAGAAGTGGTGCTTGTCCGTACGGAATGTTCACATGCATTCCACGAATTATCGCTTGCATTGAAGTAACAACTGCTGTGATACTTACACACACAGAGTTAATTAAAATCCAAATTATAATCAAGTTTACCTCCCTCAACAACCACACAGGATGTTCCTTCACTCTCGCGTGGCTGTACGTGCGTGGCTGTACATGCGTGGCCGTACGCAAAAAAAAAAAAACTTTCAACGACGTAAAAGTAAATGACGACTGGATTGGGGCATTGTGTTTATCTATAAATGCGCATAAGAAATCGAGAAATTATTAGAATACAGTAAGTCATCACTATCCGGAAGTCCGTACGTTGTAACCCTTAATGGAGAACGCGGCTGAGGATATTTTCCCCAACGACCATGCCTACGCAGCAACGTGTTCTGTCATTGGTTGGTAAATAAATGGCCATAACTTGGGAAGCACTTGTCCGATTAATATCAAACCTTGAAAAGGCACATCCTCAGGTCCCCAGCAATATAGCTGGCAAGTTTCAATTAGATCGGACCAGTGGTTGTCGAGAAACAGCGGTCACACACACACACACACACACACACACACACACATACACACACATTGCTGGAATTATAGATAGATAATCACATCCTCCTGGACATCGAATGAAAATCCGTTACAAACACATCACTGATATATATTGTTGTGGGCTGGGTATCGGCGGCGAGTACGACCGCTAGATGGAGCAGTAGAGTCGGCTCCACGAACACCCGGAATCTAGATCGTACCTTTCCGATAACTCCGAAGGTCCGGGTCCCATACAGGACCGTGAATCGTCAATAATTCAACTGCGTGGGAGAGGGTTATTTGCCAAACTTCAAAATACCTCGAGGCCCACGTGGCGAGCTACCGAGGAATTCACACCCTCGGCAGAGCTCGAACGGGACGAGCCGTTACCGTGCTCAACCCGTGCGTAACCTGAGCGGATGGTTACCGAGGTCCCTTCGGTCCAAATGCACAACTACGGCAGCAACGGCCTTTTCAATCCACCAACACGCACCGTGCTAAACCAATGAAGAAAACACAGAAACGAGCTGATCCTCTGATCCAGAAACGTCCGCCACGGCGAACCACCCCTCAAACAGGGAGAGTAACATGGCCCTGCGTGGGCTGCGCTCATTGGCCGACTGACTGCAACCTCGCTCGCTTCCCCCTGATTGGTCGAGAGCCGCCGCAAGGTCCCTCCTTGAACTCCACCCACTGCGAGTGTTATGGCGTCAGGACGGAGCGAAGGTGTTGTTGTAGTTGTTGGTGATGTAAAAATGTAAAAGAAAACCCTGACTATCAAAATAACTCTGCAGCGCACGAACATTTAATTCCCATTAGACTAGGGACGGGTTCTATCTATAAACACACACTTACCAATATAACTGTTCTATAGGGACCTGAATGTTGAGTGCAATAAGCTTCCAGATTCGCAACAATATTTATTTTGATATCATGTTCACGATTTTCTATGATTTTCAGACATACACCCATAATACATACACACATACAGACAATTGCTTTATTTAATACAGTCGGGGCTCCGTGAGTCTGATTTTTATCCAGGAACAAAACAATGATGGTTAACCATTTTGACATTGCCACTCTTTCATCTAAATGCTGAAAATTATGTGAAAAAGATGATTTGAATCACACATTTCATGCCAGAAACGAGAGGTTAAAATGCCTGGATGAGCTGAACTGAGTCAATGAAAACGCACACACAGCACATACATAAAAGTTCTTGTTAACATTCATACGTCATTTCAACAATCGCATATGGTATTCACAATCCCACATGTATGTTCACTTGAATTCCCGTCACATGACATGACCAGCATCAAATGCTCAAGTGGAGACAACCTGCGAGCGGACTCGTCGCAAAGCATCGCGTTGCAAAGAACTTTGACGGTTTTTTATCTTGCCAAAACGAAGTTTTTGCAAGATATGTCAGTCAGCTTGTATGTTATTTTTTATTATTTATTTATTTTTTTTTGTTTGTCTGTAATCACATATAAAAAATTCTGCAGAGCACAAATTTTTGTAACTTCGCATATCAGAGGACTATAGAGGTCCCTTTCAGTGCACAAAATTTTGAAGGTCAAGGTCACTGGCGCAAATCAGGGGAGTCGACGAAACCCTTATTTTTTGAGTAATTTTGATCGGATCGTCTTCAAACTTCATGGGAATATAGTTCATGGTCTGGCGCTCAGCTGATTAATTTTTGGTGGCGATTGGCCTTGACCTTCATGGTTAGTGCCTCAGGTCAAACATATTTGACCCCAAGGTCAAATTTTCAAGTTTTAGGAACCATATCGTGTAGTACCTCAAATTGAACACCTCGATGAGTGCTTTCTAGATATGTCAAGCTCGAGACATTATGACGTCATTTGGTGACGTTATTAGGCAAAAGCATATTTTTCATGGTTACTCTGTAGAACGATTCTCATCGGAATCTCTCGTAGGCAGATATTCCTCAAGGAGTCGCTCCTGGTGGATAGCAGTTCTGTTCACCTCAGTGTGACCTTAAAGAAGTCACACGTGGTCACCTTTTGGCAAAATACGGGTCACTCTGCAGGTGACATTGGTTTATTTTGCTGTTGCTGCATTTTTTGCTGTTCCACATCCATTTTGCTGTTGTTTTCAAATGGAAGACTGCTTTTGTATTCCTAACAAAGTGAATGCTCCAGCAATGATGTCATAATCAAAGAGCAATTTGTGGTTTGTGGTTGTCAATGACAATGTGCAAATTCCGAAGGTCGTGGTTCCAGAATTTCAGGTGCATAGTCTTCAATTTTATAGCAGAGCAGAACATCTGTAAAACTTCTTCAGATGCAAATGACTTGTGGGAAGCTTGAGATGTCGTATTGAGCCATCTATTTGTTACGTACGCAAAGATTGGCAGAATTTTTTCTGTTGTCCACAATAAGCGCTTCATCCTTCATATTCATCATGTGCATAGTGATTCCAAACCCCTCCTCATTATGCATCTACAATAGTGTGTGTGTGTGTGTGTGTGTGTGTGTGTGTGTGTGTGTGTGTGTGTGTGTGTGTGTGTGTGTGTGTGTGTGTGTGTGTGTGTGTGTCAGTGTGTGTCAGTGTGTGTCTCCTCAATAACTCCAAAACCATGAAACCTTGTGGCCCGAAACTTTGCATACACGCTAAGGGAACTCCAAGGTGGTGCATGAATGAAAATTGGGTGTTTGGGTTAATTTAAACAACCCTTTTGAAAATAATTAACGGGGTGCTCATCATGAAAAAACAAAGAAAGGCTTATCCTTGGTCAGCGAGCTCTCCCTCACAGGGTTCTTAAGCTGCCGTTTGTTTTGTCCTGCTCAAAAATGCCTTGCCTAAGAACCACAATAAATAAATTTGACGTAAATAAATTTCAATCATATGGAATAGCTTGTAGATCCATTAAATTACAGATGTTTCAGGTTTTGGGGGAAAATTGATAATTTCTGGGTTTCTGGGAGAGCACAGAGCCCCCTGACCTTCCTCCTTCTTGATCTTTTCCCTCTAATTGGCTCATTCCATACTTTCTTGATTGGTTCCTCATCCTTTCTCATCAGGTGTCCAAACATGAGCTCATGGAGGGAGCTGAAAGACAAAGGGCAGTAGATTTACAAACACACCAAAAGGGTAGAGGAGGGATGGACACACACACAAGAAGGAAATGATGAATACCATAAAAACGAGTAACAATGGCCGAGAGAGGAGTAGAATGGGAAAGAACCTGTGAAGGGATCGTGGATGTGCATGGGTGAGTGCACGAGGTGGTGATGCGGAGTGTGTTTGAAAGACTGAAGTGAGAAGGACAAGACAATGGACACAGGGACACAATTCCCCAATCTGGAGGATATAAAGGGGATGAATGAATGCAGGTGGGGATTCGACTGGTCTGGACTTTGGGAGGATGAGCAGATGAGGGTTTCTAGAACAGGTGCAATCTGGGGTGGCTTAGGAATGACAGAGGCAGGAGGATTGAGGCCAGATGTAAGCTTTGTATAAAATAGAGAACCCACAAAATGGCTGCTGGTGGGAAAGAGACAGTCTCTGGGAATCTGTCTTCAGTCTTAAGATTCTATTGGTGCAGAAGATGAGCAAAATGGGAGGCATGATCGCTACCAAGAGTGGGGAGCCATATTCCATGGGGCTCTATGTGGAAGCCTTGTCGGCTCCAGTTGCACACAGTGATGCAACTCGCTACGCCTCAATGGAGAATACCAAGACGGCAAGTAGCAATTGACACTAGCTTGGTGATATTATCCTTACCATGAAAGGTTATTGCACATAGTTAGGCCAATACAAGGGGTTTCAAGGACTGTAGCTGTCCAGATAAGTGGATTGAATAGTTTGATTCCTGATCATTGTGGAGAGGTAGTGTGAGAGTATATGACGTTGAAAATCACGTTCTAAGTAGCTGCTCAGCGGCTTATCTAGTCCAAGTCTATCAGTTCTACATATTCAGAAAAAATACTCGCAATACTATTCTGATTCTGATGTGGCATCCTCTATTACATAGGGTCCTTCCTGCCGAAGCAGTTTTTTGGTAATGGCTCCACTGGTTGGCTTGCCATTGCCTTACTAGCAGTAGTCAGGACAGGAATTGGTGAAACACCTGGCTGTTGCCCATGCCAGCAGAAAACAGACTTTTTGGAATGCTGGCTGCATTTTCCATCAAATCATCATGTACCTTTGTTAAACCATCCTCCATGGGTCGGCACTCCTATGCTTTAAGTTTCGTGTAAATCGCTCAAGCGGTTGCAGAGAAAATGAATTTTAAAAACGAATAAAGGTGAAAAAGTGAGGGCCTCTTCCGACGTTCCACATCATGCCTATTAACAGTTTAGATAAATCTGATTTCTTTTTTTCAAAACTTACCTTCATTGAGAAACGTATACATTACCAGTGAGTGCAAATATATATATATATATATATATATATATATCTTTCTGATAAATTCTTGAGCAATGTGAGCTAAATGAACTTTAATATATGTTTGTAATTTCAAAAATGATGTTTAATTGAATATGCTCCCCATGCACATCATGTCAATACTCCAAGAGGTCACTTTCTCTGATGTCATGCTCGGGATTCTTGGAGATTCCCGGTCAACACTTGGAAAAAGTGAAAGTTTATTTTCTGGAAGGAAATGTTTTTCATTTGGTGGAGATCTTTGAAGGATCATATCATTCATTATAGATTTCTAGTATTATATAGTTTTGAAGTGGTCTCGAAGCGGGAAATACCCACACCGTGTGTTGGGGTATCCGAGCGGGGTTCTTGCGAGTCCAAACCACGTCCGCATGGAGACTGAAGTCGAGTGTGCAAACGCGCGCTTTGTGCATCTGCACGACGAGGCCATGGCGACCCGCTGCGGGCCGCCGCAAAAATGCTCCCCCCGGGTCTACTCGTCCGTCGCCGGGATGTGGCCGCGCGAGGGCCGGAGATCCCGAGGGAACGCGACCAAGACGCGAAGCGTGTAAAGCCCCGAAGCTCTAAGCGCTGTTCTGCTCCTTCATTTGCACGAACTGTTTGATTACGAATGCCAAAGTTCCCTGCGCGACTCTATCCTATTGTAATGCCCGTCTAAATGGGCAATTCAGACCATTGTGCCACTCAATTGAGAAGCAAACATAAAGACAAGATTCCTGGGCGTGCGTGAGGCCCGGCCATGGTTATATGGAGAGAGAGCCACTCGCGCACGCACTTTCTCCTTTGACGTCTGACCCGAAACGTCCAACACAAAACGGGATGGAAAGCTTCGATCGCCCGCAGTCGTGCTCATTGTGCTCCATCGCCGAAGCCTGCCGAGGATGTATGGGTCTCCTTTAAACCGCCGGGATATGATCGCTTGCGAGTCTCTCAATCGATTCTTCTCTTCTCGTACCATCGACATCGAGAAAGTGCCTTTTTCTCTAGACATTTCGCATCTCGTGCCAAGCAAGCCTCATGCCATCATATGTACATATTATATACTAGTGGGGAATGCTTGCACACTGCAAGCAACTACTCAGGTGCAGCCAAAATGCAAACATAATAGATATATAAGCTTGATTTATTGGATGGAGTGGTTTGTGGTTGAATTGACTCAAGTAAGTCAAGAATTAGTGATTAGAATAAGCTCTTCATTTAAACGTTGACAGCTATGTATTTTTTTTTAATGTAAATATGGCCAAGGTTATAAAATAAGAGGAACGGGTTAGCATTGCCTAGCAACCAGTTCCATTGTCTTGGGTCACGTGCCTCACTGTGAGCAAAGCGATTCTGCACCAAAAGACTTTTATTCACGGATATTTCCCTTTACGGATATTTGGTGACAAATTTCAGCTTTCTAACCCACCTAAGAATGTATTAAACATTCAGATCAGTGAGTGAGTGGTTAGAAAGAGTTTTATATTATCAGATGAGGTAAATAATTGGTGATTAGAATGAGTTATTTATTTTAAAAATTTACAGGTTTCATAGTTTTCAATGTAAATACGGCAAAAGTTATAAGATATGAGGCAGAAGAGGTACGTACTGATATTGCCTAGCAACCAGTTTGATTGTTAGCTCCATTGTCTTGGGTCACATGACCCACTGTGAACAGAGCGAAGCTCTGATGACTGTATTGCAGATTATATCCGACAATATTCTTGATATCCTATCACAGACGACATTACTAAGCCCCTTCCACCTTATCCATGATGCTTTCTTTCACTTTGTCCCAGACTTCTGCTTCACAACCTTTAGTTCTAAGCCATGGTATTTGAATTTTTTCTTTTTTAACAGCATCTAAGGCTCGTAGTAGAGCACACACACACACACACACACACACACACACACACACACACACACACACACACACACACACACACACACACACACACACACACACACTTGTGATTGTACGTGCACATGAATCGTGATTATATGGACATATATACATATAATACACACACACACACACACACTGACTATACACATATTATCTGTGATTATACATATTATATACACACACACAAACATGAATCGTGATTATACACACAGACATACACACAAACTAACAGAGGGGGATACTGTGAGACCTGATAGGTCTCCACTCCATCTCCTGAAACCCACCCATGTGTGCAGACAGCAGCAAACAGCAGCAACTTGGACGCACACACACACACGCACATATCCATTGGGACCATGCTCTGTGCAGAGCGTTGGTGCTGCCTGAGCAGTTTCCTGGGCGATTGGGCACAATCCTGGACGGGTCACCACTCCGCCACAGGATACCAGCAAGCTGGCACTCATTTTGCCGATCTCGGAAGGATGACAGGCAGAGTCAACCCCACCTGGTATTAATTTAACAGTTGAGTGGGATTTGAATTCAGGATCCCAGGATCCCAAGCCTACCACCCTAACAATTAAGCCAACACCAAGCATATATACACACATACACATACATCCACATACATATATATACACACACACACACACACACACACACACACACACACACACACACACACACACACACACACACACACACACACACACACACACACACACACACACACACACACACACACACACACACACACACACACACACACACACACACATATATATATGCAGTGGGGAGAACAAGTATTTGATACACTGCCGATTTTGCAGGTTTTCCCACTTACAAAGCACGTAGAGGTCTGTAATTTTTATCATAGGTACACTTCAACTGTGAAAGACGGAATCTAAAATAAAAATCCTGAAAATCACATTGTATGATTTTTAAATAATTAATTTTCATTTTATTGCATGAAAGAAGTATTTGATCACCAACCAACCAGTAAGAATTCCGGCTCTCACAGACCTGTGAGTTTTGTCTTTAAGAAGCCCTCCCATTCTCCACTCATTACCTGTAATTAACTGCACCTGTTTGAACTCGTTATCTGCATAAAAGACAGCTGTCCACACTCAATCAATCAGACTCCATTCCTCTCCACAATGGACAAGACCAGAGAGCTGTCGAAGGACATCAGGGACAAAATTGTAGATTTGCACAAGGCTGGGATGGGCTACAGGACAATAGGCAAGCAGCTTGGTGAGAAGGCAACAACTGTTGGCGCAATTATTAGAAAATGGAAGAAGTTCAAGATAACAGTCAATCTCCCTCGGTCAGGGGCTCCATGCAAGATCTCACCTCAATGATCATGAGAAAGGTTAGGGATCAGCCCAGAACTACACGGCAGGACCTGGTCAATGACCTGAAGAGAGCTGGGACTACAGTATCAAAGAAAACAATAAGTAACACACTACGCAGTCATGGATTAAAATCCTGCAGCGCACGCAAGGTCCCTCTGCTCAAGCCAGCGCATGTTTCGGCCTGTCTGAAGTTTGCCAATGACCATCTGGATGATCCAGAGGAGGAATGGGAGAAGGTCATGTGGTCTGATGAGACCAAAATTGAGCTTTTTGGTTTAAACTCCACTCGCCGTGTTTGGAGGAAGAATAAGGATGAGTCCAACCCCAAGAACACCATCCCAACCTGAAGCATGTAGGTGGAAACATCATTCTTTGGGGATGCTTTTCTGCAAAGGTGACAGGACGACTGCACCGGATTGAGGGGAGGATGGATGGGGCCATGTATCGCGAGATCTTGGCCAACAACCTCCTTCCCTCAACAAGAGCATTGAAGATGGGGCATGGCTGGGTCTTCCAGCATGACAACGACCCGAAACACACAGCCAGGGCAACTAAGGAGTGGCTCCGTAAGAAGCATCTCAAGGTCCTGGAGTGGCCAAGCCAGTCTCCAGACCTGAACCCAATAGAAAATCTTTGGAGAGAGCTGAAAGTCTGTGTTGCCCAGCGACAGCCCCGAAACCTGAAGGATCTGGAGAAGATCTGTATGGAGGAGTGGGCCAAAATCCCTGCTGCAGTCTGCGCAAACCTGGTAAAGAACTATAGGAAACGTCTGATCTCTGTAATTGCAAACAAAGCTTTCTGTACCAAATATTAAGTTCTGTTTTTCTGATGTATCAAATACTTATTTCATGCAATAAAATGCAAATTAATTATTTTAAAATCATACAATGTGATTTTCAGGATTTTTATTTTAGATTCCGTCTTTCACAGTTGAAGTGTACCTATGATAAAAAAATTACAGACCTCTACGTGCTTTGTAAGTGGGAAAACCTGCAAAATCGGCAGTGTGTCAAATACTTGTTCTCCCCACTGTGTGTGTGTGTATATATATATATATATATATACACACACACACAAATATACAAACATATATACACACATGCCATTTTCTGCAGTATCTATTACACCACCTTATTTAATGTTACATTAGTTATTCGTGCCTGTTGTTTGTGTCCTTTATGACATCCCTAAAAACAGTAAGTTTCCAGTTTGGAATGATTTTAATTTTGTTTTACCACCCGACAGGTAGACAGAGTAAAAATATTATCTTACTCCTCTCTGGTCATGTGCAAACGGGAGGAATTCAGAAACAGTTCTGTAAAAACGGCAAACATCTTTCTATTCACGTTCTGATTTGTGTTCGAAATATAACATTTGATTTAAATAACTTGTTCCTTGATCATAAACTGACAATCATAATCTGAAAGACAGAAGGATGGATCTGAACCAATTGCTTAACCCCACTTTTCGCTTCACGTGCGAGAGGTAATTATTAAGACTCTTCATTAAGGGGCTGTCACACCTTGACAATTTCGCCAGCGTTTGCCGACATATGAAAAATTTGTCAAACGCTGGCACACGTCGAATACGTTATGGGAAAGTTTTTTTATACATTAAGAGCACGCTGGCATACGTCGTAGTACGCCAAGCTCGTCAACAAATTTTAACTTGCTTGAAATTTTTTGACGTATGCCAGCGTATGACTTGCACGTTCCGCATACGCTGGCCACAAGTTGTAGGCACGTTACGCGATCGTTAACACATGTCGACACACGTTACTCATAAGTCGAAACATGTCGAAGTAATGTTTAGCATACCTGAAACTTATTTCTAACCTATGAGTAACGTGTTGTAGGCACGTTACGCGATCGTTGACACATGTCGACACACGTTACTTGTAAGTTACTCATAAGTTGAAACACATCGAGGTAATGCTTAGCGTCAGTGTTCCAGACTCCATGGTTTTTTTTTTTGTTTTTTTTCTTCGGCATGACGGTGATGTTGACACTTCGATTTCTAGTGCGGTTACAATATAATTAATAGGCTGCCCCTCAACGATTCGAATCAAACCGCACTAGAAATTGAAGTGTCAACATCACAGTCATGCCGAAGAAAAAAAAACAAACAAAAAAAAAACCATGGAGTCTGGAACACTGATGGGTTCCTCCTGTGAACCTCATTTTTATATACCAATTCCCCTAAACGCTGCCAATACGCCATTATACGGTAGCTGTAAGTTAGTAACAGGTTCAGTAAGTTCTGTGGTCGTCCGGAAGACGTCAAATACATCAACATACGTCAATATGCATTGGAGATACGTTACACATAGGTTCAAAGCACGTTACTCATAGGTTAGAAATAAGTTTTGGGTACGCTAAACATTACCTCGACGTTTTTCGACTCATGAGTAACTTACAAGTAACATGTGTCAACGATCGCGTAATGTGCCTTCAACTTATGGCCAGCGTTTGCGGAACGTGTGAGTCATACGCTGGCATACGTCGAAAAATTTTCAACATGCTGAAAATTTGTCGACGTACTCGGCGTACTACGACGTATGCCAGCGTGCTCTTTGCATATACAAAACTTCCCCATAATGTATTCGACGTGTGCCAGCGTATTCGGCAAATTTTTCATACGCCGGCATACGCTGGCTAAAACGTCAAGGTGTGACAGCAGCTTGACACTTCGATGTCTGGTGCGGTTCTGATTTGAATCGTCGAGCCGCAGCCTTTTAATAGGCTACGCGACGTGACCGTCGGCAATACGCTGCCGCGCTATGCATAAGTTAGACTATCGTTGGGCATAGGTTGTGAACGCCGACAACACGCTCAGCATTCGTTAATATAAGTTTTCTATATGTTATCGAAACGTTCTGTGTACGTTACTAATACATTATGCATACGTCCAACTCGTTATGAATACGTCCAAAACTGGAAAAAAAACATCAATAGTTCAGCGGACGCCAGCGTTTTACATACATTTTGATACCTTGCCATACGCTGGCTAAAACGTCAAGGTGTGACAGCGTCTTTAGTCAGGGCAAAAATTTTCTGACTGCAGTTGGTTTCAAGTACATAAAAAAAACTTCAATTACAGAGCACAAAAATGGCTCCTGCTTCCATCCTCCAGGCCATGGCGTCCATCGTCTCGGGCGTGGCGTCCCTCCTCCATGGTGTGACTTCACGGGCTGTGAACCAAGCCTGTCTCTATAACTCGAGAATGCCAATTTAGAACAGTTCCATTCAGTGTCCGTTTCATATGTTAGCGACAATAACAGAACAGGTATCTCTCAAGATGATAGTCAGGAAGCCAGAATAGTGGGGCGGCTTAGCCCAAATATTCAAAAGAATTGTGCATTTTGTGATACAAGCACCACATTTGGCACAAATGTACATTAATATGTTGCGAACATTTTCAGATATTGGGCCACTTGAAATTTTCTCTTTATGTCCGCCTTCTTGGATTTCAAAATGGCCACCACTTGAAATGTCTTGTCTTGCGCACAAGAAGAGCACATTAAGTGACTGCAGCAGCACTGTACATCCTGCAACACCGTGCCTACAACCACTACTGTCTGGGAGAAACCAGGAATGCAGAGGACCTTCCTGAGTTTGAAGACTGGTGTTGCCAGAGAGGAGAAGACATCCCCCAGTTTCACGACTGGCCAACCGTGCTGGAACTAGAACTGTTGGTTCTAGTGTATGTGCGTTCTCTCAGGCAGGGATCGTTAATGATGTACCTCGATGCTCTAACAGAGCTGGTCCCCTGGTTCCATGCACTGGATCACACCCACTATGCTAGGTGGATACCAGTGCACCCGAAGGACATGGCCGAACTCACCATCAAACACCCAGATGTAGCCAGGAAATTCAGGGAAAGCCACTTCACCGTTCAGAAATCACAGAGGGTGTTCTCTTCAATCCCGATTAACCAGGCACAAGAGCAGAATAATGCCTGTATCAAAGGAGACGGTGGAGCAGTTGGGCTCACTGACAACCCTAGTGCCCTACGTCGCTGGATGGTTGTGGGACCAGAAGTTGCCAGGGTGATCGAAGAATTCCAGGATGGGAACCAACACAGGAGATGGCAAACAGCAGACACACGTCATCATGATCAGACGCCAAGTGTACAGGCCTCATTTGTGAAAGATGTTTGCTCTCTCGTCGGTGTCATAGAGGAGATGGGCAACACATTCGAGGAGGAGAGTCAGGATGTAGTCAAACTGGACACAAAGGAGATCGCAGATACTGCTGCTGTGGAGACCATGATGAATGCCAAGAGCAGTTCGAGGCTTTCACCAGAGAGTGTCTGTTGGACAGAACAAAGGCAGTGGACGCACCCATTCCTCGTAACAAGCTGAAGGTGTTCAGCACTTCCACTCCAAGAAGCCAGAGCATAGGTCAGCAACAGCTCGCCTCCATCAAGAATGACCGTGAACTCTTCGCACGGCTGTACATTGGCTGCCAGACGAGGGATGGAAACCTTGAGGAGTTCTTTTGTCACGAGAATCAGGCATGTCCTCCTGCATTGTCTGATGGTGGAAGCCTCTGCACTGGTACCAAGAGTGATCTCCTCACAAGCTTGGAAGAAGTCTCCGACGCAAAGACAGAGACTCCTGTCACGACTGGTATTGTGCTTGATGGAGCAGCCATCGTCCAGATGCTGAAGCCGGCTGCATCAAAGACCTTTGAAGAGTATGCACAACAGATCGTCATCCCATATATGTCCACGAAGCTGCAAACAGTGTCACGCCTGGATCTGGTCTGGGATACTTATCTTGCTGATTCACTGAAAGGTAGTACATGTGCAAAGCGGGGACAAGGTGTGCGGAGACATGTGGTGGCTGCCGCAGCCATACCAGGAAACTTCCTACGAGTGGACAGCAACAAGACCGAGCTGTTCAGGTTCCTCTCAGCAGCTCTCATGGAATGGTTTGACCAGGAGGACAAGCAACTCGTCATTACTGATGGAGAGTCAGTGCTCAGCAAGCCACTACTACCAGATCTGACCTCACTCGCCCCATGTAACCATGAAGAAGCTGACAGTCGGATGTTGCTGCATCCATCTCACGCAGTCCAGCATGGACACCATGCAATACTCATCCGGACTGAAGACACCGATGTTGTGGTGCTGGCAGTGTCCCTGGCACAGGAGTTGCAACCGGAAGACAAACTGTGGCTGGCATTCGGAACAGGCCAGAGTTTCCGATACCTAGCAGCACACGAAATAGCAGCTGGATTGGGACGAGAGAAGGCTCGTGCACTGCCAATGTTCCACGCTCTAACTGGATGCGACACTGTGTCTAGTTTTCATAGACATGGCAAGAAGACTGCGTGGGCAGTCTGGACGGTACTGCCAGAACTCACTGAGGCGCTGCTGCTGCTGTCCTCTGCACCTCGTGACATACTAGACGATGCAATGTGCATCATCGAGAGGTTCGTGATCCTGTTGTATGATCGAACCAGCAAATGCACAGACATTGACAAGGCCAGGAGGAAACTCTTCGCAAGGAAGAACAATGTGCAGCTCATCCCTCCAACGAAGGCAGCTCTGGAGGAACATGTCAAGAGGGCAGTGTATCAAGGTAGACATGTGTGGGGTCAGATACTGCTGCCAGCACCAGAGCTCCCTCCACCAAGCAACTGGGGTTGGTCAAGGACTGGAGAAGGACAGTACACACCTTACTAGACCAGGCTAACTGAGGCAGCTCACAGCTACATTGAGCTGGTTTCTTGCAAGTGCAAGAAAGGGTGTGTGAGGCGCTGCAAGTGCAAAAAGGCTGCCCTTCAGTGCACAGCCTGCTGTGTGTGTGAAGGGGACTGCACATGATGATGAGTCAACAACATACATGTACTTGTGGCAATGCTGAACTTGTTAACATGACACTGTTTATGTACACGTATCTTCAATACCGGTATATACCTAGCCTCAAATACTACACCATGTAGCATGTCAGTATTATACCTACGACGTTTACAAAACTAAGACATTCTTTTCAAAGTATTGTGTTGAATCCAATATTTGCCTAGTTAATTTCCAAATAAAATTATATAACAGACTGTGATAGATAATATTAAGTTGAAAATGGTACCATTGGATTCCTTGCCCCCAAAAACATACATTTAGATACCAGAATCAAGTCAATAGCTGCATTACGTCCAGAGATAATCGCAAATGTAGATTTCAAGTGGCGGCCATTTTGAAATCCAATATGGCGGACATAGAGAGAATTTCAAGTGGCCCAATATCTGAAAATGTTCGCAACATATTAATGTACATTTGTGCCAAATTTGGTGCTTGTATCACACAACGCACAACATGTTTGCTATGCTGCTACACTAGAAACACGTCCATGGATTGATTCCTTTCCCTGAGGATGTGAGCTGGCCCTGCCAAATCAAGGCTTCTGAAGCCATCTGGGATGACTGATGTTGTGGTTAAGCAGGTAGCAGTTGACATTGCATTAGGCAGTCGGTGGTTCTGTGGTTTCTTCAATCTGCAACCTATTAATTTTGCCTATGTAGTGCTGATACATACTAGTGGGGAATGCTCGTACACTGCAAGCAGACGCTGGGGTGCATCATACGTGCAGACATAATAAATATCAGCTTTATACAAATTTGATGAAGTCGATTGTTGTTGCATTCTGCAAGCAGTTAATGTTAAATAAATCATGTAAACTAAGAATTACTGATCAGAATGAGCTCTTTATTTCACACTTCACAGGAATAGTATTTTTTAATCTAAAAAGTCAAAAATAAATAAAATTATTATATTCTGAGCTGTTAGGTGATGCTACATGACGGAGTTTATGACTTCAAGTCGAAGACTATCATCGACGGGTGGAACTGGAACTTGTAAAAAGAAGTGAAACAATGTTGCTGTTCTTGTCGTAGTTTCCACGTTGCCCATCAAAAACAACAGAATTAATGTAAGTTAGCATCTTTTCATTTTTAACCTCCGCCATCGAAGATGGACGGAGGTTACTGTTTTCACCCCTGTCTGTTTGTTTGTTTGTTTGTTTGTTTGTAAACAGTATTACGGAAAAACTCCTGGACGGATTTCGACGAAACTTGGTGGGGTGATTAGGTATGGTCCAAGGATCATGCCATTAGATTTTGGACTTGGTCCAAAAAAAAAATTTTTTTGTTTTTGTTTTTGCATTTCTACATGTTTTAAATGATTTCCAACCCAAAAAAAAAATTTGTTAGAGAAAAAAAAAAACAGGAAATTTTGCAACTTTTTTTTCAAAAAAATTTTGATTTTATTTGAAAAATATTTGAATTTTTATTTTTTTGCATTTCTACATGTTTTAAGTGATTTCCAACCCCCCCCCCCAAAAAAAATTGTTGAGGAAAAAAAATTTGCACCTTTTTTATCAAAAAAATTTCGATTTCTTTTTTTTTTTTTTGGCATTTCTGCATGCGCGTCGATCGAGTTTATTTTATTCAATCGTGGTTCAGTAGAGTCTGATCCGTTTTGACTTACAATGAATAGGATATCAGGTTCACTTAAGTGACCCAGCAGTATTGGCGGCGGAGGTTTTGCACTCTACCGAGTGCTCCCCCTCTAATGATATATTGATTGAATTTAAATGAGTAACAATCGTGTAAGAGGCTGCTCGAGATTTTGCGACTCTGTTTGGTCCAGGTTTTATTCCGGACCCGAGGATTAATACGGAATTCCACAGCACAGTGGAACGGTCATTTGGCACACTTTTAATAGATTACTAGACAATCCGTGAACCCGTTGTGACAGCGGTTGATGAAAAAAAAAAATCATTTCAAGAAAAAAAAGAAGATAGCTCCAGTGAACTATACCACTGAGGTTGTTTGCATTGATCAAATTCTCCCGAAGAGTACTTGACTGAATCGGGAATTGATTTTTTAATACTTTTTTTCGTTGCCCGATTTGAACGAAACTTGATACTGCCCACCGCAGGAGAATGGTGAGTAAGGTGGGCCGAAAATGTTTACGCTATCGTGTACTGTTTTGGCTGTATTTCGGGAACATACATACAAGATGAGAGTTTTAATAATATATAGATAGAAGATGAACAAGTTGTGCTTTACTGAGTACATGAAACTCCGGTGCGAAGCATAAATTCCGTTTTCAAAAAAACGTTTTCAAAAGGCTCTTTTAGAGCCTCTTCCCTTGACTGTTCCAAATGGGCTTCGCTCAACTGGAGGTTTGTCGCTCTACCTTGGTGACGTACCTGGGCGGTACAAGTGGTGTATTTTGCCACTAAGGCGATGGAAAAATTTCTTTTTTAATAATAACAATTATTAATTTTAATGATAGTGAATAATGACATGATTGTTTCTTTTGATGTTTTGGACAATTAATTTTGGCAATCTCATTTGTCTATCGATGAGTTTTGAAAGTAAGGCCTCGTGTCTGCGTTCAACTTGCTGGGACAAAACGATCTTTCTTTATCTTGATTTTCTAGCAAGGGGGATCTTCAAAATATTTTCTGAATGTTTGTCCTGACCAAGATGCCTGATACAGATGTTTGACTGTAAATGTAATACCATAATTAATATATGCACTGTATCACTTGCCACAGCGTCTGTCTCCCTCTCCACCTTCTCCTCCCTTTACACCATCTGTAAATGATAAATGATTGTGACTTCCTACCACTCACTGTATTCCATCTGTAAAGGACACAAACCCACAGACATTTCTCTAATAATACTGCCATACAATCAGAAACACCAGCTCCCTAAGGAAGGGATCGTGCGTGCAGCATCACGTGATGTGCCATCGCCTTCGGTCACGTGACCCTCCGTGAGCAGAGAGAGCCGACACCAGCTGACTTAAGTTAGGCACACCTACGAAATAATAATTAACAAATATTGAAATCAAACACAAATGAAAGAAGCTTCTGTGCACAGGCTGTATTTTTCCTTCATCGATAGGCCAAGGGAATATTGCATACCCTGCACTTGCAGCCCTATCAGTTAGAAAAATCACTTTCACTGGGTCAAATTTTGGAGAAGGTAACAATGTCAATACTTGCAATGGTGGACTTTGTTATGATCTCGAAATTCCAAGAAGACTTACAATGAAACTCAAAGATGGGAAAAGGTTGGAATGAACACTGCTGTGATGTCATAGTACATTAAATGGGACATCAATTTGGCTTTCAATGGATGTTATCAGAGATTGGTTCTCGAATATCAACAGACCGATGATATACCTCTGATATGAAGATTCGGTTTCCATCAGGCTTGTTGGATGTATTCCTTTTGCCATGAACACAGTGTTACGGGCATGAATGGAATCTCTCTCGGAGGTTATCCATGAAAACTGTCCGAAACAGGCTTCGTGCTGCAGCTTATGAAGTCAGCAGACCGATAAGACACCATCCTCTCACCCCAGAACAA
The DNA here is from genome assembly GCF_056783735.1 of Eptatretus burgeri. Lineage (NCBI taxonomy): Eukaryota > Metazoa > Chordata > Myxini > Myxiniformes > Myxinidae > Eptatretus > Eptatretus burgeri. The sequence goes on from NC_140973.1 coordinate 16,689,994, forward strand.
AAATCAGCCCACTGGGCATAGTGTCAGGAATGTCAACACTGGAATCCCACATCCTGGAGGAAGATCCATTGGTCTGATGAGAGCCGATTTCTCCTGCATGCAAATAATGGTATAGAATTCGGGTATGGCATCAACCTAACACGGCCGACACCATCAATAACATTGTAGGGCTCATGCTGTTTGGTGGCGGATCCGTTATGAAATGGGGCTGCCCATCACATGATTCTAAATGACCATGTGACTATCCATGGTAACCTGACAGGTGAAAAGTACCTTCAGGGAGATTTTGGATCATGGTGGTGTTTTTGCTGCTGTTCCATATTTTGATAAACTGCTTCTCACAAGACCTGTAGTCATGGATGACGATGTCAGAGCCCGTTGTTCTTGTGCAGCAGTTACCGACTTCTTGTGAAATGATGCCGTCACAACGTCGTCCTCACCTGCAAGCACTTTGGGACATTCTTGGGTGTATAATAAAGAAAATGGACTCAGGTTCAGCAACAACTCCCTTTGGATTTTTTTCAGCAGCTTCAACAGAGGAAAAAGACAATAAAGAAGAAGAAGAAGAGGGAGGAGGAGGGTGACAAGGATGAATTGATTCGATTTTAGTGAAGATCTGGATCTGGATACGTATGAGAAATTTTAAGTGATTCTTCACCATTGAGTGTTCGGGATAAAAACGATATTCAGTATAGCACGATATCTCAAAAGGTTATGGACGGATTCGGACAAAACTTGGTGGAAAGGTAGCGTAACATCGACAAATAGATTCGATTTTGGTAAAGATCTGAATCCGGATCCAGATACTACAGTTTTTTTTTTAAAAAAAGTGATTCTTCAACACTGAGAGATAGGGCCAAAAACGATATTTAGCACGATATCCCGTTGCTCTAATTATCACCGATGCAATTTTGGCATTCTTCAGCTTCCAGGATCTTTTGACTTCATTTTTGAGATTCTGGTATTTGGTCATTTTCTTAATTTCCACATTGTTGAAGCAAAAATCATCAGGTACTGAAACTTCAATTAGCAATGCTAGACATTAGTACAATATCCAGTGGAAGTACTTTGTTTTATATGTTCACGCTCAATGGGATCATCAAGTAGTATGTGAGCGTTACTTCCTTGTTTTCAATGATCATGTTTGGTTCGTGTTTCCATAAGTTTTCTGAAACTGGGATATTTAATTTTGTCAGATGTGCCGGTGGATTACATGGCATATCTTGTTGTCCCTTTGTGTGTACAGCTGTTCTGACATGAGTTTTTTTTACATCCCGTTAGGAGGTGACTCGTGCTGTCTGTTTCTACCTTGCAGAATCTACACTTGTCCGATTGACACAGTCCCGCAATTTTCTTAAAGCCATTGTTGGAGTGTCTTTGATCTTGGACATTTATTACGATTCGTTCTCCATCCCAATTTGTTGTTTGGGGCGACGAGTTTTAAATCATCCATGTACAGGAGATGCGTCACCTTCCCCGTCTCTTTGACATTCTCTTATTGGACGCCCAGGTCCGATTGATGCGAAACTTTAAACATAGGAAGGACTCTCCATGGAGAATACTTTATGAATGTCTGACATCATAGGTCACATAGTATGGCAGCCATATTGGATTAAAGTTTAAAAAAAACATACGGACCGTGGGCCCTGGTCAGTTCCGATTTCATCGATATTGGATATATTCATTAACATTCAGTTTTTATTCCGGCCCTAATGAACTTCATACTCATTAAGACATTATCTTTTTTCAAGAGCAAAATTTCAGAAAAAAAAAAAACGCTGCAATAAGGTGTAGACATTGTTCCATAGAAGCATTATACCAAACCAGAAGCAAAAACTATGAATAGTCCACGAGTTTTAGTACTTTGAATATTGATTAGACTAATTAACTAAGTCAATCGGTGACAAATCTGAAAATTTATTGCGGGAGGTTCTGCGGCATCTCCCCACGTATCATCCCTCCGAGTTTCAAGTCATTCTGACCACAGATTGCAGAATAATGACCGAAAGATTGATTGTGGACAGACGGACGGACGGACAGACTGACTGATGGACAAGGAACCCCATTTTATGTCACTTCCTTCGGAACTGACTAAAAATTGTACATCTCCGAAATCGCTCAACAAAACTAAATGAACTTGGCACATGTCATCAACTCAACATGGGGTAAATAGTGTGGTAATGATGACGTCATCGGTGAAGTGGTATTCTTGCCGTAATTGGTTAAGTTTAAATCCTTATCAAAATAAAAATCTGAAACTTCATTTTTCTGGTCTTTGACCCGATGTGAGTGGATATTTAAATTTATGACGTCATTGATCACATGGTCTGGCAGCGATATTGGATTGAAAATAAAAACGTTAAAAAATATCTTCTAGAACAAATGAAACGAACTCATCAAGTATCACTGGCGGCATTTCCTTTCGGTGTTTGTTTTTATTTCACAAGTTTCGGATCCAATCCGCCTCCTTGTTGGGTTCTTTTGGATCTTCATAAATACTTTACCAGAAATCTTTAAGTGTACCTTTCCCAATGGGACCTGGTGTGTGTGTGTGTGTGCGTGTGCGTGTGCGTGTGCGTGTGCGTGTGCGTGTGCGTGTGCGTGTGCGTGTGCGTGTGCGTGTGCGTGTGCGTGTGCGTGTGCGTGTGCGTGTGCGTGTGTATTGTTACGAATTTGGAATTCAATTGCACACAACATACAGGTTCCCTTAGTCAGCTATGTCGATAAGTGCATGTTCCCTATATAGCTCACCTTCCATTGTTTAAATGTTTTGAAATCTATTAGATGCACTGCGGATCGATTTAATAGTTAGGGAGCAAACAATGGAGACGTCCCTCCTCCTCTTCTGCGAAGAGGAAGAAGAACCCTGCGGTGACGTCAACAACTCCCTCCCACCCATGGTTGAGCGGGGGGTGGATCACGAGGGCAAGACTCACGCCGGGTGCGGGGGAGGGGGTGCAAAGGATAAAGAGGACATCTTTTCTTTGTTCAAAAAAAAAAGAGTTCGTGGGAGTCCCGTGGTGGGCTGAGTTCGTGGGAGTCCCGTGTGCAGAGTTCGTGTGCTGAGTCCAGTGGGAGAAGTAAGCTTTTTGCTTCGGAGAGAGCGGTCGTTCAGCCATCGGGTCCTGCTTGGCTTGCTTGGCTTGAGGCCTTCGGAAGCTTTTTACTTCGGATGGCTCAGTGAGCTTCGGCCGCTGCTTTGTTTTGGAAGGAACTTGAGCCGGTTGTTCGGCTCGAGCTGCGAGTGGAGGCTTCTTCCTCTTCCTTTTGGTTTGTGGAGCTTGTCGTTCTCCATTTTGTTTCCCGGCTTGGTGCGACGCGTTGGCCTCTTCTTGGAGTTGGTGCCTCGGGGAAGCGACGCATCGACAGGAAGGATTGGCGCCTCATCTCACCGGCACGTGTTGAGAAGCGCGGGAGGATTCGCGGGAGCTCGGGAAGGATCACGGCGATTTGGATCCAGCTCGCTCTCGCTGGAGCCCGGGTCCGGACAAGTTGAAGACCACACGAGGTGGAAAGGTTCGAGTCAAGCTCTGAGTTTCAGCTCACCTGTCCTCTGAGCTGGAGCTCGTGATGAAAGGCCTCAGCCACCGTTTCGTGTGTGTGTGTGTGTGTGTGTGTGCGTGCGTGCGTGCGTGCGTGCGTGCGTGCGTGCGTGCGTGCGTGCGTGCGCGTGTCCGTGGGCCCGTCTAATAAGTAGGAACTGCTGTTAAGTGCAAATGACTGTACATAATAAGTAGACGGTTGTAGTTCTTTTGTCGTGCTTTTGTTGCTTGTATAATTGCATATGTGTTTTGCCTTATTCAATTGCATATGTGTTTCATTATAATAAATGTCCCTGTGTGAATGTAAACCTGTTCGTTGCGTCCATTCCCTCATTGACTTAACATTTCGTGTGTTGGGAGTTAGAAAGCCGTTGGTTTGCCGTAATAGGGGGACATTTGGACCGATGGTTCTCGGCGGTTACGCCGCTTGGAATCGCGCACGGACAAGCTCGCCTCGGCGGTTTGTTCCGTACGAGATCCGTCGAGGGTGGAATACCCCGGTAGTTGGATCACGTGGGTATTTAGGTAAATTGAAGATTGGCAATCGACCCTACCCCACGTGATCTGCCGATTGGCGTATTTCGGTTCTTGTACAAGGACCCGTCGTTCGGAGTTATCCGGGCGGCGATCTATATTCCGGGCGATCGGTCGGGCCGACTCGACTTGCGGCTCCATTCAGAGCGGTCGATTGGCGGCCGACCCCCCGGCCAGTAACAATTGGTTGTCAGGAGTGCGATTCGGCCCCCTCCGCCTCTGTAGCAAAAAATCACGGAGTCGGATCAGGGGTATACGGCGCAAACCCCCCCCCCCCCGTGTCCCCAAATTACGAGCGTTATAAATTTTATTCCCAGCACGTAAAATGTTCAGCCAAGGCGAGCAGGGGCAGGAGGGATTAGGAATGGATTTGGAAATGTTAGAATCTATGGCTCAGGACGAAATGACCATGCAGGACACTCCCATTATGCAGGTTGACTATTCCCCGCAAATAAATGCAGAGTCCGCAATGGGCGCAGCGGCGGGGGCCGCGGTGTATGACACCCTCCTCTCCCCTCCTCCGTCAAAATCCCTCCTCAGTCCCCGGCGGATCCGCGCCCGATAATGGCGAAGCGATTGCCACCGGGCCACCTGACATGGGCCAGCTATTAGAAATATTGCTGGCAAAAATGGATGAGAATGTGCAAACGCTGCGGGGTGAGATGCAGAGCGTGGGGCGAGGCCTGCAGGCGGGCAGAATGGCAATTGAGAGGAGCGAAACACGGGCAGTGGAGCTCAAAATGGCGGCGCCACGTGTTGGAGTGAACGAGCTGAGGGGAGTGTGGACTGTGTCGGTCCCGCGGTGGAGGACAAAGTAATTCGGGAGACAGGTTGGGCGAGACTCGAGCAGGTGACAGAGAAAGTGACGGTGACACAGAGGGAAAATTAAAAGGGGTGACGGAGACGTGTACGGCAAGACACGGAGAGATGAGGGAAATAATAAACGAGGTGACAGAAATACCAGAGCCACGGGGAATAGAACAGGAAACAGAGACAAAAAGCCAGGAAGAAACGGAAATAATAAACGAGGTGACTAAGATAAAGCAAGTAGAGGAGAAACTCCAGGTAATTGATGAGCACACACAGGTAGGCATAGTGAGGGACAATGGGGTTGAGCTGGGGGAGTGTTTTGTGACCCGGTGCGAGCAGCAGGATAGCCTCCTTCAGGAACGAGGTGAGGGACTGTGCCCCCTTGAGGCGGATCGTGACGAGGAGAGTCCGGTCGAGCCTTGCGAGGTAAAGGGGGCGAGTGCTGTGAATGGGTACACGTGGGGCTTGGGGGTTATGGAAACCCCGGGACCCCTTGAGGTGGTGCTAATTCCCAGCGTGGTTGTTCCGGTGTGTGTGGTGTTGAAATGTGTGTTTGCGAGTGTGCCGAAATGCGTGCTTTTCAGCACGCATGGTGTGGATGAAGCACCGCGTGTGGATGAAACACCGCGTGTGGATGAAGCACCGCGTGTGGATGAAGCACCGCGTGTGGATGAAACACCGCGTGTGGATGAAGCACCGCGTGTGGATGAAGCACCGCGTGTGGATGAAACACCGCGTGTGGATGAAACACCGCGTGTGGATGAAACACCGCGTGTGGATGAAGCACCGCGTGTGGATGAAACACCGCGTGTGGATGAAGCACCGCGTGTGGATGAAACACCGCGTGTGGATGAAGCACCGCGTGTGGATGAAACACCGCGTGTGGATGAAGCACCGCGTGTGGATGAAACACCGCGTGTGGATGAAACACCGCGTGTGGATGAAACACCGCGTGTGGATGAAACACCGCGTGTGGATGAAACACCGCGTGTGGATGAAACACCGCGTGTGGATGAAACACCGCGTGTGGATGAAACACCGCGTGTGGATGAAACACCGCGTGTGGATGAAACACCGCGTGTGGATGAAACACCGCGTGTGGATGAAACACCGCGTGTGGATGAAACACCGCGTGTGGATGAAACACCGCGTGTGGATGAAACACCGCGTGTGGATGAAACACCGCGTGTGGATGAAACACCGCGTGTGAATGAAGCACCGCGTGTGGATGAAACACCGCGTGTGGATGAAACACCGCGTGTGGATGAAACACCGCGTGTGAATGAAACACCGCGTGTGGATGAAGCACCGCGTGTGGATGAAACACCGCGTGTGAATGAAACACCGCGTGTGGAAGAAGCACCGCGTGTGGAAGAAGCACCGCGTGTGGATGAAGCACCGCCTGTGGATGAAACACCGCGTGTGGATGAAACACCGCGTGTGGAAGAAGCACCGCGTGTGGATGAAGCACCGCGTGTGGATGAAGCTCCGCGTGTGGATGAAGCTCCGTGTGTGGATGAAACACCGTGTGTGGATGAAACACCGCGTGTGACAGGAACCGCATGTGTGAGTAGTATGGTGTGTGTGAGTGAAAGGCGATATGTGAGAGAGACAGCGTGTGTGAGGTCGCTGTACGTGAGGGAGATGACAGTCGGTATGCGGGAGAACGCAACCGCATCCCCGTGTCCGAGTGCCATGGTGGAGTGTGTGAGCGTCGTGGCACGCAGGAGTGTGTGCGTTGAACGGCGACGACGACGGGACCAGATGAAGGACAAGGGCCGAGTAGCGGCCGCAGCTATTTTGAGCACCGTGCCGGGTTTGCACAGCAGCGAGCGCGGGGTCCGTGCTGTGCTACGCACAAGGCCGCCACGTGCGCGGCTGCGCAGGTGAAACCCGGTACAGAAACGCCAGCGGTGGATGTTAGCCGATCCCGTGGACGGACAGAAGCTAGGTTGGATTCGGAATTTGGACCGGATGGGTTCTCCACGCGAGCATGTTTGTAAAGCTCCGACGAGCAGAGCACGTGTTCGCGTGGGGAACCCCTCGAAACGCGGGGCTTGCTTTGAGATGCGCAGAGTGACGTCATGGCTGCACGTGTATTTGGAATCCGGCAGAATGGAATTCCTGCCGGATGGTACCGTCCAAGAGGGACGAGGTGCGCAGGGCACAAGCAGCTGCCATGACGTCATGGAAAAAGAGCGCGGCTGTGAACTGCCGCGCTGGTGGTGCGCATTATTAAAAAAAAAAAGAGTTGAGAAAAGCAAGCCTCGCTTCGGGTGAACAGGATTCCCAGGCAAGGGGTGGAAGACCCCCTTGTTTGGGGGCACAGGAAGTACTAGTTAGGAGGATGGGTTAGAGTTAGTGAGACTGGCTTCATGGGGACATGGGTTGTACCTCATGGAGCTCGTGGAATGGATTAGTTCGAGGGATTTTAGTTTAGATTTAGGAAATGGAATTTTGGGATTTTTGGAGACATGGACGGACTGGAAATGTGTAGTGGAGACGTAGCTTAGCTACGTAGAGTAAATGGAATGTGCATGAGTTTTAAGGGATGACGAGGGAGCACGAGTTCGTCAGGGGGATTTAGTTAGAAGGATGGCAGTGTGGAGTGTTGGTGTGAGTTGCGAAATGGAAAGTATGTGAGGAATGAGTGTAGGACATTGGGCCCAAGTGTGCAAGTGGAGCGAATGTGGTATGCATGGTGCGAATGACTGGTTGGGGGGAGGAGTGATTCCCACCCAAGTGACCCTGGGGTCAGTTTAATGTTAGCTAGTAGGTTATTCAAATTTACTAACAGGAGGTCGTTTTGTTGTTGGTGTCGAGAGAAGGCACGAAACCCGTTTTGGAGGGGTGCAAGAGTTCATGGACCGGCTGGGAGCGTGGCTGTGGAAAGGTGAGTTTTGTTTAGTGGGCACCCCAGGCACCGGACTAGTCGGCCAGAGTAGGCTAAAGGGCCCAAGAGGGGCCGGGATAGTGTAATGGGCACGGGTGACCCGTCGGAAACGGGACCCGTAACACCAGAATGCCACGGGAGCAGTGTACTGGGCACGGGCGACCCTCGGAAAGGGACCCGGGGCATCAACACGCCACGTGGACATCGGAAGGGGGGCAATGCCAGAGAGGGCAACCCCCCGCATTGTAGGGAGCAGCTAGGCTCGGAGGCAGCCTGCGGGCCTGGGGGTGCCATGGTTAGAGTTCGGCAGAGGGGGAGTTCCTGCCAGTTGAGCCATGCTGCCCAGCCAGGAAATTGTGCGAGGGCACGTATGAAAATTTGAGGGCAAGGCCCAAATTTATAATGGACACCAACACAGGCGACGGGAATAATGGTTTTTAGAACCGATAGTTTTAAAGGGTGAGGCGTTTTTGGAAAGCCCGGGGTCGTTTCAGGTTAATGAATGTTAGGGTAGAAAGGAGATGTACCCCATCGCACTATCCATCCCTTCGCTCGTTGTAGGCCGCTGGACACACCATGGAAGATAGCTGAACTCTGAGGAGGCCATTCTGAGGCTTTGTTGGGCCTCGAGACAGGACGCTAGTCTCTTCCTATTCCCCTCCAGAAAGGGAACATAGGGGTTGGGAGTAGGCTAGGTGGACATGATAGGCAAGCTGGACAAAGACAATAAAGGGGGTTAGGGAGATAATTATAAAAATAAAGAGGGGCTAAATTTTGTTGTTTTTGTGGCAAATTAAGGGAGCGGGTATGGACAGAGACAGGCAAAGGCGATAGAGTGGGGGGAGACAGTAGGCTAGGTCCGAGCCCGCCTTTAGAGCGGCCGGCACCACCGCACTCCCTCCAGACCTGATGGAACCACACCAGAGGCCGGCCAGCTTCACCTGCCGGCCTGTTGTGCTGCAGCTGCCTGTTCTGCATGGGCTTACCTTGCCATGCCTAGTTGCCTGCCTCTGTCATGACCCCATGCCTGCTAGCCCTTGTTTGCGTTTGCCCCTGTGTCCATCCATCACCATGCGTGCCAGGACTATCCAGTTTTGTGAGCACTGCCCTGCAGGCAGCTTGTGCATCCAGTCCATTTTTTGTGTTTTGCGACCATCTCCATCCATTCCCCTGCACCAAAGACTTTGCTCTGACTTTTGCCTTTCCCCTTTCACAGATCACAAGTCCTGGGCCATGGTTAGTGTAATGTAATAGATAAGTTAAGATTGTAAATACGTGGAACCCCACCTGCATGTTTGTTTTAGCGCCGGCAATTTTAGTTAAGTTGTCCAAATGAGTGAGAGTTTGTTGAGTTAGTTACGCAGCGCATTAGGTTATTTATTTTTGGGACACGTATAAAGAAATGTCGCACTCAGGGATCCGAAGATAAAACGTACACATGCTGGTCAAAAGAAAATTTGACGACTCGGGACGAGTCTGTAAAAAGGGGAGGGGGTAGTGTTACGAATTTGGAATTCAATTGCACACAACATACAGGTTCCCTTAGTCAGCTATGTCGATAAGTGCATGTTCCCTAAATAGCTCACCTTCCATTGTTTAAATGTTTTGAAATCGATTAGATGCGCTGCGGATCAATTTAATAGTTAGGGAACAAACAATGGAGACGTCCCTCCTCCTCTTCTGCGAAGAGGAAGAAGAACCCTGCGGTGACGTCAACAACTCCCTCGGGTGGATCACGAGGGCATGAGTCACGCCGGGTGCGGGGGAGGGGGTGCAAAGGATAAAGAGGACATCTTTTCTTTGTTCAAAAAAAAGTCCCGAAAGAGTTCGTGGGAGTCCCGTGGTAGGGCTGAGTTCGTGGGAGTCCCGTGGCAGAGTTCGTGAAGAGTCCCGTTCTGAGTCCCGTGTGCAGAGTTCGTGTGCTGAGTCCCGTGGGAGGAGTAAGCTTTTTGCTTCGGAGAGAGCGGTCGTTCAGCCATCGGGTCCTGCTTGGCTTGCTTGGCTTGAGGCCTTCGGAAGCTTTTTGCTTCGGATGGCTCAGTGAGCTTTGGCCGCTGCTTTGTTTTGGAAGGAACTTGAGCCGGTTGTTTGGCTCGAGCTGCGAGTGGAGGCTTCTTCCTCTTCTTCCTCTTCCTTTTGGTTCGTGGAGCTTGTCGTTCTCAATTTTGTTTCCCGGCTTGGTGCGACGCGTCGGCCGCTTCTTGGAGTTGGTTCCTCGGGGAAGCGACGCATCGACAGGAAGGATTGGCGCCTCATCTCACCGGCACGTGTTGAGAAGCGCGGGAGGATTCGTGGGAGCTCGGGAAGGATCACGGCGATTTGGATCCAGCTCGCTCTCGCTGGAGCCCGGGTCTGGAGAAGTTGAAGACCACACGAGGTGGAAAGGTTCGAGTCAAGCTCTGAGTTTCAGCTCACCTGTCCTCCGAGCTGGAGCTCGTGATGAAAGGCCTCAGCCACCGTTTCGTGTGTGTGTGTGTGTGTGTGTGTGTGTGTGTGTGTGTGTGTGTGTGTGTGTGTGTGTGTGTGTGCGTGTGCGTGCGTACGTGTGTCCGTGGGTCCGTCTAATAAGTAGGAACTATTGTTAAGTGTAAATGACTACATAATAAGTAGACGGTTGTAGTTCTTTTGTCGTGCTTTTGTTGCTTGTATAATTGCATACGTGTTTTGCCTTATTTAATTGCATATGTGTTTCATTATAATAAATGTCCTTGTGTGAATGTTAACCCACCTGCTCGTTGCGTCTATTCCCTCATTGACTGAACATTTCGTTTGTTGGGAGTTAGAAAGCCGTTGGTTTGCCGTAATAGTGGGACATTTGGACCGACGGTTCTCGGTGGTTACACCGCTCGGAATTGCGCACGGACAAGCTCGCCTCGGCTGTTTGTTCCGTACGAGATCCATCGAGGGTGGAATACCCCGGTAGTTGATCACGTGGGTATTTAGGTAAATTGAAGATTGGCAATCGACCCTACCCCACGTGATCTGCCGATTGGCGTATTTCGGTTCTTGTACAAGGACCTGTCGCTCGGAGTTATCCGGGCGGCGATCTATATTCCGGGCGATCGGTCAGGCCGACTCGACTTGCGGCTCCGTTCAGAGTGGTCGGTTGGAGGCTGACCCCCGGCCAGTAACAGTGTGTGTGTGTGTGTGTGTGTGTGTGTGTGTGTGTGTGTGTGTGTGTGTGTGTGTGTGTGTGTGTGTGTGTGTGTGTGTGTGTATATTGTTGCGGTTTTCGCGCCCGCCGGCGTGCTGACGGCCACGTAACTCGAATCGCGGCACGTCGCCCACCGGACGGACAATCCAGTCGTGACCCTCTCGGACTAACGCCGGGAACCAGTCACGGGTGGACCTTTCGGTCTCACCGCGATCGAGCCAATCAGCCCCCGCGTGGGATAGGGTTGCTCGCCAAATTCGAACTACCTAAGTACCCACGCGGAGGGTAGACCGGGCGATCGCACCTCGCCGCAGGTCGACTTCGGACACGGGCCACTTAAGCGACCCGTTCCGTACTATCAGAATAACCGAGCGGTGATATCGTCGACCTCGACGGTTCGATTAATTATCGGGCGTATTCAGCCCACTACCAACCCTTTACGTGAAGCAAGATGGGGATTCAATGGAGGAAAAGACGAAGCGAAGCGGGAGAACAGTTCAACAATAAAGCACATTTATTCGCGGCACACGGGAAGCACACAAATACAATTCCACCAAATGCACACAAAAAAAAGAAAACACAATTCCATTTACACAAAAAGCAAACATAAAAGTGAAAACACAGTGCAGAGCTAATACCGACTACCGAGCACACGGCAACACTTATACAATTCTACTTCACAGACGGCGCCGACAACACATACCCAAAACCAAGGAAAAGAAATACCCTCAAGGATGAGGCGGGCCTGAGGCCGAGACCGGGTCGGGCCTACCCGTCTGGTGATGAGACACGGAGCGGCGATGGCCCCGCAACCCGCGGGCCTCGTGGACGGTGTCTGGTAGGGGGTGGGAACGGGGCCCCCTTGGTCGCACTATCTCAGCGCGGGGGGAAACAGGAGGGGGTTGCTGATGCTCGGGGTATAGAGGATCTTTATTATCCCTGGTGTGCGTCTCCACCTCGGCCAGGTCGCGCTGCCGGCCTCCCTCGGGCGTGCAGCTCCTGGCACCGACGCGAGCACCCCCTCGTCCGACTCTCTTCAGCTTCTCCAGCCACTGCAGGCTTCGGGCTCCAGACTTCCACACTCGTCCCCTCCGTTCCGACTCCTTCTCGTTCTCGTTCTCCCTTTCGTTCTCGTTCTCCTTTCCTGACTGACGAACACCGTCCTTTTATCCCCCCGTAACTTCGCCTTTGACCCCCTCCCTTTGACCTTTCACCTCGCTCCCCATTGGCCCGAGAAAAAGTGGGCGTGAAGGCTTTTTGATCCACAAATTTGCATATATCGATCGTTCTGGAGGCGGGGCCAAATCGCCCCTCGCTCACCGATTGGACGGCAAAAAGTGGGCGTGTGTCGTTTTTGATCCGTTTTTGAAGCACAAAATCCGTGATTTTGTACACGCTGTTCGACGCGCGTTCTGCATGAGTCCAACACCGGTACCCACAGCGGGGCAAGAACGGTGGCGATGCTACGGTGGCGAGGTGTGACGGGAAGGTCGTGGCGGTTGTGGTGAAGCGGTGGTTGTGGTTGTAATCATGGCGGTTGGTCCAAAATAAAGATAGTAAAAGAAAAACGGCTATCCTGAAGAGTCGCAGCTCGCATAAATGACATGTATTCCCACTAGACAACGGGTTTGGACCTAACTACACATGTACTTACCGAGATACCTCACCTAAGGGACCTGAATGGTGGTTTGCGAATTTGGTAACCACAACACGACCCCCTTCCCTTTTTACAGACTCGTCCCGAGTCGTCAAATTTTCGTGTGCCATCATGTGTAGTTTTCCCCTAGTACATTTTACCTACGGATCCCTGAGTGCGACATTCATGGTATTCGTGTCCCCAAAATAAATAACCGAAGGGCTGCGTAACTATCTAAACAAACTCACTCACACGGACGACTTAAATAAAATTGCCGGCGCTAAGACAAACATGCCGGGGGCGCACTCATATGTACAGTACATCTTAACCTTAACTTACAAATTTTACACTAAACCATGGCCCAGGATCATTGAACTCTGCAAAAGAAAAGCAGTTAGCAGGGAGCCAGGCTGCCCGCATGCAGTCTCTGGCTCAAACAATGCAGGTGACAGGGAACGTGGCTGGCTGCTCACACGCAGTCCAAGGCCTTCCCTTTTGAACTGAACGCAGTGAACCACAACGGTGCATGGGCTGCACAAACGCAGTCTCCGTGCCAGCTCAAGTGGCACACGCAATGAACACAACGAATGGATGCATGAACACAAACACGGTGCACGGGCCGCCACTGCAGGCCCGTGTTGTAGCTGCCAACAGGGCAGTTCTCGCAGCTTGCAAACTGTTGCCTTGCGGATCCTGGCGCACATGGAAATGAACAGGGGGGGGGGCAAAGCAAAATTGAACGGGGCTGGTGAACGTGGGCAGTGGGCATGGCATGGCAAAGGTAGCAGGCAAACACAGCCCGCAGAAGAAGGCCGCTGCAGGCAAACACAGCCGGCAGATGAACTGGCCGGCACAGGCCTTGAAGAAAAACAGCCAGCAGATGAACTGGCCGGCACAGGCCTTGAAGCAAACACGGCCAGCCGATGGCACAGGCCTTGCAGCAAAACAACAGCTGCCGATGAAGTTGGCCGGCCTCCGCCTTGAAGCAAAACACGGCCAGCCGATGAAGTTGGCCAGCTCTTGCCGTTCAGTGGAGGTTGGTGGAGGGAGTGCGGTGGTGCTGGCCACTTGGAGGGCAGGCTCGGACCTACCTACCTGTCTCCCTCCCACCTATCGCCTTTGCCTGTCACTGTACATACCCACTCCCTTAATTTGTCAAACCCCAATTTAGCCCCAACTTATTTTTTTGTTGTTTTTATTTTTACTTCCCCACTATAAATCGTCCCCTAACCCCCTTTACTGTCCTTGTTCGGCTAACCTATCCTGTCACCTAGCCTACTCCCAACCCCTACGTTCCCTTCCCGGAGGGGAATAAGGGAGAGCTAGCGTCCTGTGCCGAGGCCCAACTCAAGCCTCAGAATGGCCTCCCCAGAGTTCGGCGATCTAACCCAAAGTGGGTCCAGCGGCCCACAATGAGAGCGAGGGGATGGATGGTGCGGAGGGGTACATCTCCTAATCTACCCTAACCATTTAACTGTTAAACTACCCCGGGGCTTTCAACAAGCGCCTCTCGCTTAAACTATTGGTTCTAACAACCCAGATTCCCGTCGCCTATGTTGGTGTCCTCACAATTTCGGGCCTCGCCCCCCAATTTTCTCTCCGTGCCCTCACACGGTCTCCTGGCTGGGACACGTGGCTCCCTTTGGCAGGCACGACCCTCTGCCGAATCTCCCGCTATGGCACCCCCGGGCACTACACTGCCTCCGAGCCTACCAGCTCCCTAACACCGGGGAGTGCCCCCCATGGCACCTCCCCTGAAACGCACACGTGGCAAGCCGGCCTCCCGGGCCCCTTTCCGAGGGTCACCCGTGCCCACAACACTGCCCACGCGGCTAATGGCGCCCCGGGCCCCCACACCAAGCAGGCGCACCCGTGCCCACTACTCTATCCCGGCCCCCCATGGGCCCATGGCCAACAGCGGCCGACTAGCCTGGTGCCCGGGGTACCCACTCAGCGATACTCACCTTTCGCAGCCACGCTCCCAACCCGTCAACAGGGCTCCTGCACCCCTCCAAACGGGTCTCGAGCCTACTTTCCCACCAACAACAAAACGACCTCCATTTTTCAATTTAACTAACCCAGCTAACTCACTTTACTCTGACCCCGGGGTCCCTTGGGCGGGAGTCACTCCTCCCCCCAATCACTCATCGCACCATGCATTCCCCATTCACTCCATACACACAGACCCGCTGGCCTCACTCACTCAACAAGTACTCACCTCACAACTCACCAACTCTTCAACACACACACCGCTGAACTCTGCCATCCTTCTAACTACCTCCCCTAACTAACTCGTGCTCCCTCGTCGTCCCTTAAACTACAGCACGTTCCTTTTAACACTACGTAGCTAAGCTACGTCCCCTCTACACATTCACAGGTCTGTCACTGTCTCCAAATAAATCCCATTTTATTTCCCATTTTCCCATCCTAAATCTGGCTACAATCCCTCTACCTAATCCATTCCACGGACTCCATGAGGACTTACCCCTGCCCCATGAAGTCGGTCTAACTGAGCTAACCCTTCCCCCTAACTAGTTTCCATCCTGTGCCCCGGGTAAGGGGGGTCTTTCACCCCTTGCCCAGGAATCCTGTACACCCGAAAGTGAGGCTTGCTTTTTTTTTTTTTCCATGCGCAGCACCCGCGCGGCAACTCAGAGCTCGCGCACTTTGCACCTGCCCGTGACGTCATGCAGCTGCACGTGTACCTCGTCCCTCCTTGGACGGGACCATCCGGCAGAGATACCCCTCCTGCCGGATTCCAACCCCACGTGCAGCCATGACGTCACCGTGCGCATAAAAAAAACAAGCCCCACGTCTCGAGGGGTTCCCCACGCGAACACATGTGCTTTGCCCGTTGGAGCTGAACACACACGATCGCGTGGAGAACCCGTCCGGTCCAAATCCGTAGTCCTGCCTAAACTTTGTCCGTCCGCCGGATCGGCAAATCCACCGCTGGCGTTTCCGGACCGGGACTTCACTCTCGCAAGCGAGCACGTGGTGGTCTCGTGCGTTGCACAGCACAAACCGCGTGCTCACTGCTGGGTGAACCCGGCACGGTCCACGAAATAGCTGCAGCCGCTACCCGGCTTTCACTCCTCTGTCGCCGTCGTCGTCTCCATTCCACCCACGCACACCTGCGTGTTACGACGCACACAGTCCACACCATCACATTCACACCGGGAGATGCGGCTGCGTGCTCCCGCATGCCAACCGACATCTCCCTCACATACCGCTCTCTCACACACACGGTCTCCCTTGCACACAGCGACCTTGCACACGGCCGTTCACTCACGCGTGCCTCACTACTCTCACACCGTGCCTCATCCACACACGCGGGGGCACTCACCCGCGGTACCTCACTCATACACACGGCGACACTCACACACGCGGTCTCTTCCATACACGGTGCCTCACCCACACACGCGGGGGCACTAACCCGCGGTGCCTCACTCATACACACGGCGACACTCACACACGGTGCCTCTTCCACACACGGCGTGCTGGGAAGCACGCACTCCGGCACCATCGCCACCACACCACTCACACACGGGGTCGCTTCCACACACGGTGCCTCACCCACACACGCGGGGGCACTAACCCGCGGTGCCTCACTCACACTCCGTGCCTCATCCACACACGCGGGGGCACTCACCCGCGGTACCTCACTCATACACACGGCGACACTCACACACGCGGTCTCTTCCACACACGGTGCCTCACCCACACACGCGGGGGCACTAACCCGCGGTTCCTCACTCACACTCCGTGCCTCATCCACACACGGCGTGCTGGGAAGCACGTACTCCGGCACCATCGCCACCACACCACTCACACGTGGTGCCTCACTCATACTGGCCGTTTCACTCACACACACGGCCTCACTCACACACGGTGCCCCATCCACACCCGGCGTGCTGGGAAGCACGCACTCTGGCACCATCGCCACCACACCACTCACACACGGGGTCGCTTCCACACACGGGGTCGCTTCCACACACGGTGCCGCACTCACACCTTGCACCACACACAGGGACAACCACACTGGGGATTCGTGTCCCCACAAGCGTCTCCGGGGCCTCTATACCCCCAAGCTCTCCGTGCACCCGTCCACAGCACCCGTCCTCTCAACCTCGCAAAACACGACCGAACTCACCTGGTCGTGACTCGCCTCAAGGGGGCAGACTCCCTCCCCTCGTTCCTGGAGGAGGTCATCCAGCTGCTCGCACCGGGTCCCAACACGCTCCGCGAGCTCACCCCCATTGTCCTCCACGACCTCCGTGTGTGTGTGCGCGTCACTTACCCCGTCTTCATCGTGTTTATTGGTCTCTGCTTCTTTCTGGCGTCTTTCCCTTATCTTTATGTAGGTCAACCTTGCTTTCTCTTTAAGTCGCTCCCGTCCTTCCCTGTTTTTCACTCCTTGCTCTTTCACGATCTCCGCGTACCTCATCCTTGCTTTCCGTATTAATTGTTCTTTTCTCTCCCTCGCAATTACTTTCACCTCGTCTCTTGTCTCCCGAATTACTTTTTCCTTACCCGCCTCCACCGCGGGCCTGTCAGCCGCTGCACCCCCTCCCAGCTCGTTCGTTCCGACACGTGGAGTCGCCATTTTAAGTTCCCTGCTCACGGCCTTCATGCCCGCCTGCAGGCATCGGCCCATGTTCTGCGTCTCACCCCGCAGCTCTTTCATTTCTTCCCTCATTTGCTGTGTATTCGCATCCATCGTCGTTTTCACTTCATTTGTATTTGTATCCATCTTTTCGTTCATGCCTTTCATTTCGTTTTTTATTTCATTTGTCATTGCCGCATTCATTTGTGCCAGCATGGTGAATAGCTGGGCCATGTCGGATGCACTCAAGTGAGCCGTTTCGGCAAGGGTTGGGGAAGGGTCTTGGTGGAGAGGGGGGGGGGAGGTGTCATACACCGCGGCCGCTGCCGCACCCACCTCGGGCCCTGGGTTCAGTTGGGCGAGTCCGTGTTCCTGCACAATCAACATTTCCTGCTCGGGGATTCCATCCTGGGCCATGGACTCTACATTATTACACATATACATTTCTAATACCCCCGGCTCCCGCTCGCCTTGAGACGCCATCTTGCTTCTCGTGAAGGGTTAATTTGCTCGCTCGTAATTTGGAGGGAATCGGGGGTCGCTTCTCTCACCCCTGGACCGATTCCCGTGAATTTAGCCGGAGACAGGAGAGCCCGTTTTCCTGTTCTCCGATACCAGTGCCGCGAGGAGGGCGATGAATTTGTATCGCACGACCTGACACCAGTGTTGCGGTTTTCGCGCCCGCCGGCGTGCTGACGGCCACGTAACTCGAATCGCGGCACGTCGCCCACCGGACGGACAATCCAGTCGTGACCCTCTCGGACTAACGCCGGGAACCAGTCACGGGTGGACCTTTCGGTCTCACCGCGATCGAGCCAATCAGCCCCCGCGTGGGATAGGGTTGCTCGCCAAATTCGAACTACCTAAGTACCCACGCGGAGGGTAGACCGGGCGATCGCACCTCGCCGCAGGTCGACTTCGGACACGAGCCACTTAAGCGACCCGTTCCGTACTATCAGAATAACCGAGCGGTGATATCGTCGACCTCGACGGTTCGATTAATTATCGGGCGTATTCAGCCCACGACCAACCCTTTACGTGAAGCAAGATGGGGATTCAATGGAGGAAAAGACGAAGCGAAGCGGGAGAACAGTTCAACAATAAAGCACATTTATTCGCGGCACACGGGAAGCACACAAATACAATTCCACCAAATGCACACAAAAAAAAGAAAACACAATTCCATTTACACAAAAAGCAAACATAAAAGTGAAAACAGTGCAGAGCTAATACCGACTACCGAGCACACGGCAACACTTATACAATTCTACTTCACAGACGGCGCCGACAACACATACCCAAAACCAAGGAAAAGAAATACCCTCAAGGATGAGGCGGGCCTGAGGCCGAGACCGGGTCGGGCCTACCCGTCTGGTGATGAGACACGGAGCGGCGATGGCCCCGCAACCCGCGGGCCTCGTGGACGGTGTCTGGTAGGGGGTGGGAACGGGGCCCCCTTGGTCGCACTATCTCAGCGCGGGGGGAAACAGGAGGGGGTTGCTGATGCTCGGGGTATAGAGGATCTTTATTATCCCTGGTGTGCGTCTCCACCTCGGCCAGGTCGCGCTGCCGGCCTCCCTCGGGCGTGCAGCTCCTGGCACCGACGCGAGCACCCCCTCGTCCGACTCTCTTCAGCTTCTCCAGCCACTGCAGGCTTCGGGCTCCAGACTTCCACACTCGTCCCCTCCGTTCCGACTCCTTCTCGTTCTCGTTCTCGTTCTCGTTCTCGTTCTCCTTTTCGTTCTCGTTCTCGTTCTCGTTCTCCTTTCCTGACTGACGAACACCGTCCTTTTATCCCCCCGTAACTTCGCCTTTGACCCCCTCCCTTTGACCTTTCACCTCGCTCCCCATTGGCCCGAGAAAAAGTGGGCGTGAAGGCTTTTTGATCCACAAATTTGCATATATCGATCGTTCTGGAGGCGGGGCCAAATCGCCCCTCGCTCACCGATTGGACGGCAAAAAGTGGGCGTGTGTCGTTTTTGATCCGTTTTTGAAGCACAAAATCCGTGATTTTGTACACGCTGTTCGACGCGCGTTCTGCATGAGTCCAACACCGGTACCCACAGCGGGGCAAGAACGGTGGCGATGCTACGGTGGCGAGGTGTGACGGGAAGGTCGTGGCGGTTGTGGTGAAGCGGTGGTTGTGGTTGTAATCATGGCGGTTGGTCCAAAATAAAGATAGTAAAAGAAAAACGGCTATCCTGAAGAGTCGCAGCTCGCATAAATGACATGTATTCCCACTAGACAACGGGTTTGGACCTAACTACACATGTACTTACCGAGATACCTCACCTAAGGGACCTGAATGGTGGTTTGCGAATTTGGTAACCACAACAATATATATATATATATATATATATATATATATATATATATATATATATATATATATATATATATATATATATATATATATATATATATATTGTTGCGAATTTGCGCCCGCCGGCGTGCGATCGGCCGCTCGACTCGAATGGCAGCCGCCTCGCCCACCGGAACGGACAATTCAGTTGTGACCCTCTCAGAACAACGCTGGGAGCTAGTCACGGGTTGGGGTTTAACCTCACCACGATCGTGCCAATTGCCCACCCGCGCAGGATAGGGTTGCTCGCCAAATTCGACCTACCTCAGTACCTGCGCGAGTGGTCGACCGGGCGATCGTACCACACAGGCCGACTCCGGACACGAACCGCTTAAGCGGTCTGTTCCGTGCTACAGTGATAACCGAGCGGTGTTATCGTCGGCCTTGATGGTTCCGATTAATTACTGGGCGTTTTAAACCCACTACGAACCCTTTACGTGATACAAGATGGAGATTCAAGCAAAGGAAAGGACGCAGCGAAACGGGGAACAAGTTCACACAATGCACATTTATTTCACACAGAAGGCACGTAAGGCACGTATATACAGCAAAAGAAAAATGCATATAAAACAGTTAAAACGATAGAAGCAAATGCAGAGCTACAACCGACTAAGACCGACACACGGCAACACTTAAAACAATACCACTTGACGGACGACGCCACCACAAGCATTCACACAAAAAGCAAAGGAAAAGGAAAAGAAGCCGCGACTTCCCTTTTTGTGGCCGGTGAGTCCCTCTCCCACAACCGTCAGCGTGGTCGCGCCTGGCCCTGACCTCTCTCGAGGCCGGCGAACCCTCTCCGGCACTCCTCGTCCGGACGCGCAGGTCCACCTCACAACCGGCGCTGCCGCGTCTCCCGTCCGTGCCTCCGTTCACAGGTCGCTCGCCAAGCCATAAACGCAGGACCGCTTCCCCCGATAAGACAAGCAGACAGGAAGCCACGAAGACAACTTCTCTCTTAGGAGACAGGAAGCCTCGAAAAACCAACTCAACTCCCCAATGTCCGTGCTGTCCACCTTTTTTAGCGCGGGGCTCCGCCCTTCGCTCCGCCCCGTTTTCGGCCCCGCCTCCCTTCGAGCTTCTTGGAGAAGCCTCTCGAAGGGGGGCGTGCCCTCTTGCTCTCCCTCCACCCCGCCCCGTGCGGGGGCCGGGGGAGTCAGTTTTTGGCTCAGGGCCAGAGAATTATTCCCCCAAAAAGAGGCCCCCACCTTTTCTCACCTTTGACCCTCGGCTCGGATCGCACTTCCACCACACCGGGCGCGGAGAATTTTGACGGGAGAAACAGGCGGGAAAACCCCCGAGCATCGTTGTTGGTTTTTGTTTGTTCCTCCGCGGAGATCGTAACCGCACGGGGCCTATTGATTGGCGAGTGGCGAAGATGTGGTAGCGTAGATGGTGGAGGTGGCGTGGTTGTAGTGTGGTTGGCGCTGTGGTGGGGATGGCGTGGTTGTTGAGATGCTGTTTGTTTGAAATAAAATAGAACAGAAAAATGGCTAACTCAAAGCGTCGCAGCCTGGATGGATCACATAAATTACCTCTATACAATGGGTTTGGGCTAACGACACATGTACTTACAGAGATAGCTCACCTGAGGGCCCTTTATGGTGTAATGCCAATTTCCACAACCGTAACAATATCTATATATATATATATATATATATATATATATATATATATATATATATATATATATATATATATATATATATATATGTATATATATATATATATATATATATATATATATATATATATATATATATATATATATATATATATATATATATATATATATATACACATGTGTGTGTGTGCATCCATCTGAGTTTTCGCAGCCAAGCATGAGTGTTGGAGCGCGAGAGATGCCATTAAGGATTAACCCGAAGTAATGCCTGGGAGGTGCAGATCCACCAGAACCGTCTCCCAGGAGACATCTCGTCCCGGGAAGAATGTCCCACGAGTCGACCACCAAGAAAACGCGAAAGGCACGGGGAGATGGAGGGGGGTTCCGCCGTTGGCTGGGAGACGGTGGCGGGTCAGATGAGAGATGTGCATCTGGGAGGGTTGAAGTGAGATGGAAGGGGGGTGGGGTGGGGGTGGGGGGTGAGATGTTAGAAATTAGCAAGGGGGGAGCCGAGGGAAGTGGTCGGAGGAGCACGAGAGAGACTATTACAAACTTGTTCGAGAGATCGATATTCACCCACCATGCTCGAACGGGACCTGAATATCGCGATCGTTATGCACCCAAAATAAGCACCCTGTGGGAGCTCCCGACTGGACCTACCAAAGCGATCACTCCCGAGCTTTGTGCGCTTCTCTGCATTGACGTCGGACGTTTTGGAGGTGACGTTGATAATGCGAGCGCAGGTGGACTTGGACCGCCGACTCTGCCCAAGCTCCCGCCGTTTGTCCCGCCGCCTGGGCGGGCGGTATTAATATAGTTCATGCTCCGTGAAATTACTTGTTAGGAGTGCGGGAAGGCAAAGAGAGGGAGAGAACGCGAGGGGTCCAGCACGGTACACCGGAGGAGGAGGAAAGCGACGAGGTTTTCAAAGACCACAGGGGTGGGCCCAGAGTCCGCCACTTGCTGTTCACAGTTATGGCTTCGCAAGGAGATAGCGACGTGAAGACCTTGCTGAACTTCGTGAATTTAGCTTCGAGTGACATCAAGGCTGCTCTGGACAAGTCGACGCCGTGTAAACGTTCGGTGGATCATCGGAAGTACCTGCAGAAACAGCTGAAGCGCTTCTCGCAGAAACGCGGCGGATCCTCAAGCTCTGGAGCCCCCGGGACTTCCCCAGCTTCTGTAAGGACCACCAGGGTCCCGGTTCCTTCACCTTCGCCCGATGGGAGTGATGTGGAACCGGGGAATGGCCGATCAGACGCTCGAGCTTTCGCACCGAGCGCTTCACCTTCACCCGTCGTCCAACGATCACGAGATACGGGATCGGTGCGGAACGAGCGAGCAAGGGGGCCCGAGAGTGTCCCCCTGCGCAAAAGGCAACTTCCAGCGTCTTTCTGGCAGGAACCTGAGCCCTCCAAGAAATGCATCGGGACGTGCGTGATGGACGGTCGAGCCGACCGATTGGAGTCCTCGGGGAGTCCTTATCGCCTTCCACCAGGACCCGGACGGCCCTCGCCTCTCACTGCCTTCAGGAACACTTCTGGGGTGGTATTCCCAGTCTTGCGACCCATTCCCGGTGACTTGACCAGCACGGACGGATTTTGCAGTGCGTTAACACCTGCGACAAGATACGAGCGTGCGACGTGCACCTGCGGCGCGTTCGGAGGCCCCGACACGCGATGTTTCTCACACCTTGTCGCCGATGGGGTCGCACCCCCCGCCTACCAGCTCTGGGGTCGCATCGAGACCGGATCGTCGACCGCTCTCCCGACCACGTACGAAGCGCTGTTTGCTCCTGGGAAATGTACTTTCCCTTTTAACCCCGTGGTTCAGTCCGTCGTTTGGAAACCCATTCCCACGAAGCCTGTGGTGGCTCTAACACCCTACGGAATGGTCGCACGACCAGAACACTACCCTGTGTGATTCAACAAAATGTTTGTACTGTAGTTACACATGAGCGTTTAGACAACGGCACGAAAGAAAAAGTTTCCACCCCCTACTGTGACGTCATATTTGCTGATTGTTTACATGGGATGTTCATACGGTCAAACTGCACGAGGAAGCCTTTGGATCTCATAGAGTAATTAGTTCTGTGATTGGAATGAAATTTCTACATTAAAATAAGACGAAGACCTCTCAAATGCTGATGGGTACACTCACCACGCTCACCCCATACTGGGGTGTTCCATTAACAATCAGCTTGCCAAGCCAGCCATTTATTTTCAACCGTTTCGTTGAACTGCTTGCTCGAGTGCTTAAGCCACTTGGCAAGTGCTTGACAAGCTGATTGGTGATGGAACAGTCCGGTTTGGTGAGCAGAAGTAACGGGCATCGAACCCAATCGATGAGGAAACGTCTTTAACCACTGAACAATTTTTTTATTTAACAGGCAGGTGTGATTACAATCCAGCAACCAGGAACCACCAAATACAAGGTATCACAATAAAACGTATCTGCAGCACAGACTTCAATATTCAGAAAAATTAAACAGAGAGAGAGAGGTGTGGAGTGATGAGTGTTACCAATACCTAACAGATGGTGTGCACGTGTGATGCAATGATTGCACGTCATCAGTCAGCTGTTACACTAAGGCAAGTGCATGACAACAAGACACCATAATTTTTGATGTATAAACTTTGTAGACATTTTGAGACACCTTGTATAATTAATTATACATGCTGACGAATTTTTGGAGATTTACAACGAAGGTAATTTTTAAATAGTTATGAAAGTTTGTAACCGCCGTTTCAAACTTATTTTTACCGCATTCGAAAGCACACAAGGAACGAGCCTGGGGCCTACGATCAACGGGGGTTTGGAGTCACGGCTGCCCTCTTGTGGAATTGCGCCCATAACAGGGCTGGGAAGTCGTCGTCGTCCGATGTACTACAAGGAGTTGCTCTCAACTCGACTCGAGACAAAATGAAGGATGTGAAACAAAATAAAATTTAAAGATATCTTTAAATGCCACACTGTGAAGAATAGAAATCGTATTTTTGTATACTCCATTTACCAAGCCCACCATGGAGACGTCCTTGAATGGCACACAGATGCTGTACAAAACAAATAAAATGTTTAACAAAGATTTGTCGCAAGGAGGTATTTGCACTCTTGGAGACCATTGTGTGATAATTGGAGAGAAAAAAAAAAAACTTTCATAAACCCTCGGAAACATTCCAGGTTCACGTCCCAACCCCGACGATCCCTTTTGCCACTTTCCTCCTCCTCTTGCGCAAACGGACATCCTGGCGAAGCGTAGCCAGGGCGGACCCCTTGGCGGTCGAGGAAACGAAGGTCGGTGGCATGCCGAGCTTCGTGGGGTGACAGGTTTTTCGTTTGAGGTCGAAGCAAGGCTTGGACATCAGTACCTGCAGTCGCCTCTTCATTTGCTGGAGATCCCGTTTTTTTTGTTGGTCTTTTTCCTCGTTCTTTCCACCTGCAGGAGGAAGGGAAGGCCCATCAGGTCACGATCATTTATTAGTCATTATTCCATCCTTATTCATTGCATCATTTGCTAACATGCTTCTATGGTGAATGCTTGCCTGGGGTGTGTGTGTGTGTGTGTGTGTGTGTGTGTGTGTGTGTGTGTGTGTGTGTGTGTGTGTGTGTGTGTGTGTGTGTGTGTGTGTGTGTGTGTGTGTGTGTGTGTGTGTGTGTGATTTCTACCGAAATAATTTAGAATAGAAAAGAAAAAGAAAAAAAAAAAAACACCACTGTAATAAATAATAAACTATAAACTACAGTTGATGGAATAAAACACCTTACCTTGCAGTCTTACATCGGAAGGATTACGCACTCCCTTCTTATTTGGACAAAGTTAGCTCAGACGTAGTATCACTGGGCGCAGCCATTTTGTCTGAATCTCGATGTTACTCCACCCTCAGTACACAAGCGGTAAATTTGATTGGTCGAGATGTACAACTTTTTGCCAAAGTACTGCAACACTGAAGGTTTTTTTGAAATGCAACCAAGGAGATTTGTGTTCTCGTGTTAAAATATATAATTCAATTGAAAGTTTTAAAGGCTGCCAAAACAAACCCCTCAACCCCTCCCCCCCTCAAAAAAAGAAAACGTTGAATCGGTAGTTTACCGTCCTTGATACATTAGGGGTACACCCTCAACATCACCCGATTCAACAAGTTACATCACCATGGCTGGATTTTAAAACTACTAATGGTAGTATCACATAAAGTACGCACTTTGGCCAATGCACTAATAAACAGGTGAACAGACTGATTATTACCTCCGTCCACCGAAGGTGGACAGAGGTTCACCAGTCTGTCTGTCTGTGAGCAGAACGTCTCAAAAGGTGATGGATGGATTCAGATGAAACTTGATGGATAGATTGGGTGTGTTACAAGGAAGAATCGATTAGATTTTGATGAGGATCTGGATCCTCATACGTGAATTTTTTTTCAGCAATTCTTCACCATTGATTGATACATGGCCAAAAAAATGATATATACAGTAGCACGATATTTCGAAAGGTGATGGACGGATTATGAGAAAACTTGGTGGACGAGTTGAGTAGGTGACAAGAACAAGCTAATTCGATCTTTGTTATGATCAGGATACAGATCCGCCTAACAGTGAGATACAAGAGTGTTCAGCTTGGCGGAGGTGTGCGCTCTACCGGGTGCCGTTCTCGTTGCCCATGCTACCTTTAATCCCTCATGTTATCTGTGCTAACATCCTTTTTCTTTGTTACAATATGTTTTTCTTCTTTGCCAACAATAGGTGCTTCATCCTTTCTCTAGAATATTTGGTTACATTACAAAACAAAAGTAACATTTTATCACTTGGTTAATTTAACTATTCAATGAAGGCATATCAAGTTAGTTGGTGAAAAAGTGAAATTGTGTCCTTCCAGACTAACACATGCAATGTGTTACAACAATGTTGGAATGATTGCAGAAAAAAGTATTCATCAATTGCACAATGGGATCATTATCAAATTGGTACAGCTCCAATAAGGTGGCCTCATGGTACAAGATCTGATCAAAGCTACGGTGGTGGCCAGGTGGTGAGGGTCTTCTTTTTCATTCGGACGCAGCACAAGGCTGCAGGGTCGTATTATTTGCTGAGGACGTGGCTGCGCCGGTGGTACAATGCCCTCTGCTGGTTAGGGCAGGAGATAGCTGGCCTACTCCTCGTGAAGGACACAATGGGATCTATAACGTCCACCAACGAATGCTGGCAGATTGGACGCCTGTTTAATGTCCATCTGAGGGACTGAACACACATTGATGAATCACCCTGCCTGTGAAACAGTTCATTGCTGGGTCTAGTTTTGAACCCAGGCTAGACAGCTTAGAGTGAGCATGGGTACCTCTCGTCGAGGCCAGAGTGGTAATAGTAGTGGAATGGTTTTGCAGAGGTTTAAATACAACTGCTGTTGGTGTGACTCACCCCCTCACCCTCTCCCGTTGCTTTTGTTCTGTTACGTCCTTGTCCGTTCTATGGTCTAGCTCCTCCAAGAGCCTAGACTTTGTATACGGGCGTGTGTATATATATATATATATATATATATATATATATATATATATATATATATATATATATATATATATATATATATATATATATATATATATATATATATATATATATATATATATATATATATATATATATATATATATATATATATATATATATAAAAAAAAATACATTATTGTTATCACACCAATCATAAATGGTATGAGTCAATTGTTTTCAGGTTTCATGGCTTTCTGAATTCTGTCTCTGACACCCTCGTACTTTGTCATTTTGCTGCCTCTGCTTTATTTAAACCCAAGCTATTGGGCCTTTGTGCATGCGGTCTTTGAAAGACAGCAGACTCCGAGAAACTGCACCCCCGTGTGCACATCTAATGGTTCACATGGAGCTGCATGCATGACTACAAACATTGAGTCGCTATGCAATTTGGTAAATTAAAAAAATAATTAAAAAAAATATCTTATATGGAGCCGTCACAATTTATTAGGCATGCATATATGGTGGACCTTTTGATGTCGATATCTCTATATCTTTCCCCCTGTCATTCCTTTTGTTACGTCACGTCCTGATCCATTCTCTGTTCTCACTCCTCCATGAACCTCGATATTGTATTGTATACAAAAGATAAACAATACAATGCAGCAGCACATGATTTGGATACTCAGCTTTTGGAACAAGAGTGAGTCCTAGAAAAATGATAAAAAAATAACGATGATGTACACAGGACACCCAGACATCTCGACGGAACCTACTGTCACACTGATTGGAAGTGTAGTGATTTTAATTTTTTTGGTATTATTGAAAATGGTCAACCAATCGCATGGCTGTTGAATTATTTCTTTCATTAGTTATTTAGCCAATCATATCACTTAAACGTAATCTTTTTTTATGCTTTGTAATTAATTCTGGGACACCGTTTAGAAATTGGAATGTTTGTAAAGACCTAAATGGCTCGTTACTGATTGTCAGAGTAATCTGCCAACCAAAACTTTATCATCATAACCCCATACCCTCAAACAGCTTGGTGGGGGGGGGGAGGGGGGGAGTAATGTGACACCTGGACTTGAGCATTACAACAGAATCATGTAAAGTTTTGTGGTGGAGATGGCACACCACATCTCAAAAGTCAGTGTTGGGGGTGCTGGGACATGATAGGTGGAACAGAGGGCTGGCTAAGCTGTTTCAGAGTAGACATCCCTTGAAGGAATCAAGTGTCCACAGGTGATGGTTTCACACACAGGAAAAGAAGAACAGAAGAGTACAAAGTTATTTTAACAGCAACATCCATGCTACTCCTTTTTCATATAGAACGATAATAAAAATGGCTTTGTGAACCCATTTGTATTGACTTGCATCGAAACCAACAAGCTCAATCAGGGAAAAAGTTACCTTGGCTAAACTGAGGGAGGTAATACGGGACACTTAGTACAACACTCCGACATCGTACATTAATAAACTGTACAACATGAAAACAATGTGAATCGAGCAAGAACGGCACTCGGAGAGTGCATAGTCTCACCTCGCACGCTCATTCTGAATAAAAATACCATCATTAACTGAACACGCTACTATTATGGTCTATTGCTATTATGGCCCATATACCCATATCATCCATGCACCCTATTATGTTATATAGTTTCTTGGTATGGGTTATGAATGTCATAAATTTAATTCTTCACTCACATGGGGTCGTAGATCAGATACTTGAAGTTTCAGATTTTTTTGGAGGAGGATTTCAATTCCACCAATTATGGCTGGAATACCACTTCACCGATGATGTCATCGTTATCACACTATTTACCCCATGTGGAGTTGATGACATATGCCAAGTTTCATTATTTTGTGTTGAGCGGTTTTGGAGAAAATGATGTCCAACGTTTTCCCATTAATCCAATATGACTGCCATATCATGTGACTAAAAACGTCAGAGTCAGCAATAAAATATTCTCCATAGGGAGTCCGTCCTACGTTCAAAATTTCACATCGAGCGGACAAGCGGTTGCAGAGAAAACCCTTTGAAAAGCGAAAATATATTGACACACACACCAATTTAATTATTCGTGATATGAACACAGGCTGGGAGGATGGCTTCGCAGTATGCCCACTTGTCCTTGAACTCGTCTAGCCTGTGTTCAAATCTCAGCCGATCTATAAACTGCCGCACAGGTGGTTCATGTGCCAGGCGATGCACGATTTTGCATGCTGTCCCTCAGAAGGACGTTAGGCCCGAGGAGAGGTCCACGAGCAGTGGTCAATGGTGAATTGTAAAAATTTTGAAGTTGTCTTTTGTGAAGAGTAAGCAAGCTTTCACCGCTACCTGGAACAAAATAACAAATTCCTAACTTGACCGGTGGTTAGAAAGGCAATGGCAAACCACCCAGCACATCCCTTGCCAATACACAGCTTAGGCATTGCAAAGACAGACCAACCAGCTTTCTCCCAATCATCAGCAAGGTTATGGAATCCATCATCGCTTCAGACATTAAATCCTTCCTCTTCTCCAATGGCTTGATTTCTGATCAGCAATTTGGATTCAGACCAGGTCACTCGAACCTGGATCTGCTGCTTCTGCTCTCACAAAAATGGATGGAGATCCTCAATCCATTGGGACTGCACTCTGTGCAGAATGTTGGTCTAGCCAAAGCAGTCTCTTTGGCAATTGGACATAATCCTGGACATGTCGCCACTCCGACACAGGATGTCGCCACTCCGACACACTCTGACATACGACATGACACAGGATTTTGAACGACACACAGCAAGCTGGCACTCATTTTGCAGACCTCAGAACGATGACAAGCAGAGTCAACCCCACCTGGTATTAATTCAACAGCTGAGCAGGATTTGAACTCAGGACCTGAGGATCCCGATCCCACCACCCTAACCATTAAGCCAACACCAGGCATAGGTCCTCATTGCCGGACATGAAATCAAAGCCATCTCCCGAGACATATTGCATGCTTTCGATATGGTCTGGCACCCTACCCTGCTCACCAAACTCTCTTCCTATAGTATCCAAAGCAATCTCAACTCATGGCTCGTCGACTTCCTCTCCTGTCGCAGCCAAAGTGTGGTCCTTAATAGAGTTCTCTCATCCCCTCTTCCTTTCCAGGCTGGAGTTCCTCAAGGTAGCGTTCTGGGCCCTGTTCTTTTCTGGATTTAATCAAAGATCTCTCCGACTCCCTTGGAAAATCGTCTTTATCTCTTTGCTGATGACTCCACCCTCTTTGCTGATGACTCCCCACCTGTCATCCCTCTGATCGGCAAGCAGCAGTTTCTTCACTCTCTGCAGATCTGGATAAAATCACAAACTGGTCCAACACGTGGAACATCTCTTTCAATCCGGACAAATCTCACTCTCACTATGTCTCTCCGAAAGGACCATCTGGGACCCCACCCCCATGTACTTTCTCAACAATCCTCTGGAAGAAGTCCTTTCATTCAAGCTTCTTGGTCTCACTATCTGCCATGATCTTTCCTGGGAAAGCCACATTTCCAACCTCGCCTCCAAAGCCAATCGCCGGCTGGGAATCCTCCGTCATGCAAAGTCCTTCCTCGGCCCACCTGAGCTCCTGACCACATACAAAGCTTTCATCCACAGCCTGATGGAGTATTACTCTCCCCTCTGGGCTGGTGCTCCTGCTTCACATATTTCTCAGCTTCACGCTGTGGAAACCAAGGCATTTAGTATCATTGATATCTCCCGGAATGAGGCCGAGTCTTTGGGCCTCTCACTCTCTCATCGCACGCAGGTCGTGGTCTTTCTGTCTTCTACCATCTCCTCTCCGGCCTCGCCCCACCCCCCTCCCCTCTGCTCTGAGATATGTCCCCCCTATATTTCCTCAGGGTGCTCAAGGTCCACCAGCAAACCCCTTCTAGTAAAACTACCGATATAAAGAATTACTGCTCCCCTTCATTCTTTCATTCCTCTTTTTTCCCATTTTTGGAACAAACTCCCACATTCTCTTCAATCCCATTCTTCCCTCCAGGTGTTCAAAACAGCTGTTCATCACCATCTCTTATCTTCCCCCATCCAAAACCACGATCTTTTCGACCCCCGTTAATCCACTTCAAAACCACCTCCTTCAAATTCCCTGCTTTCCTTCCTGAAAGTTCCCTGTCGTGAAGAACCTGAAAGTCCCTGTGGTGTCCATCTTGTTTACCCTGTATACCCCGCTCTATCACTCGCCCTTCCACTGATCTGATGTCTCTGTTCCCAATGTTTTTTTCCTTCCCTCTCCTGCCCCTCTTGTCTCCTGCTCCCCTTGTTGTACGGTGTGTTCACTCTCATATGAGCCTCGACAGTATATACCAAACCAGAGAGTTGTTGTCAAAGCCATCCAATGCTCGCCTGTTTATACATTTATCGTTTTTAAAAGACTAGTCTAATAATATTTTTTATAAAGCATTGCAGTGAAGTCTGATCCAAATAATTTTAAATCAATATATGTATTTGTATATTGTAATCAGTAAAAAATAGTGGTAGATAAAAACATTAGAAAGGAAAAAACTTTAACGTTGATGTGCTACAAAATAGTTAAGTTCAAAACAGGTCAAAAATTTTTTTAAAAATGAAATTATTTTTAATTTCAACTTCACCACATCAATAATATACCCCAAAGGAAACTCCATGCCAAATATCAGCATCTTCTTCTTCTTCTTCTTTCGGCTGCTCCCGTTAGGGGTCGCCACAGCGGATCATCCGTATGATCCGCATAGTGATTTGGGACATGTTTTACGCCGGATGCCCTTACTGACGCAACCCTGGTCGCCTCTTACGACACAGGGATATCCAAATATCAGCATCCTAGTACACATATTAAATGAATGGAAAGCTTCTAAATAACTTGCACCAAAAACTTTAACATTTTCATGCTCACGCTGACGCTCACGCCGGGGGTATCACTATAGCTCTCTGTTCTTCGAACAGGCGAGCTAAAAAACAAGCTCAAATGAGCTGAGATCCTCTTCCTCTTAATGATGACATCATAAAAACGAATATGACGTCATTGTGATGAATTATCTGTGCTAATGCCTGGCTTGATTCCCGCAAACAAAATTCAAGCAGCTTGCCTAGTTTCGGAGAAAATGGTATAGACGATTTCCATTAGCGGCGATATTACGATGTCAACTCTTTTTCTCGGAAGAATTTCCCAAATCGGAGATGGTTACTGCCTACGCGTGGGCTTTCCGCATATACATGGCAATTTTCACCAAGATCCGATGAAAACTCTGGGTTGTGAAAAAAAAAAATGTCAAAAAATAGGAATGAAGTCATAAAAATGGATATGACATCATAGTAATGCATCATATGTGCGGTAATTCATCTCTGCTAATGCCCTGTTCGATTCCCACAAACAGAATTCAAAAAGCTTGCCTAGTTTCAGAGATAATTTTTTAGGCGATTTCCATGAGCGGAGATATTTTGACGTCATAACTTTTTTTCTAGGAGGAATTTTCAAAATCGGAGATGGTTACTGTCTGCGCAGGGTATTTTTACATATATACGCCAAGTTTCAGGAAGTATTCGATGAAAACTGTAGGCTGTGAAACAAAAAAGTCCACAAGAAGAAGATGAACAACAACAACGTGAGTAAGACTTAGAGATCCTCCACGAGGATCTAAAAAAGAAGAAGAAAAAGACCCTGTCAAGATTGTGGTGCATTGATGAGGATAATGATACAAACAGAATCAAAGAGACTACATTTATTAGCATCTGGAAGCGTGTCCTTTGGCATCGTACGGTGCTTGAACCCGTGGAGGTATTGAACCAATGATATTCTGTATGACAGCCCCATCCGGGTTTTGTCAAACGTGGAGTAGATTTTATTGCAGATCTTAACTCCATGAGCCCACTCAACCCAATGCGCCATGCAAAGTTCCTTGCTGGGATAGTGGTAAGAGGGTTTATTGTTTACCAGCAA
Organism: Eptatretus burgeri; assembly: GCF_056783735.1. Classification (NCBI taxonomy): domain Eukaryota; kingdom Metazoa; phylum Chordata; class Myxini; order Myxiniformes; family Myxinidae; genus Eptatretus; species Eptatretus burgeri. The sequence goes on from NC_140973.1 coordinate 16,722,581, forward strand.
GGCATTTTGCAGTATGGAAAATATTTACTGCAGGGAGATGGTTCCACATGCCATACGTGTCAAACCACTAATACCTGGAAGAGTCAGAAGGGACTGCAGATTCTTCCCTTCGCACCACAAAGGCTTGAGTATGAATGCTATTGAACACGTCTGGGAGCATGGATCGGGAGCTGTGGAAAAGCTGAACTCTGCCGAGCAATACACAAGAGCCACAGCAAAATAGACTTCACATTTGGCAAAATTTGGATCAGGGGGTCATACAGAATATAATTGATTTGATGCCTTCAAGGGTTCAATCACTGTACAATGCCAATGGACATACAACCAGATACATACAGACATACACTGACTCGGTCGACCTAACGGGCAACACAAGACTGCCAGAGATCAACTTCCAAGATGTCGAGTAGAAGCATTCTGTACACATGGCGACTTCGCATTGCGGTGTGGTTATGTTCAACAATAGACACATGGCGGTTTTAGCATACGGATAGGGGTTTGAGGGGAATTTGATTACACTGGAGTGTGGTTCCATCCTTCCATTGGGACCATACTCTGTGCAGAGCATTGGTGCTGCCTAAGCAGTCTCCTTAGCTATTGGGTACAATCCTGGATGAGTCATGAGTAGGGCACAGCAAGAAACCATGAATAAAGACAGAAGAGCAAAATCCAATCAGCACATGGCATAACTGGACAGAAACTGTTTCCACATCCACACACTAAACGTATCACAGGCAGACTCATTCAGGGACACTCGACACAGAGACAACAGACAGGATGGATGGGGTAGATATTTGATGAGATGTCAGGATGTCAGCTGATACTTCCCACTTAATTGAGATGTCAGGGGTTGGGAATGGGCAAACAGGTCTGTACTCGTGCCGGACGCTCCAGGCGCTGATTCGATCTTTTACTCCTCCCAACTCTCTGGGTCTCTCAAACGCTCCCCTTGATGACCACCATGTCTGAGTCCATTTGTAATGACCACTTCGGTCTCTGGTGCTCACCCTTCACTACTATCAACTCCCATCGGAGTCTAAGCATGGCTTGTTTATATAGCTACAGAGCACGCCCTTCGCTGCAAGTCTCTTCCCTCCCCTCCTGCGAGGGTAATGCACAAGCCCATATGGCGACGAACTCACTCACGTTTTGCCGCCATGTCATCGGAATGTGTCAGGTTCGCACAAGTGAAATGGCCATGCTTATGCGGAACATGTGGGGGAGGTGAGAAATCACAATGGGGAACGATTAAGAGTGTTAACTTGAGAAAAAGACAGACATGGAGACTGGGGTGACAAGGAGCTTCCTATACACCCAATCCTAATCATTGCTATCTGGGCAAGGATTTAAGTGACCACACGTTTGTCTTGAAAGCCATTATGAGGCCCCCAAATCCCGCTATAGAGAGGATATTGGGATGCGGGATCAGGCAATGCTGCTGATGACCTGCAGGCAAAAGGCGACGACCATGAGGCCAATAACTCCACAGCTTTTCAATGTCCAACACGTCCTGAAACTACTGCCGGGAAAAGCCCCCCCCCCCAGAGCTGGGCAGTGCTGGGTACCCCCCAGTAATTTAGTGTTGAACAAGCAAGAACAGATCTGATCTCAGGCGACGTTTCACCCGCTTCCCCAAGCCTCAGCACGTATCTAATTTTAATCCAGAGGTGTGACAATTCGTTTCTGGTCACATGCCGGTACGAGAGAGCATTTGAGGAGTGCTTTTATTGTGCAAACCTTGTGTTAAAAAAAACACGCAATTGCATCACTGATTTCATCAGCATCATCCAATTATTAAAATAGTTTGTTTACAATCAAGGCTGTCCAATTTATTCTGGCAGAGCACTCTACATTTATGACTTGTTGCAATTACTCATCGTCGGCAACTCATGTATGTGTATCACTCGTGTTTTTCAATACTACATGCGCACACAAACTAATGTGTGCGAGACGAGGCCAAGAAACACACGGTACGCAAGAATACTATCCAACAAAACATAATGACACAGATACGTACAAACAAGCAGGTCGTCGTCGAGCTCAATCTCGAGAGCTTCTGCGTGCTGTTTGAACCAGGCATCCTGCTGTGCTGCCGTGATGCGTTGATGTTCAGCACGTTCGATTCGTCTTGCCACAGTCACACACTCCTGCAAAGCCGTTCACAGTCAGGTGTTAGGCAAACGTGGATTCACTGCACACTGGATCAACACGAAGCACAAACAACGGCTCTTTATAAGACTCGCACGACACCTTGATGGCCATGAGGACCTGCTGCTCGATCGGGAACAGTGGGATTTCTGCTTTCTTGGTGAGATTCTGGCAGATTCGTCGGAAGAAGTTAGCATCAGTGGGTCCAATGAGTAAGAGGCTGAGGCCTTCGTGGGTGGCTCGTGCTGTACGCCCGCTGCGATGTACGTAGGTCTCCGATGTCCGAGGAACCTGGGATGCAAGCATAGCAACAGAGTGAGAACCCCCATCTCCAAGATGATGCACAATAGTTCTGCACGGTTTGTAAGAGTGTGGACAAAAGGACGACAGACATGAATTTTTTTTTTTAATTTGCATTTCAAAGCAAGGAATTACTTTACATTCAGGACCAAGCATTAGATGAGCAAACGAAGAGTGAAACAGGAGAAAAGGGCCAAACTGACTTCACAATGAGACAAACACTACGGGTTAATTGGACATGTACCATCACCTGATAGTGAATCACGTGCATGACTTCAACTATGTCCAACCCTCTTGCAGCCACATCAGTGGTTAATAGAACACACCTACACGACAAATGAAAATGGTTCCACTTAGGTCACATGTACTGCAATATGAATTTTTTTTTCAACATGGTAAACAAATAATATCAAGAATACAAAATTACTTTTTTTTGTAAAGTTGTGGTGTTTTTTGTGGGGGAATGGGTTTAAAGCACATGTTGCCTGAACATCATTGCTGGAAAAACCAAAAATTATTGCATCAACTGATATTTTACAAACTGACTCCAGAGAGAGAAGAAGTGTGTAACTGGTGTCCAATATCATATTTCAGCCTGACGTACTTGTACTAGACTGTACTAGCGAATAACTCATCCTCATGGAGGAGATCGTTCTCCCAGAATTGGCGGAGAATAGCGCAAAGTCACTATTCCCATCGTGTGCTGCCTTTTTGGCTGCTGGTTGAATCATTGGTTAGGGGCGTGGCTATGCCGCTGATGTATCCTGGTGCTCATTTCGCCAACCTCGGAAGGATGACATGGCTGAGTCAACCCCTTGGTTGGCCAATTCAGTGGCCAACGGGGCTCGAACTCAGGACCCCAGGAACCCAGGAGATACCACCCTAACAGCAATGCCAAATCCAGGCTGCCCCCACTGTGAACACCCAGGACTACAAATACTTTTTAACCAGCTAATGACCAAACACTTTCTCATGCACACCCCCGAGTACAACCAGTACTTTTCAAGTCATCCATCCGGCAGTTCAGAGGTGTAAAGTCAAACAAACAAATCAAAAAAAAAAAAAAGAGAGAGAAGACACTTTCAATTATAAGGTGATGCCAATGGATGGATGAAGGTTGCATGGATGGATGAAAGAAGGATTGCTGAATGGAGGATGGGTGGATGGATGATGGAGAGTCAGGAGGGGGGAAGTTACCTATTTCTATCATGGATGTAAATATAATCCAGTTGAAGGAACATTGTCATTCAAGCTATCAAATCTTCTTAGGATTGAAAATAATTATTGATGAAGAGATGAAGTTGATATCTCAAGTTTAGGAGATGCTGAAGGGTCGCTCAAGGTTCAGGTTCCACAGGTACCTCTTTATATGTCCCCATTGAGGCGAAGAAGGACTTTGCATGACATTCATCAAAAATCCTGGTAAACCTGATAGCTTGTGAAAGGTTTGTAATCAATATCAAAATTGTACAACAATAATTTCTGTGCAGATATCTCAGTCTTGGAGTCTTTATTGGCCTGGGGGACCCCCAACATTGAAGCCAAAATATGATCAGTTTGTGTTATTGTATTTTTTTGTTACTTGAAAGGTAACACAAACTAAAAATAAAAATTTGTAGATGGCAGGTGGGCACTAATCTATTTCATGGACCACCCCACCGACCTCCCCCAATCCATTGCTACCCAAACTAGAAAGAGCAATCAGAGATTGCAGAACCTCACCAGAACTTGTTTTGTGTGGTGTTTCTGTACTGGTGTGTTATGCAATTAATAAGATACAAAATTAGAACTGCCACCTTATAACTGCTGGGAGTGATGACCGGATACCAAGACGTCCTGCTTTGATTGGACACGTGAACCTGACCCAAGACGTTTTTCATTGTTATTCAATTGAATTTGGAATGGGATTAAAATAAATTCAAATCAAATGGGTGGCCAAATAGGGACAGTTCTGCATTGGAGTCATCAGAAGGAACCCAAACAAGGAAAAAGCAAAGATGAAGTCATCAGGTGGAACCTGGATAGGATTCACATTTTGGGTGCGACTCCTCTACCCTCAAACCAATCTAGGCACAGCCAAGTGAGCCTCATTAAAAAAAAAAATATATATATATATATCAAAAATAACCCACATCATTAAAAAAATTAATAATTCTGGCTACCAGACCATGTGTCTGATCAAGTTGAAATTTAAAACACTAGTACGTGCCCGTAAAAAAAAAAAAAAATAAATAAATAAATAAACCACACAGGCCGTTTCTTCGCTCTCACATGCCCGTACGTGCGTGACCCGGAAGTTCGATATTATTCGCAGTTACCGATTATTCGCAATTTATTTTTAATACCTAATTATTCAATTAGCGCCAACGTATTTTACCTTTTCGCAATGTCATGGCAAGGAAAAACAAAAAGAGAAGAGAAGAGAGAGAAAAAATTTACTTCTTGGTTCGGAGCATACCAGCACTCTGATGTTCCCGAAATTTATACACCGTCTAATATGAAAACGATCATAACTTGGGCCATTGTGTTTATCTATAAATGCGCATAAGAAATCGAGAAATTATTAGAATACACGAAGTCATCACTCTCCGGAAGCCCGTACGTTGTAACCCGTAATGGGGAACGTGGCTGTGCTTCCCTTCCCCATCGGCCACACCCACGCAACAACGTGTCTTCCCATTGGTTTGGTAAATAAATGGCCATAACTTGGGAAGCACTTGTCCGATTAATATCAAACCTTGAAAAGGCACATCCTCAGGTCCCCAGCAATATTCCTGGCAAGTTTCAATTAGATCGGACTAGAGGTTGTCGAGAAACAGCGGTCACACACACACACACACACACACACACACACACACACACACACACACACACACACACACACACACACACACACACACACACACACACACACACACACACACACACACACACACACACACACACACCTGGAATTATAGATAGATGTATTCACATCACAACTAGATCATCATTGTGAAGTTTCACGTCGATTGATTAAGCAAATCCAGAGAAAACATTATTTAATATTTTTCTTCAATCCAACATGTCTGCCAAACCATGTGACCTATCAATTATTCCTTAACACAATTGCACATCCATGGCTTTGGGACACATTTGTGTGAAGTTTTCCCTCGATTTGTCGAGCCGTTCTGAAGAAGAAAATTTTCATAGGTTTTCGGGTAAATGCAATATGGCTGCCAAACCATGTGACCTATGACATCATATTTGTGAATCTTTTGTTCCTCATGGATAGGCGGTCATATGTGTAAAGTTTCACCTCAATCTTTTCAGCCACTTCAGAGAAGATTTTTGAAGGTTTTTTTATTTATTTTTTTAAACAATATGGTGGCCAAATCACGTGACCGATGACGTCATCAAATTTGTTTCCGTGGACCATTTTATCCCTGGATGACCCTCGAAAATTTTCATACTGATCAGATGTAGCGTTCTACATATTTTTTTTTGTATACACTGTCGGGGCTCATATGAGAGCTAACACACAGCAACGCTCAACAAGGGAAGGAGGAGACAAGACGGGTGGGAGAGGGAAGGAAAAACACAGTGTGGAACAGAGACATGAGGAAATCTGTGGAAGGGAGAGGGATGGGGCGGGGTACACAAGGTAAACAAGATGGACACTACAACAACTTTCAGAAAGGAAAACAGGGAATTTGAAGGAGGTGGGTTTGGGGTGGATTAACGAGTGCGGAAAGATGATGGTTTTGGATGGGGAAAGACATGAGATGGTGGTGAACAGCTGTTTTGAACACCTGGAGAGAAGAGTGGTATTGAAGAGAGTGTGGGAGTTTGTTCCAAACGCGGGGAAAAAAAAGAGGAACGAAAGAGTGAAGGTGAGCAGTGATTTGTGATTTTGGTAGTTTTACCAGAAGGGGGTTGCTGGCAGACCTTGAGCACCCTGTGGAAATATTATGGGGACAGAGCACGGACAGAGCAGGAGGTGCAAGGCCGGAGAGGAGACGGTAGAAGACAGAAAGACCACCGACCTGCCTGCGATGACAGAGTGAAAGACCCAAAGACTCAGCCTCACCGCGGGAGATGCCAATGATCTGAAATGCCTTGGTTTCCACAGCGTGAAGCCAAGAAAGGTGAGAGGCAGGAGCACCAGCCCAGAGGGGAGAGCAGTACTCCATCAAGCTGCAGACGAAAGCTTTGTATGTGGTCAGGAGCTCAGGTGTGCCAAGGAAAGACTTTGCACGACGGATGATTCCCAGTCGGCGACTGGCTTTGGAGGCCAGGTTGGAAATGGGGCTTTCCTAGCAAGGATCATGGCAGATAGTGGGGCCCAGAAGCTTGAAAGAAAGGACTACTTCAAGAGGATTGTTGAGAAAGTGGATGGGGGGGGGGGTTCTAAACGGTCCTTTCAGAGAGACAAAGTGAGAGTGCTGGATTTGTCCGGATTGAAAGACATGTTCCACGTGTTGGACCAGTTTTTGATTTTACCCAGATCTGCAGTAAGCGAAGAAGCTGCTGCTTGCCGGTCTGAGGGATGACAGCTGGTACATTAGAGGGTGGAGTCATCAGCAAAGTGATGAAGAGGATTTTCCAGAGGGTCAGAGAGATCATTGATGAAAACCAGAAAAAGAACAGGGCCCAAAATGCCGCCTTGAGGAATTCCAGCTTGGACAGGAAGAGGGGATGAGAGAACTCCATTGAGGACCACACGTTGACTGTGACAAGAGAGGAAGTCTGCGAGTCATGAGTGGAGATGTCCTTGGATACCATAGGAAGAGAGTTTGGTGAGCAGGGCAGGGTGCCAGACCGTATCGAAGGCACGCAATACGTCTCAGGAGATTGCTCTGATTTCATGTCTGGCATTGATGATCTGCATCCATTGTTGGGAGAGCAGAAGCAGCATATCCAGGGAAGAGTGACCTTGTCTGAATCCAGAAAATGTATTTGAATACATATGCAATTTTGACGTCATTAGAAGGAACCTATAACATCATTTAAAATAAAAACAAAAAGAAATCACACTTATTTCCCATGAGTACTTGCTATGTGACAAGTTTTAATTTTTTTCCTTGGTGTGGTTTCAGAGATACAGATGTCCAAAGTTTTTCTGTTTTTCCAAAATGGCTGCCACACCACGTGCCTTATGTCGTCATAATTATGATCAAAGCATTCTACATGAGTAGTCGCACCTATGGTGAAAATTTCATCTCGATCCGACAAGCAGTTGTGGAGAAAAACACGAAGGTTCTGTGCGGACAAACAAACTAACAAAGATAGACAGAACGGACCCAAACGCAATTTACCATCCCCTTCGGCGAGGGTAATAAGATACAAAGTTAACTCGTAAGTTCATTGAACACTTTACCCCAAGCAGTCTTAAGAAAAAAATTCATTTGGCGGGGTCTGCGAGCAGCAAATTTGATTGGTCAAGATGATGTACGATGCAACAACATTTTGTCCAAGTATTGCAAAATTAAAGTTTTTTTAAAGTGCCAAAAAGTAGATTTGTGTTCTGTAGTGTTCAAGTATATAATTCAATTGAAATAAAAAAAAGATTTTAAATGTTGAAATTTTTTTTCTCGGAAGTTTGCCACTGTTGCTGCAGCGTCTTTTACACCACATTATTGAACACGTTGCAACAGTTATTCAAGCCTGTTGTTTGTGCCCTTCACGACGTCCTTACAAACTACGTTTCCTGTTTGGAATTATTTTCAGTTTTGTTTGACTGCTAGACAGGTAAACAGAGTAAAATATTATCTCACTCCTCTCTGTGCATTTGCAATCAAGTCAAATTCAGAGCCAAAGTACTGCTAAATTACAGGTTCGTGTTCCGATTTGTGTTCAAAAAATATATCAAACGGAAATGAAGTTGTTCCTCAATCATAAACTGACACGTGTGGACAGACAGACAGACAGACAGACAGACAAAGTGAACCAATTGCTTAACGCCGCTTTTCGATTTGCGCGCGCAGGGTAAATATGAAAGGAGGATGATGAATGTCATAAACAGAGCAGTTAGAAACCCGAAGGGCATTAAATCGTCAAATATTTCGCTGCCATATATCATGTGATCTAAGCCGTGTAGTAAAGTTTCAGATGACAAAGTGCATGGGGCCACAGACCTGTCTCGAGACGCAAAGCGCTCTAGGTTTTTAAGGCGCTGCTTTTGGTGCATATTGGCATGCAGGGCGACCACATCACAGCCAAGCACCGAGAGCAGGCCGACGAGGCGCTTGACACAGGAAACGCTGTTGGCAAACACCATGGTGCGGCCAGGGTATTGAATGATGAAGTAGTAGAGGTAGAGATCCTTCTCATCGGTATCACAGTGCAGACGCGTCTCAGTCAGAGCTTCAGCTGTAGCACCTTTCCTAGTCAAGTCTACAATCTTGGGTGAAGGACGGATCCCAAGCCTTTTTATAAGCTCTCCAAGCTTGCTTTTCCCATCACAAGGTACACCCTTGCCAATGGGGGCATTTTTTGGCTTCACAAAGTGGCGAGATGGAGTGGCATGCCCGAGTGTAAGGGTGGCAGAGAACACAAAGGTCTGCCTCGAGTGTTGACTGTGGCCGAGTCCTCTCGCCTTTGACGCATCGAGGAACTCGATTAGTTGTGCGAGCTCAGCAAAGTGTCCCGGTTCCAGCAGACGATCAGCCTCATCCAGGACAAGGCATCTGGTGAGTTTAAGGAATAGACAGAAAGGCTTACGACAAGAAAGGCATTTTTTATACGACACCAAAATGCAAATATTTGTAATTATATGCAATTATATTTGTGCTTCTCATTAAATAAATAACTAACAAAGTAATAAACCAATGTCAACCCCAGGGTGACCAGTATCTTGCCAAAATGTGAACATGAGTGACTTATTTATTCGATTAAAGTTACTCAAAAAATAAGGGTTTCGTCGACCTTGATGCTTGACCTTTTTGTGACCTTGACCTTTATATTTTCGTACGGTTAATGGTATCTCTCCAGGACCGTTGTACATGAAATATCAAGAGATTTTGATGAGAACTGAGGAAATAAAATTTTCATGAAAAATCCGTTTTTTCGTCATGTCGTCATCAAATAACATCATGGCATCAAACCTTTGACAGATCTGGAAAGCACTTATCAAGCACTTTCATATGAGGTATTACTCGATATGGTATCTAAGATTTCAAAATTTGACCTTGGGGTCAAAAACTTTCGACCTCCAGCGCTAACCATGAAGGTCAAGGCCGATCGCCACCAAAATTAATCATCTGAGCACCAGACCATGAACTATATTCCCATGAAGTTTGAAGATGATCCGATCAAAATTACTCAAAAAATAAGGGTTTCGTCGACTCCCCTGATTTGCGACAAACTAACCTTGACCTTCAAACTTTTGTGCACTGAAAGGGACCTCTATAGGCCTCTGATATGCGAAGTTACAAAAATTTCCAATGATAACTGTGCTCTGCAGAGTAATTTATACGTGATTACTGACCAAAAAAAAACAAAAAAAACATATGAAGGTCAAGGCCAATCGCCACCAAAAATTAATCAGCTGAGCGCCAGACCATGAACTATATTCCCATGAAGTTTGAAGACTATCCGATCAAAATGACTCAAAAAATAAGGGTTTCGTCGACTCCCATGATTTGCGACAAAGTGACCTTGACCTTTGACCTTGATCTTCAAAATTTTATGCGCTGAAAGGGACCTCTATAGGCCTCTGATATGCGAAGTTACAAAAATTTCCAATGATAACTGTGCTCTGCAGAATTTTTTATACATGATTGCAGACAAAAAAAAAAACAAAACAAAAAAAAACATACAAGCTGACTAACATATCTTGCAAAAACTTCGTTTTGGCAAGATAATAATATGCAAAACATGGAGAACAGTGATGGTTTATGGGGTTGATAAAAGTAATAAGTGGGATACCATACAGGTCACCAAAGGAATCTTTATCCATTAACAGTGAACCGTCGCATTCACCAATTGTGTGTGTGGATACAGTCAACCCCCGCTTCATCGCGGTTCACCTATCGTGCCCCCGGTTCATCGTGGGTTTTCCCTTGGAACGTAGCTAATTTTTTCTGCGGATTCCCCTGGTACATCGTGGTAATAATATGTAAAATACAAATTATTTAAGCAATAAATTATAACGCGTGGTGCTCGACCAGTCACACAACCACGAGACAAAGTTTCGCCTGTGAACTACGAATATTTTCTACGTTTTTTTTCTCCAAGCCCCACGATGCCGCCCAAACGCCCTGCACCTTCTAAGGCTTCTGGCAAGGAACCGAAGCGCCAGAGGAAGGTCCTGGGACGCTCCAGGAGAAGGTTAAGGTAAAGGTGCTCGATATATGCTTCGGGAAGGAGAAAGGTTTGCCACCGTTGGACGAGCACTGCTCATACCCAGCACCTCAAAACCGACCAGACCAAATTAGTCGATCTCCGGCACCTCAAACCCAATTACTGCCAAACCGACCAGACCAGACTAGTCGATCTCAGGCACCTCAAACCCAAACGATTTTTTGGGGGAGGCGTCCATTTCATCGCGGATTTTCACTTAGCGTGGGGAGGTTTGGAACGTAACCCCCGCGAGAAATGGGGGATTAGTGTGTGTGTGTGTGCGTGTGCGTGTGCGTGTGCGTGTGCGTGTGCGTGTGCGTGTGCGTGTGCGTGTGCGTGTGCGTGTGCGTGTGTGTGTGTGTGTGTGTGTGTGTAGTTAAAAAAGTTAAAAACAAACAAACAAAAAAAAACATAGGGGCAATACCCCTGGGCACTCACTTGGTCGTGGCTGGATAAGATAACCAGGGAACCATTGGTAGACATGGATGACACACAAATATGTAATGGAGAAGAAAGTAAATACCTGTGGATTATTTTTTTGACACTGTGAACAAGCCTTGGTACATCACAGGTGATGAAGGTCATGGTCAAGTTTCATCAAAATTGTGTGTGTAGTTTTGGGGAGAGAAAGGAAAGCAAATACAGAATTTGGGGAGGACCCCCCCCAACCCTTTCCCTTTACTTGTGCTTAGACCCCCATTTTTCTACTGCCATGAACAAACTTTGGTACATCATGGGCGATCAAGGTTGTCATCAAGTTTCATCGGAATTGTGCGTGTAGTTTCTGAGAAGAAAGCAAACACCAATTTCGGGGGTCAACCCCCGTAAAACTCCTTCAAGGCCCAATTTTTATTAATGTTCTGAACAAATTTTGGTACATGCATAATGATGAATGTTGTGGTAAAGTTTCATCAAAATCGTATGTGTAGTTTCTGAAAAGAAGTTGTAAATATATGTGGACGGATGGACGGATGAATGACGTGCAATCCCATAAGCTCCCCAGAACTACGTTCCAGGTGAGATAATAAAAAAAACAAAGGGGGTAAAGAATAGGCTTTCCAAATTTGCACATTAAACAAAGCTTGGAAGGCAAGGTGGACAACAAAGGGGGTGGTGATCAGATTCAGGAAAGTATTGATACTTGCATAGATTGGGCAAAAGATTGGCAGATGGAATTTAACCTGAGCAAGTGTTAGGTGTTGGGGATGGGAAAGAACAATGAAAATAAAGATGACAGGATGCAAGGGGTAATTTTGGAGCATGTCCCACAGGAGAAGGATCTGGGGGTGGTAATAGATACGGGAGGTTTGCAGGCAGCACAGTGCCAGGCAGCTATAGGTAAAGCAAATCGGATTTTAGGTTGTATTCGGAGGAGGATCAATTATAGATCAAAAGAGGTGGTGTTAACATTGCACAGGAATTTAGTGAGGGCCCCATGTAGAATATTGTGTGCAGTTTTGGTCACCACAGTTCCGGAAGGACATAGATGCCATAGAGAGGGTTCAGCACAGAGATACGAGATTGATTCCGGGCCTAGCTAGACTCAGCTATGAGGAGTGGCTGAAGGAGACAGGGCTTCCTTCTCATGAATAAAGGCGGTTACGAAGAGATATGATGGAGATGTTTAAGATAATGAAAGATACAGATAAAGTAAGTGTAGAAGAATTATTCAGCAGAGTAGACATTGAGAGGACCAGGGGCCGTAGCGTGAGAGTAAAGAAGAGGAGAGTTAAGGTGGCAGTAAGGCAAGGGTCTTTTACTCAAAGAGTAGTTAATGCATGGAATGGTCTCCCTGGAAAGGTAGTGGCAGCAGAAACAGTAGATAAGTTTAAATTGGAATGAGATAAGTACCTGGAAGTTACGGAGATAGAGGGGTATGTGGATGGTGGCAGGACTTTTAGATAGCTTGAGCATGTCCTCATCGAGGCGAGCCCTTAAATAAAAGAACTGCTTTGATAGAAAAGTAAGGAAAGAGAGAATAGTCTAAAAGTCGTTGGGAAAGTAAAAAAAAAAACAACAAATAAAATCAGCTTTTTTGAAAGGTGGAAGGTTATAAGTGTTTGGGAAGACGTGAGAAGGTAAAGAGTTCTAGAGTGTGGCAGTGGAAGGGAAGAAACAAACATCGTAATGGCCCACCCTTGAGTTGCAAATGGCCACACAATAATCATGTGATGTATTAGCTTGTCGAGTATTCCTTGGTCTCGCTAATGGTGGAGGTACAGAAGCAGCAAGTTCTTGCGAGTAGAAACCAAAGTAATATCTGTAGAAAAGAGAAAGAGAGCCGACTATGCGGCATAATTTGAGTGGGTCGAGTTTTGAGGTCACATTGGTGGAGTTGACAAGTCGAATAACTTTGGATTCAATTCTGTCCAGTATGTATGTGGAGCTGGAACCTCCCCAGATGTGAGAGCAGTACTCTATACAAGGACAAATCAATCCTTTTTATCGTTGGAGCAATTGTTCAGAGGAGAAGAATCTTCGACATCTGAACAGGACTCCTGATTTCTTTGAGGCAGACTTAGCTATTTGCGTAATGTGTGGATTCCAGGATAAATTAGATGTTAGAGTGATAACTAGTAGGTTTATTGTATCACGTGGTGTAATTGTAGAGCTTTCAAAGGAGATTGGAGAGTTGAAAGGAGTTTGAGAGAGAGGAGAGAAGAAATTGAGTTTTAGAAACATTAAACTTAAATTGATTGCATTTGCCCCACTGGGAGATCTTGTCCAAATCCGAATTTAAAGAGGTGGCTGTGATGAAACGAGATGTAGATAGAGTGAGGGAAGATGGGGCAGAAGGGAAAGACACCAATGTCGAGTCATCATGTAATGGTGGAATGTAATGTCGAGTCATCAGCATACGAGTGCATTGTTTGTGGGTGTCTCGTCAAGGGGTGGCGTGTGGTTGATGTTGGGCATTTCTCACCAAAGAACGGCCTTTGCCCACACCCTCCCACCGCCTCCCAGAAAGCAAAAAAAAATACCAAAAAAAGGCAACATTTTGCATTTTCTTTTTATGTAAATTGGTCCAATGTTGATGTGGCACAAGCACAATGGGCAGAATAGCCTCCTCCTATGTCTAGACTCCTTGTGATTCCTTGTACTCAGTTGAAAAAAAACAAAACAAAGATAACACAATGTAACAAAAATAAAATAAAAACAATGTCACCCGCAGGGTGACCCGTATCTTGCCAAAAGGTGACCACATGTGACTTCTTTAAAGTCACACTGAGGTGAACAGAGCTGCTATCCACCAGGAGCGACTCCTTGAGGAATATCTGTCGATGAGAGATTCCGATGAGAATCGTTCTACAGAGTAACCATGAAAAATATGCTTTTGCCTCATAACGTCACCAAATGACGTCATAATGTCTCAAGCTTGACATATCTAGAAAGCACTCATCGAGGTGTTCAATTTGAGGTACTACACGATATGGTTCCCAAAACTTGAAAATTTGACCTTGGGGTCAAATATGTTTGACCTCAGGTGCTAACCATGAAGGTCAAGGCCAATCGCCACCAAAAATTAATCAGCTGAGCGCCAGACCATGAACTATATTCCCATGAAGTTTGAAGACGATCCGATCAAAATTACTCAAAAAATAAGGGTTTCGTCGACTCCCCTGATTTGCGACAAAGTGACCTTGACCTTTGACATTGACCTTCAAAATTTTGTGCACTGAAAGGGACCTCTATAGGCCTCTGATATGCGAAGTTACAAAAATTTCCAATGATAACTGTGCTCTGCAATATTTTTTATACGTGATTACAGACAAACAAACAAATAAAAAAAATTAAAAAAAACATACAAGCTGACTAACATATCTTGCAAAAACTTTGTTTTGGCAAGATAAAAAGTTTGTTTGAGTGAATTTTTTGGTTGTTTATCTTTGATTAGGTCGTAAGAATGAAGAAAAAGCATATATTTTATGTCGCGAATCGTTAAGGAAATGACACAGATTTTTTGAAAAATAACAAAAAAATTGTATATTTACATAAGAAAATTGCAGAACAATGTATTTGAACATTAATGAAACTATACAACAGTGTTGAAACATACAGGGATATGCTAATCAGAAGTAAAACATAGCATACTGTTGATCGTTTTGTGACTTAGAAAATATTTTGAAAAAAAATATGATTTTTTCAAGTCGGTTATTTGAGTATAATTTATATGATTCATTCAAGTAGTCATTTGATATATGTTACATTTTGTTTCCGTTCTTTCCCTTCAACTCGTCTTATTATATTTGTTCTTTTATTTCTATTTATTTAACTAAACTATTTATTTTATCTAAACTATTTATTTAACAGATGTTGTCTCATGATGGCTTCTGCTTGAGGTTCCTGCAAGCATAATCCTGATAACTTCTGCTATGTCTGCGGAGTCTTTCTGAATGTCAAGTCAGTCAAGTACACCATCATTGAAGGGAACCTCTTCTGTTCGGCTTACAAGGCGTACTTTGGAGTTCAATTAGGGGACCAGGACAAGAGTTGGGCGCCACACGTGGTTTGCGGAAGCTGTCGGTCCACTCTGGAGTCGTGGTACAGAGGGGAGAAACGAAAACTGAAGTTTGGCGTGCCAAGAATCTGGCGGGAACCAACAGATCACTCAAACAACTGCTACTTTTGTATGGTGGTAGTGACATGTCACCGCAGGGGAAAGAAGACGGATGTGTTCGACTACCCCAATCTGCCATCATCTCTTCGTCCGGTGATGCATTGTGAGGAGATTCCAGTTCCCAACCCTCCTCCGGTGATCACGAAAGATGCTTGCACAAGTTCCAGCAGGGAAACAGAAGATGCCCACGACGATGTCTTTGTTGCAGATGATACCCCGGCTATTCCGCATTTCCCTAACCAAGCGGAGCTCAAGGATCTTATCAGGGACCTAGGACTCACCAAATCAAAAGCAGAATTACTGACATCCAGGTTGAAACAGTGGAAGTTGTTGGACGAGAACTATCGGGTAACAAAACAGAGACAACGTCATGACATATTCTCTCAGTATTTCACACTGGATGAGAAAGTGTGTTATTGTCACGACATCAACGGCTTGTTTGAAGAAATTGAATTCCCGTATGATCCCAGCAACTGGCGACTGTTCGTGGACAGCTCAACTAGAAGCTTGAAGGCGGTGCTGTTGCACAATGGTAACAAGTACCCAAGCATCCCTATCGCCCACTCTGTTCAGCTAAAGGAAGGCTATGAGAATGTGAAGCATGAAGAACATGATTGGGAAGTGATTGGAGACTTTAAGATGATTGGCTTTTTGACAGGTTTGCAAGGCGGCTTCACAAAACATCGATGTTTCCTCTGCTACTGGGATAGCCGAGCTACAGCGAGACATTATGAAACGAAGGACTGGCCATCAAGAACGGGCTTTGTCATTGGCGAGAAGAACGTGAAGTGGCAACCGCTGGTTGAGCAGGAGAAGATCTTGATGCCACCCCTCCACATCAAGCTGGGGCTCATAAAGCAATTTGTGAAGGCACTAGATCACGAGTCCGCTGCCTTCAAGCATTTGGAAGCGGTATTTCCGAAGTTGTCGGAGGCAAAAATAAAGGCAGGGGTGTTCGTTGGGCCGCAAATTAAAAAGCTAATGAAGGACCCAGAGTTCTCCGGAAAGTTGTTGGCACCGGAGAAACATGCCTGGCACAGCTTCGTTGCGGTTGTTCAGGGCTTCTTGGGTAACAACAAGGAAGAAAACTAACGCGAACTGGTCGACAATCTTCTCAAGTCCTACAAGGAGATGGGTTGCAGAATGTCCCTGAAATTGCACACGATGCATTCCCATTTGGATTTTTAAAAATCCAATATGGGAGACTACTCCGAAGAGCATGGTGAGCGCTTCCACCAAGATGTGATGGAATTTGAGAAGCGCTACCAGGGCCAGTATAATGAGCGTACGATGGGCGACTACGTCTGGGGTTTGGTCCGAGAAACCCAGCCTCTTCACCGAAGAAAGAGCAGAAAATCTGTGTGTTTTCAATAAAGTCTTATCGAATATGTAGTATGCTAATATTTTACTTCTGATTAGCATATCCCTGTATGTTTCAACGCTGTTGTATAGTTTCATTTATGTTCAAAGACATTTTTCTGCAATTTTCTTATGTAAATATGCAATTTTTTGTTATTTTTCAAAAAATATGTCATTTCCTTAATAACGATTAGCGACATGAAAGATATGAATTTTCTTCATTCTTACGACCTAATAAAAGACAAACAACCAAAAAATTCACTCAAACAAAATCTTTGTTACATTGTGTAATTAATGTATAATACTGGCTACCACAAGGTAGTGTCTGTGGTCAGCGTTAGCACAATGTGCGTAAACAGACAGACAAACAAGCCGGTAGGCGGACATGGGTAGTCAGTTTCAGGACTGCCATTTGGAAACTATAAGAGATAGAACCTGACGCGATGGGCCCATTCGATGGGGAATGACCTGAGGATTAAGCACAAGAAAATTCATGATTCTAGCTTCAAGGGTTAATGCTGAAGATTGTTTTTAAGTTAAAATACGCCCACATTTGGAGGTTTTTTTGGCCGTTGCTAGGAAACGGAGGGGTCCATAGCAACGGTTCTTTCTCACACATAACTAGGACATACCATGAACCTACCATACCAGTTTCATGTATATCTGACTCGGTCTCTGAGATATAACGAACTTCGTTTTTTTATTGTTTTCGACCAGGGTTCATTCAAAGTCTATCTTCTCCGACAGTTTTCATAGGATCTGGATGGAAATTTTTGACAATATGGCTGAATGTACTGCCCACAGTCGCTCGTGGCCCGATTTTTGATTTTCTAAAAAAAAAAATTTGAGATTTTTTTGAAAATTTCAAAGGTCCGTTGCTAGGCAACGGATGGCTCCATAGCAACCGTTCTCATTTGCACACAACTGGGTCATGGTATGAACCTACCAACCAAGTTTCATCGAAATTGCCATTGTATTAACGGAGCACTGGACCGAACAGACATACATACAAGCTGGTAGGCAGACATGGGTAGTGGCCTACCCAATAGAACCTGACGTGATGGGCCCGTTCGATGGGGGAATGACCTGAGGATTAAGCACAAGAAAATTCATGATTCTAGCTTCAAGGGTTAATGCTGCAGATTGTTTTTTCGTTAAAATACCCCCACATTTAGAGGTTTTTCGGCCGTTGCTAGGCAACTGGGTTGCTAATTTAATATAATAACTAAATAAATAACCAACATATTTTTCGTGAATCATTGAATCTAAAACACTGCATGTTGGGCCGGCTAGAAATAAGTTCAGGCGGGAGTGGAGACAGCAATAGAGGCGGAGATGATAATGGTATTTGGTAAATGAGACGAAATATTCTAATAGTTTGTAATTCTATCGATTGAAAAATTAGGGTATGGTGAGATGTGAATTCGTACACTTCTGAACTTCCGAGGTGAAAATGGACTGCATTTTCGAACTCAGTGGGGTCGATTTACTCCAAGAAATGTTTAGACGGACAACAAATTAATTATAGATTAGAAAATATCGAAATGAGTCGGATTAGTTACTCAACTCCAGTAATGATAAATCTTGTTTTAGGTCATATTTTCGAAATGGTAGTGAATTTAATGTCGCTGCAGTCATTTCTTAGAGTTTGAAAATGCACCCCATTTCCACCTCGGACATCCAGAAGTACCCGTAATCGTACCTGACCATAGACTAATTTAACCAACTCATGAAACTAAAAGTCATCATATGGAGCGACCTCTAAATCACCTCCGATCAACTTAAAAAATTTTATGCACGTTATGGAATCATAGTGGAATAATTTAAGTCTTGTGGAGACAACATCTGAATTTTTTTTTTTTTTTTGCTGTTTTTGGACCACCCTTCTGGTCGCCTCTTACGACACAGGGATATGGATTGGGTTTCGCCATGATTCCGGGCTGCCCTACACCTTCTCATAGCGCGGCCCAGCGCAGAGCTCCCGTCCTCAAGCGATCCTTCACCCCAAGCCTCCGAGTAGCCGGATTACAGGCGCACGCCACTACGCCCGGTCACCTCGTATCCTAAATAACACCCCCAAATTCCCTAACACCTATCACTCTTCTCTCACGTCTCATACCCCT
This sequence comes from Eptatretus burgeri, assembly GCF_056783735.1. Lineage (NCBI taxonomy): Eukaryota > Metazoa > Chordata > Myxini > Myxiniformes > Myxinidae > Eptatretus > Eptatretus burgeri. Next base: position 16,741,451 of record NC_140973.1, read on the forward strand.
TTACTTCCTTCATCCAAGTTTACAGCCACTCCTCACCACCCCCCCCCCCAAACCAATCCTCCCCCTACTAAAATTTAAAACCCACCTGTAACAAGCGACTACAAACTGGCAAACAGTTATCAGGCAATGAGGCTGAAGATGGAGTTACCTACACAAGTACCGTACATACCTGAGTTGGGTAAATGTGGAAAGGTGGGGATGCCCCTCGTTAATGAGCTGCCAAAGACGTCCAGGTGTACCAACAACCACCTCAGGGTGTTGATTCAGCACTCTCTGCTGCTTGGGCACTGCCATACCACCCACAACCACTGCAGTACGAATGCCTGGAGAGCACATAGAGTCTGTGTGATGCCTCATTACCTCGAATATATATACATGTATATATATATATATATATATATATATATATATATATATATATATATATATATATATATATATATATATATATATATATATATATATATATATATATATATATATATATACATATACAGATAGACTCCTCCCATGCTCTTCTCGCCAAAGAAGCTGCATAAAGCAACCATGAAAGGCTACCCAAGGTAAGTTCTCTGCCGTTTCAAACCCTTCCCAGGAGTTCCTCCACAGCTGCAAAGACATTCACAAATAGTACACACATGTGAATCCCAATATTACTGGACCGGTTTCATCACTTATTGGCGAATCATCAGCAACAGCGCAGTGAGAAATGCATACCAATGAGGCTCCCAAGCATGTACCATGTGAAAATGTCAAAAGCAGTCAATATATAAATGACAAACAAAGACCCACTCATGTCTCTCACTTGTGAATGGAGGAAATAACCAATCAGCTCTCACATAATCAATTAAACCCAGGTGGCTAGGATTATATAAATAAATTGATTCATAACCATGTCTTCCCTCCTGTTCACCTGTATATCTACACCGTATTTTCCAGTGTATAAACCACGTCCGTGTATTAACTGCACCCCTGTTTTTCACCCTCAAAAGAAATGAATATGTTGATCATTTTATTTTCTGATCTAGATCTAAATACGTTTTTGCATTAACTTTGTACGGAACAAAGTGACAAAGGTGTGCTTTCTCCCATGTCCGCTTAATTTCGTCTCATAGTCTTATTCTCATTCTCACCTCTACATTCTCTTGTTCTGACGCACTCGCACTACTTTCTTCCATCACAACTTCCAATCACATTTTTTTTCACCAAACCAATTGCTTTGTCAACTTGAAAGTTTATGTAATTTTTACAAAGAACTGCTTGCCAGGTACGATTCATCAATTAGGATGCCAATGTACAGCAAGTCATACCTGTGTGTTTCGCCACCGCATCCAAGTGGTGCTTCACTTGCACTGCAAGCTCTCGGGTTGGAGCCACAACAAGGGCGAGGAGAGGCGTGGACGTACCGTGAACCACCGTTTCATCATCTGGCATCTTGGGTTCATCTTCAAAGCCTGACACAACATTCTTTCGCAACTCGACACCATCTTCCCCGGAATCTCTGATCTCCAACTCATCATTTGGCTCCTTTTGACTCTCTGAGTTTTTGGTCAGGCGAGCTTCCTGCCACTCGAGGATACGCTGGATCACTGGGATTCCGTAAGCAAGGGTTTTCCCACTACCTGTGTAAAGAATACCATTGGGGTTTAGAAGAGTAATTTATGAGCAAGTGCAACGTCAACATGAGATAGTAAGAGATACAAAAGTAGTGGTTTAACAACAGTACAATATTTCAGATATTTACTTCCCTACAGATATTGAGGCTCAAGGAAACAAAGAAAAGGGATAAAGTGGAGAGGACAAAAACGCACCTGCAGATGCACTACAATTAGTGAAGGGTAAATGAGAGGGAAGACAAGGGATGCACTCAAGAGTGGGTTTTGGAAAATCACGAGGTGGTGATAGGCAGCAGTCTTAAAGGCCTGGAGGGATTTGTTCCAGCAATACAAAGCAAAATTTGCAACATTATAACCAAACCCCAAATGTGCAACTTCCCATATAAATTAGTGGGCAATAAGCGACAATAGTTAACAACCAACGATAAGCAAATGAAAAGATGTATAGGCGAGTGCGTAAACAAACAGTTGCAGATCTCATTACGGCGTTCAAGTTCCAGAGGACAATACAAACAAGGAAAAAGAGCAATCAGAGATTGCAAACCCTCACCAAGACTTCTTTTGAGTGGTGTATTTTTATAGGTTTTCAGGTGAATCCAATATGACTGCCAAACCATGTGACCTATAACATCATATGTGTGACTTTTGTTCCTCATGGATAGGCGGTCATATGTGTAAAGCTTCGCCTCGATCTTTTCAGCCATTTCAGAGAAGATTTTTGAAGGTTGAAAAAAAACAATATGGCTGCCGAATCACGTGACCGATGACGTCATCAAAAACATTTTGTGGACCATTTCATCCTGAGATGAGCCCTCAAAATTTTGAGATGAGCCCTCAGAGATGCTGGGATCCAAAGTTTTTCCAATATCGCTGCCACACCACGTTACCTATGACATCATAATTATCATTGAAACATTCTACATGAGTAGTTGCACGAATGGTGAACATTTCCTCTCAATCCGCCAAGCGGTTACAGAGAAAAACACGAAATTTCTGTGCGGACAAACAAACAAATGGACCCAAATGCAATGCCCTCTCCGAATCCTTCTGCAAGGGTAACGAGGGAGTTCATCGAACACGGTACCCCATACAACGTTGAGAAACAAGGACATGGGTGGGGTTTGAGTGGCATTTTTAGCCACGTCGCGTTGCGAACGCTGGCTCTAAGAGAGCTCCGCGTTGTTCTTCTTCTTGTTCTGGTGAAGACAAAACCTTTATGATGCGGCTCTTGGACACATTTGTCCTTGTTGATTGGTTGTGATGACGTAAAATGCTGCAATATTTTGTTTCTACTGCTGAACAGGTTTTTAAAAGTGCCAAGGAGGCAATTTGTGTTCTAGTGTCAAGTGTATAATTCACTCAAATAAACGAAAGATTTTAAAGGTCGTAGAAAAAAAAAACTTTTGGAAGTTTACCGCCATTGATGCAGCATCTTTTACACCACCTCATTTAACATGTCACATTAATTATTATTCATGCCTGCTGTTTATGTCCTTTATTATAAGTCCCAAAAAACAAATTTTCCTGTTTGGAATGATTTTTAATCTTCTTTGACTGCCAGACAGGTACACAGAGTAAAAATATAGGGGCAATACCCCTGGGCGCTCACCTGATTGCGGCTAGATAAGATAACCAGGGAACCACTGGTAGGCATGGATGACCCACATAACAACATATGTAATGAGGAAGAAAGTAAATACCTACGGATTTATTGTTAATGCTGTGAACAAACTTTAGTACATCACGGGTGATAAAGGTGGTAATCAAGTTTCTTAGGAATTTTGTGTGTAGTTTCTGAGAAGAAAGCAAATGCATATTTTAGGGGGGGGGACCCCCGTAGACCCTCTTCAGGCCTGATTTTTGTTAATGCCATGAACAAACTTTGGTACATACAAGGTGATGAACATTGTGGTAAAGTTTCATCGAAATCGCATGTGTCATTTCAGAGAAGTTGTAAGTACTTGTGAACGGACGGACGGAGGATGTGCCATCCCAGCGGCTCCCCAGAACTACATTCCAGGTGAGCTAAAAAAAATTATCTCAGCTCTCTATGACATGTGCTGATCGGGTCGTATTTAAAGCTAAACTACAGGTTTGTTTCGCGATTAATGTTCAAAATATATCATTCAATTGACATGAAGTTTGTTGCTCGATCATAAACTGACGCTTGTGGACAGACAAACTCAACCAAATGCTTGAGCCCACTTTTAGCTTCGAGCAAGCGGGATAACCACCCACCGGTCTCTGCCGCTCCAAGAACATCACGCATGTCTCGGATTGCCGCTGGGAGCGCGAGAGCTTGTATTGCTGTCGGCTGCGAGAAACCCAGTTCCAATAGCGCCTGGAGCACTGGTTCTGGTACACAAAGGCCTTCCCATGATGACCTCTCCATCTGCTCCTCGGAGCCTTTCTTTGCAACGACGAGAGCTTTGGCGGTCCACGAACCATCAGCACGTTGATTGCCACTTTCCTTTGCAGGAAGAGCCTTCTGTTTACGTTTATTTCTCTTCCGTTTTTTTTTTTTTACTCCACCTTCAATATTGCTCAGCGATCTTGCCTCCGACATCTTCTCGTTCTGTTCCTCAATCTTCTCACTTTCAATTGGCTGCCTGTCAAGACTCTGCTCATATTTTCTTTTCTTCGCGGATTTTCTCAGAGATAAATCACCGTTCCCACTTTCCTCGGCTTTGAGAAACATCTGAGAGACCACCGAGTAGTCGGTTAGCTCTTCCATACATACAAAACCGCTCATATTATCAATGTCCAGCAAATCTGCAGTGATTGGCAGAGACTTCCATCTTCCTTTAATGTGCACTCCATGCTTTTGAAGCCTCCCGAAGCCTGATGCCAATTCTTCCACTTCAGCAGTATCTGCTGCAGCTTTTTCTGCAACTCGCACAGCCTCGTTTACCTTCTTTTTCTTGCCCTTCATCGTCGGCCTGCAGAAATAATACGTTACAAAGATTACTCCACCCAAATTCAACAAACACCCCACCCAACCCCCTCCTCCCCCCAAATAAAAACACTAAAAAGAGTTTTCGCATTCAAGTGCTCAATTTTAAAACTTCTACTCATTTTGCCTTCCATTACCCGTGTAAAATATTTGTCATCCTACCTTTCAAGTTGTCCCATTAAACTAATCCGTTGCGATAGGAAATCATGGCTGGACCTCTGCCAATGCACCCGGACCTCTGCCAATGAAGCAATTTCCCTGCTCGATGGTTACCATTTCCCTCAAACCCTTTTCTATTCCTCTGCTTCATGTGACTCTTCCAACAATAGGTTTCGAAGAAGCACGTTAACGAAGAGCTTCACCGAGTTTTCAATGTTACCCGAGTGCCAAAGGGGTGATGCGTTTATCTCACGCCGATTGCCTGGGCCTGCAAATGGCTTCATCACTTGAAATCTGGCAAAACATCCTTGCTAATATTGGCATATCTAAGGATTCGTTCATCAGAGATCTATCATGAGGCACCAACGCATTTCGTCTCATCTCACCTGCAACCACTGTACCAGTCCTGAAAGCCTTGATGGATGCAGGTAGCTCAAAGGGAGGCGGTTTGCTATCTCGACATTCACTTCAACATCACAGGAATGGCCAATCCGACTGAAGGAAATCTACTTGGGATAGTTTGCAAAACCCATGCTTGCCCAAACAAGGCACCAATCCCAATCGCACAAAGTTTTCCACTCACTCCCCATAGTAACTACCAAGATTCTGGTGTTGGCTTAACGGTTAAGGTGACTGGATCAACATCTTCAGGTCCGAAGTTCGAGCAACTGTTGTGCTGTTAAAATAAGACAAAGGGGATTGACTCAGCCTGTCATCTTCCCCAGGTCCGCAAAATGGGGACCAGCTTACTGGAAAGAATGAGTCATTTGAGTATCCTATGTTGGAGTGGCGACCTGTTCATGATCGTGGACCCCCACTCCCCCACCCCTCACCCTCCCCTCTACCCCCCCATTCCCAACACCCCCTTGACCCCCACCACCCCCTCTATCCCCCACCACCTCCTCTACTCCCCAACCTCTCTACCTCCACCACCCCCTCTACCCACCACCCCCTCTACCTCCCCCTCTCCACCACCCCCTCTACCTCCCCCTCTCCACCACCCCCTCTACCTCCCCTCTCCACCACCCCCTCTACCTCCCCTCTCCACTACCCCCTCTACCTCCCCCTCTACCTCCCCTCTCCACCACCCCCTCTCCACCACTCCCTCTACCTCCCCTCTCCACCACCCCCTCTCTACCTCCCCTCTCTACCCCCCCTCTCCACCACCCCCTCTCTACCTCCCCTCTCCACCACTCCCTCTCTACCTCCCCCTCTCCACCACTCCCTCTACCTCCCCTCTCCACCACCCCCTCTACCTCCCCTCTCCACCACCCCCTCTACCTCCCCCTCTCCACCACCCCCTCTCCACCACCCCCTCTCCACCACCCCCTCCACCTCCCCCTCTACCTCCCCCTCTCCACCACCCCCTCTACCTCCCCCTCTCCACCACCCCTCTACCTCCCCCTCTCCACCACCCCCTCTACCTCCCCCTCTCCACCACCCCCTCTACCTCCCCCTCTCCACCACCCCCTCTCCACCACCCCCTCTACCTCCCCTCTCCACCACCCCCTCTACCTCCCCTCTCCACCACCCCATCTACCTCCCCTCTCCACCACCCCCTCTACCTCCCCACCACCCCCTCTACCTCCCCTCTCCACCACCCCCTCTACCCCCTCTCCACCACCCCCTCTACCCACCTCTCCACCACCCCCTCTACCCACCTCTCCACCACCCCTCTACACCTCTACACCACCCCCTCTACCCCCTCTACACCACCCCCTCTACCCCCCCTCTACACCACCCCCTCTACCCCCCTCTCCACCACCCCCTCTACCCCCTCTCCACCACCCACTCTACCCCCCTCTCCACCACCCCCTCTACCCCCTCTCCACCACCCCCTCTACCCCCCTCTACCCCCTCTCCACCACCCCCTCTACCCCCCTCTCTACCCCCCTCTCCACCACCCCCTCTACCCCCTCTCCCCCTCTCCACCACCCCTCTACCCCCCCTTCCCACCACCCCCTCTACCCCCCCTTCCCATCACATCCCACCTCAACCCTCGACATCTCGCCAAACAGATCCACAAATCCTCAATCGGTCATGCATTTGCGATTCGGAATACGAAACGTGGTTCGAGGCACCAAAATAACATGAAAATAACTACAAATCTGACATCAATTAAAAGCGAAGTAGGGAAAAAAAAATCTAGATGACAACTACAATCACAAAAAATATAATACCGTGTGGTTCAGGAAAAGAGGGGGAAGGCAAAAAGAAATCCTTCAGATCAGCACAAGAAGACCACGAACTCACCGCACCAACCGGAAACGCTCGCACAATCAAACACTTCCGGGTGAATAAAAAAAAATACATTCTTAACCTCCACAGGAAAACTTTTATATTATAAATCCATATTGAAGCATACATATTACAAATCTCAACATCGTACAACTTTTACGTCGTGCGTATCGGTTAAAACGTCATGACGTTTGCCACGTGTAAAAATCAGTTTTAAAAATATCTCCAAATGATTCGTGAACAGGAAAAAACGGAATTAAAATATTTACTATCAAAGAGTATATGAACTAACAATGCTCCATGGCTGAATACAAATGTTACCAAACCATATCGTTTTGGTTCACTTTTTTAAAGTCTAATATCCCATAATGCCGTGCGCGCCGCCATGTTGGTTTCGTCACTTCCTTGGCAACGAAACCGTCAGTATCGTAACAATCGCACGTTTGTCTCGTCATTGTGACTCACTGCAACGGAAGCTTTCGCTAATTATTTAGCCTTGTTAGGTTTTGTTTACCTTTTCTCGGTTTCGAATCCGTTTCCTTCTTTTTACCATTTGTGTTTCATATTTTGTGTATTCAATGTTGATGTTTGCACGTCCAATATTGAGACATACTAGTGCGTGGCCGTACGTGCAAAAAAATAAAGATTTGTGACGTCAATCGTGACGTCATAGCACGTGACGTGACTGTCATTGGTTTGGTAAATAAATGGCCATAACTTGGGAACCACTTGTCCGATTAATATCAAAGCTTGAAAAGGCACATACTCAGGTCCCCAGCAATACAACTGGAAAGTTTCAATCAGATCGTACCAGTGGTTGTCGAGAAACATCTATCTCTATCTCTATCTCTATCTCTATCTCTATCTCTATCTCTATCTCTATCTCTCACACACACACACACACACACACACACACACACACACACACACACACACACACACACACACACACACACACACACACACACACACACACACACACACACACACACACACTGCTGGAATTATAGATAGATGATGCAGTTAATTGTTTTTCCATGAGCGGTTCCTGAACTTCATATTTTAGCAGAATCTGAATCTGAATCCCCATGCTACATAAAGCTGCTTTGGGGTAGATAGTTCATGATTTTAAAACATGCTTTCCATGGAGCATAATCTGGGTTCAATCCCCAATTGTGTCGGGTCAAAGTTAAAACTGTGGGCATTGTATCATGGATGGGTATATAAAGCAGGCTATCCCATAAACCTTTCGCATGTAGGCGTCAAAGATCACACAATACCTTTTGAAAACACGAATAGGCCACTGGGCAGTGTGTCCCCATTCACCTTGGAAAAATTGCTGCAAGTAGATGGGAGTGCTGGGATCTTGAATAGCAAGGCATGAGCCAAGTGGCCATTTCCTGTCCCAATGTTTCCTGGTATGAGTACAGCATGATCAATCATCCAACCAGTCATCCAGCTCTCATAAATCCAAGCGAGAAAAAATTCATGGTGAAACATCATCAAAATACTATTACTATACAATGGTTACATTTCTAGAGCCGAGAGGTAAACACACTAAGCCGTCGAGCTTGGTTCGAATCCCGACACAGCTATAAACTGTCGTCCTGGTGTTGAACAGGAACGGTGGTGATTCATGAATGTGTGTGTCGTCCCTCGCAAGGACGTTAAACTGGATGTCACGTCTGCCGGAATTAGTTGGTGGACGTTAAAGATCCCACGTTGTTCTTTGCGAAGAGTAGGTGAGCTATCGCCGGCATCATGAACAAATTACAAATTCCTGCCAAAAACTACTCAGTCAAACGTTCGGCCTGGCCAGCTGGTTCCTGAAAAACTTGGACTAAAACTTCTCCTGTCAACCCCGCAAGAACGTGAGAATGGAACGATCTTAGGGGGTCTTCAATGGTCTTGATGGTCTGCGAGTTTTAAAAGGTCTTCAGGGTCTTGGAAATATTAAGAGGCTTAGGGGTCTTTAAGGTCCTGGGAGTATTAATAGTCTTTTGAGTCTTTGAGTTCTAAAGGGTCTGAGAAGTCCTACAGGTCTTTGGGGTATAAACCGTCTGAGAGGTCTTCAGGGTCTTAAAGGTATCAGGTGTATAAGGGGTCTTTGGGGTTTTTAAAGGGTCTTAGGTCTTTTGGGGGTCTTAAGGGTCGGGCATCTTTAAGGTTCTTATGGGTCTTTGGGTTCTAACGGGTCTTTGTGGTCGAAATGGACTGAGAGATTTTAGGGGTTTTCAAGGTTCTTCAAGGATCTTAAAGGATCCTCCTGTTCTTCAAGGGTCTGATGGGTATGAAGGGTTTTATGGGTCTTTGGGTTCCAGAGAGTCTTAGGGGTCTGAATGGTCTTAAAGGGTCTTCTGGATCTTAAGGGTCTTAAGGGAATTAAGGGTCTTATGAGTCTTTGGGTTATGAAGGGGTCTTCGGTGTCTTTGGGCCCTAAACAGTCTTAGAGGTCTTCAAGGCATTGGGGGTCTTAGGGGTTTTAGGGGTTTTAAAGGGGCTTAGAGTTTTGGGGGTCTGAAGGGTCTTCAAAGGTCTAAGTGGTCTCAGCAGTCGAAAGGGTCGATAGATTCGAAAGGTACATTCCAAAAATACATAATTAATATACGTACGTGCAGTCAGTGTGCAACTGACGTTCAATGAGTATGTAATTGATAGACATCTTGTGACACACAGACATGAACTGAGTGAGCTTTGTACATTATAAAGATGTTCTACTACCGAGTTATAAATGTTGTAGTGCAAACTTTATCGATGTGCTCACATTGTATTGGTACTGTACATACTTTATCGATGATCGAACATTCTAAAGAGGACGTACATTACTTGAAGGAAACGTGTGTTTGTGTTGTTGCTGTCGACTGGCCTCGTGGACTGCTCTGCACGAACAGTCCTGATAATGTTTCACCTTCAACCACAGCCACGTCAGTCTCATTGGCCCTTGAACAAATGTGTCCAGCAGCCCCACCCCATTCAGGATGATTGACAGTCGTAGTCCCGCCCACCCCAGTGGTTCCTTCCTATTCCTTAACAAAGGAAGGCAGTTTTGCGTACTTTTCGTGGAATCCTTTCGAGCTATTAAAATTTCGATCAGTTTGCACCTTCCCACGATAAAATGCAGTAGATTCGTGTTTCAACCAAGTTCGTAACTTAAACTAATTTTGAGTTGGGCTGCCAGAAAAGAATGACAAATGGACACTTTTGGAGTCTCTCATTTTTCTTGTTCATTGATGATGTCCCATCGTTTAATGAGGGTCATTGGATGAGGGGGAATTCTCCACAAATGACTGGTTGGTAATTTATCGGTTCATAAGTTCTATCATGGTGGATTGTTTTGAGGATTGATGTTGCATTGAGCCAACGGAGTGTCCAGGCAATCCCCGACATAATAAGTCCAGGACTGAACTTCTTGATGAATGCCTTCTGCTTCTCCTTAATAGTGTTCCTTATCTCACTGCTCAACCACCCCGGCCTCTTTCTGTTTCTAGTTTTACACCTCATTGGAACGTACTTACTCTGCACTCCACACATTTAGTCCTGAAAGGTTTCCCATTTCTCTGATGCTCATTGTCCTGTTGTTTGAGTCTCCCAATCTACATCACCCAACTCTCTCCTCATACCCTCAAAGTTTGCCTTCCCCAAATCTAATAGCCATACCCTACTATCCTGAACTCTAACCCTTCGCAGAATCTTTGCACACACAATGTTATGGTCACTTGCTCCTAAATGCTCCACTTCCTCCACCAAATTGTGATTGTTACTTAAAAGGAGGTCTAACACTGCACTCCCCCTCATGGGCTTCTCTACAAACTGCGTTAAAAAGCAGTCCTGGACTAAAACTAGGAAATCCTCATCCGCTCTGTCCTTTCCCTGTTCCTCCACCCAATCTATCCCTGGCAAGTTAAAATCCTCCATAATCAATACCCTTCCCTGACCACATGCTCCTTTTGAATTATTCATGTACTCCTCCTTCCTCCTCTTCCTTCACACCCGGAGCCTTATAAAAGCATCCTACCAGTATCTTACTGTTTTTACAATCTCTAATCTCGACCCACACAGAATCCTCAACATTTATTCCTTCCTTGATGTCACCCCTTTCTCTTGATGCAATGCTGTCCTTTACCCAGATTGCTGCTCCTCCTCCTATTCTCTCCTTACTATCACACTGATACTCCTTGTAACCTTCTCATCTTGTCCTCCAATTACTCTCCTCATTAAACCATGTCTCATTCACTGCAACAATATCGCACTTCTTGCTATCTACTTTGGCCTCAAGCTCTTCCATCTTATTTCACAATTATAAATGATCAGGAAACAAAGAATATATGTATATGTGGGAAATCTGCATGCCCAGACCAGGAATCGAACGCAGGTCCTCTGTTGAACTGTGCAGGTGCCCCGGAAGCAGCGGGCGAAAGAGAGTGGCATCTAAATGTGGTCACCCAGGTAGCTCAGATGGCAGAACACTGGTGTAGTCCACCAGAGGACCTGGATTTGATTCCTGGTCTGGATATGTAGTTTTCCCACATATACATATAATCAAATTATTTAAATTCCTGGCATTGGTATAGAATATCTAACTTTTCCCTTCTTGAAATTGTAATTTCTTGCCTGGCCTTACTCATCACTATTACATCATCAGTTCCTTTGTTCAGAGCTTCCCAACCCTCCACTGACCTAAAAAAAGCCTGAATTCCTTCCTCAATTCCCACTGCAAACCTTGCTGCCCCCTTTCTATTTAACATACGGCCATCATTCCAGAAACACTCCCTTTGTCCCTGAAATGATTCCCACTGTTTCTTAAATGTAAAACCTTCCTCCCTACACCATGCTTCCAGACATTGGTTGACATCCATCGTTCTGCTCATAATTTCTATATCGTTTCCTAATCTTGGGATAATCCCAGAAAACATGACCTCATAACCTTCTGGTTTCAGCCACTTACCCAATATCCTGTATCTAGTTTTCAATACCTCTGAGTAAACTTTCCCGAAATAATTTGTTCCTTGGTGTACCACAACCAACCTCTTCCTTCCGTGACCCGATACGATGTCATTTATCCTTCCTTCAATGTCCCTAACTCCTGCTCCTTTAAAACTGCACAGAACTTCACTGCATGTCTGCGACCCTTCCTGCAGAATGAAGAATCTACAAATTTAATTGTCTCATCACCAACAAAAACATCTTCCATTCCTCATTCCTACCATTCTCCATTGCTGCACCCTCACCACTGCCTACACCCTCACCACTGCCTGCACTCTCCCACCTATGTTAATTTTTTGGGGTTTTGAAAAGGATTGGGGGCTGTGTGATGTCAGTGTCACAATTTTATCACCTCGTACCGAGGGCTTTGTACCAAATCTCTTATAGCCGTGAGTTTAACTCACGCTATGGTTATAATTGTCAAATTGGGAACCGTGCACCAGGCCAACACTCCAGTGGTGAGAAACAGGTTTAATGAATAATAAAACCAAGCAATGAGGGATAGGGAGAACAAAAAGAGGCACACATTTACAATCCTCTATACTCACAATATCTCAACAGCTTATTCGTTATCTTAAACCATTCACACCACAAAGATTGCGACGGGGAGGTCACGAGACAACAAAAGAAAGAAACCTAGTCCCCACGCAATGCCTCCGTAAGGTCAGTGTTAACTGGGGTGAGGGAGAGCAAGATGGTGAGTCCTTGGCGGGAAGACATGTCTGGCTGCGTCGCGTCTGGTAACCACAGCCTCTCGGTACATGTACTTGGCTGAGTCCCATCTCTCTCTGGGCCTGCCACGTCCATTCGTTGGGCTCCACATGACCTCTCTCTCATCCACCGAATGTGCACTCTGAGCTGCTCTCCGCTCCCTTAACCAAGTCACCTCACCTCTCGGTACTGACTGTTCTGTCCCTTCCCCTTGGCTTTTCTTACCTCACAACCATGTGCAGATTGATTAACTGGTCTCTTGGAGCCTCTGGCCATGCCCCTGGTTGAGAGCAGTTTTGGGTGGGTCCGGCAGTTATCAGAGTTGTAATTATTATATCGGAGCACAGTCATAAGGCTTTACTTTATCCGTCCGCGGAGTAGTGGGACTGGGTAGGTTGCTGGGGCTTGCGGAGCAGGTGAAAGTGAAGTTTACTTTGAAGAAAGACAGCCACATTATGAAGACACATCAGAGTTGGTCATGAATGGCGAGTGATCGCTCACACACACCTTAGACTCGCATTGCATTTGTTTGGGGTGAGTAATTTTTCGCTCGCTTGTATCGTATGTAATTGTACATAATTTCCTTGTCAGAGACCACATTAAGACGATCCAATTTCATTCTGTATGAGAACAGCACTCAGTAGAGTGCATACCTCCACAAGACTGAACATTTTACATTTTGTATTCCACTGATAGGTCAGATCTGCATCTGTACCTGAACAAATATCTAATTGCCTTGTTAATGTCACTTAACCAACTCATCCACCTTGTTTTGTCATAACTCGTCCACAACTTTTTGATGTGTGTATATATATATATATATATATATATATATATATATATATATATATATATATATATATATATATATATATATATATATATATATATATATATATATATATATATATATATATATATATATATATATATATATATATATATATATATATATATATATATATATATATATATATATATATATATATATATATATATATATATATATATATATATATCAAAGCAATATAAGCCAGAACAGCATGTGCCAGAACAGCGCGTTGCTGCGTCCACTTTCCACCGGTACTCCATTGGCCTCCGTCCGGCCTTCCCCCAGGCAGATGCCAGGCCAATCCCCATCTCCTTGAGATGATGGTCAACCTGCTGCAACCACGAGGCACGTGGTCCGCCCATTTGCCTCCTCCACTCACGAGACTCCCTCGCTGAGATAATCTGGTGAGCAGGATCAGCGTTAGGAAAACGAGCCACATGTCCATACAGCCGCAACTGACGCTCACGGCCCATGCAGGTAACAAATCTCATCCGAGTCTCTCTCAGCAACCGCTCGTTGGACACAAAATCTGACCAGCGACAGCCAAGGATTCTCCGAAGAGACCTGGTACCAAAGGAATTAAGTCTCCGTCTCAGATCCTTGGTCAGAGTCCAAGTCGCGCATCCATAGAGCAAGACTGGAAGCACCAAGGACCTGAAGACTCGGACTTTCATCCTCCTGCACAGGTACCGGCAGCGCCACACCCCATGATCCAGTGAATCCATGACTCCCCAGGCCCGACCCAGATGTCTATTGACTTCTGACTCACAGCCAGCAGAGACATGAATATCACTGCCAAGGTAAGTGAATCTCTCCACGACTTCAACATCCTCACCACAAACAGACACAGACAAGACAGCAGCATCCAAGATGTCATTGAAAGCCTGGATCTTAGTCTTGACCAAAGAAACCAGTAATCCCAGTGGCTCCGACTCCTCATTCAGCACCTCGAGGGCCCAAAAGGATATCTAAAGTCTCCGCAAAGATGACTGCATCATCTGCAAAATCAAGGTCCGAGATCTTGACATTCCCAAATGATGCACTGCAGCTTGACCTTTCCGACATCCTCCCTAAAATCCAGTCCATACAAGTGCTGAAAAGTGTGGGGGCCAGTACACACCCCTGACGAACTCCAGTAACAACTGGAAATAAGTCAGAGATGGTACCACCACACTTCACAGCACTCTCAGTACCAGAGTAGAGTTCAGACATCAGATCGATCAGTGTTGGTGGCACCCCACGAAGACCAATAATCCTCCAGAGGACATCCCGATTCACTGAATCGAATGCTTTACAGAGATCAACAAAGGCTGCAAGCAGCCCCTGTCGAAACTCTCGTCTGCGTTCGGTGAGGACACGAAGAGCAAGGATACGGTCAATCGTTGACCTCTTTGGTGTAAATCCTGACTGCTCTGGACGCTGGTGCTCAAGCAGATGGTGGCGAACCCTATCAAGAATTATCCGAGCAAAGACCTTGCCCGGCACTGAGAGCAGCGTCACCCCTCGGTAGTTGTTGCAGTCTTGGCGATCACCCTTCCCTTTCCAGAGCGGAACAACAAGGCCCCTCTTCCAATCAGTTGGGATGATGCCTGTGTTCCAGGCAGAGCACAAAACTGCATGCAACGACACGAGTGCAGCATTTCCACCAGCCTTGAGAAGTTCAGCATGGATGCCACAGATCCCTGGAGCTTTGCCATGTTTCAACCGGTTCACCGCAGCCCACGTTTCCACAAGCGAAGGTGGACCACAGTTGATTGGAGGGTCAGCAACAGGGATTGTGTATAGTATCCAGATCCAGATATTCACCAAAATCCAATCAATTCGTCATAGTCACACACCCAACCTGTCCACCACACTTCATCCCAATCCGTCCATAACTTTTTGAGATATCCTGATCACAGACAAACAAACAGACAAACAGGTGTAAAAACATAACCTCCATCAACCTTCGTGGGAAGAGGTAAATATGGGTGCACAAGCTCAAGCCCATGTGTCATTCGACCAATCGAGATTTGCTTCAGTGGCTTCAGAAAAGTATTCACCCATTGACTTTTGTCACATTTTGTTGTGTTACACCCTGAATTTAAAATGGATTAAAATAAAAATAAAAAATTGTCACCTGTCTTCACAAAATACCCCATAATGACAAAGTGAAAACATTTTTTTTAGAAATTTTTTCAAATTAATTAAAAATGAAAAGCCAAAATATCTTGAGTCAATATGTATTCAACCCCCTGAGTCAATACTTTGAAGAAGCACCTTTAGCAGTGATTACAGTTTCAAGTCTTCTTGGGTATGTCTGTATCAGCTTTGCACATCTGGATTTGGGGATTTTCTCCCATTCTTCCTTGCAGATTTGCTCAAGCTCTGTCAAGTTGGATGGGGAGTGTCGGTGAACAGCAAATCTTCAAGTCTTTCCACAGATTCTCAATGGGATTAAAGTCTGGGCTTTTGCTGAGATACTCAAGGGTTTTCACGTTATTGTTCTGAAGTCATTCCAGTGTTGCTTTGGCTGTAGACTTGGGGTCATTGTGTTGGAACGTAAATCTTCAACACAGTCAAAGGTCTTTTGCACTCTGAAGCAGGTTCTCCTCAAGGATTTGCCTTTTTTTAATTTCCATTCATTGTTCCCTATATCCTTACAAGTCTCCCATTTCCTGCCACTGAAAAGCATCCCCATAGCATGATGCTGCAAACACCATGCTTCATGGTTGGGATGGTGCAAGATGGGTGATTAGCTCTGCTCTGTTTATGCCAGACGTAGCGTTTTGGATTCAGGCCAAAGAGTTCAATTTTCGTCTCCTCAGACCACAGAATATTTTGCCTCAGTGTTGCCTGATGCTGTTCTAATCCTGTTGGCATTTAGAATTAAAAAAAAAATTTAATTTCAAAATTAAAAAAAAAATGTTTTTGCCTAAAACACTCCTCAGCACTCATGAGGAACCTCTGAAAGTTTTACGAAGTACCGTTCAGCCATCTCTGAGAAAAATGGCGACACACAGACACAGACAAACAAACATCTCTCTTACAGTATAGCTACGAAGACACTTCCACTTATATTTAACCACTCGCCTTGGAGAAAATTTTGGAGTGTGATCACTTTCTCGCACGCATTTTGCTCATGATGAGCTCGACACATCATGGTGGGGAAGGGTCACAGTTATCATCCCCGAAACAAACTTGGACATGCGCTCTCGTTTTCACACAGCAACCACACACTTATGCTAAACATGTATTTATGGTATAACTAGTCTATTTTACACCCGTTATTTGCTATTCACTTCCCCGCAACAATACATAAGGGATATTGTTAACTGTCAGTAAACACCAAGTGACAAAAACAAAACAAAACAAAACTTATTGGGCTCTAGCTCTTTTCAAAAGATACGAAGCTACCTTGTCTTAGTATTCTAAATAGTAGTTTTTAATGCATGCATCTCCAACTTATGGACTATATCATGGAATCTGCAGTCTTTATACCATAACATAGTGAAAACATGATTATGCTATTTCTGGATGAAACAAAAGGACATTTAGCAGATAATGGATAAATCAACACAGTATATGAGATTTGAACCTGAGATCGCAGCATCATGAGCTATGTGCTCAGATGGGAATGCCAAACAAGCAAAGGCATGTTTAACTACAAAATAACCCAATAAAGGTGTTAAATTCACCAGACGTGACATTATCACTCAATGTCAAAATACATATTGCTGCTCAGATCCCATTCTCCAAAAACAAGTTCAGATCTACTGGGGTTCAATTAGTCATTAGTGTGTACAATTTTGCTTGACATTTCATTTCAGTAAAACTTATTGTGAAATAAGTTACAATAGAAACAGATGATGAACTTTTACTGCCAACTATAACTAATATTCCGAAGACCTGGTGAAATAAATATCCTTTGGCCACAACGATTCTCGTTCAAACTCAAATGAATCAGACTGATCCTTTGTGATTCTGTGCAGCGAGGTTCTCCCATTCCATCCCAAGCTGTGCGCAGCAGTATAGGAAGGCAAGCATTCCTCCAAGTACCCACGGACCTCCTGATGCCATAGAAATTCAAGGGTTGGGGGAGGGGAAAGTTGGAAACACAGAGGTGCATTTACAGTACATTTGAATATTGGAGTAAAATTCAAAGGGAAACCAACCACAAAATAAATAAAATAATAACTGAGCATAACTAGACCTGGTCATCACTGAATTTTTCACATGACAAGTATATCCTTATTTGGGGGTGGGGGGGGGAGAACATGCTTTAGTGAATTTTCCATTAATTTCTGTGAAGGTGCAAGTATCTTGCCTTTCTGGGTACCTGATTGGCTGTGGAACGTGTGACATGCAATAACCAACAGGGACCCAAAAAGTCAAGACATGGCAGCCTCCATAGATATTAGTAGCCAGACATTAGTTTCAGTGAAAAACAGGAGAATTCCATAAAAGTTGCATTTTCTACCCAATGCTTCTTTTTCACATGTTGCCTTTATGGTGCCTTATGGTGCGTTTACAAGATATTAAGTGAAAAAAATTGATAATGATCAGTTCCAGTAATTCTATGTTTTTGTTGTTTTTTTCTAAGTTTGAGTTATTTCCTTTAAATATACTAGTACATGCCCGTACGTGCGTTGCCGTACGTGCAGCAACAAAAAAAACCGACAAACCACGAGCCAGAAACAACAACCACACAGGCCGTTCCTTCACTCTCGTGTGCCCGTACGTGCATAGCCCGGAAGTTCGCATATCGCAGTTACGATTATTCGCAATTTAGTTTTAATGGCCAATTATTCAATTAGCGCCAACGTATTTTGGCTTTCCGCAATGTCATCGCAAGGAAAAACAGAAAGAGAAGAGGAGAGAAAAAAAATAATAAATAAAAAAACCTACGTGCAAAAAATACAAAAAAAAACTTTCAAACAACCACACAGGCCGTTCCTTCGCTCTCGTAAACAATGACTGGATTGGGGCATTGTGTTTATCTATAAATGCGCATAAGAAATCGAGAAATTATTATAATGCACGAAGTCATCACTATCCGGAAGTCCGTACGTTGTAACCCGTAATGGGGAACGTGGCTGAGGTTCTCTTCCCCTCGGCCATCCATCGGCCACGCCCACGCCGATGGGCCATCGGCCACGCCCACGCAGCAACATGTCCTGTCATTGGTTGGTAAATAAACGTGTCCTGTCATTGGTTGGTAAATAAATGGCCATAACTTGGGAAGCACTTGTCCGATTAATATCAAACCTTGAAAAGGCACATCCTCAGGTCCCCAGCAATATATCTGGCAAGTTTCAACTAGATCGGACCAGTGGTTGTCGAGAAACAGTGAGGGGCGCGCGCACGCACGCACGCACGCACGCACGCACGCACGCACGCACGCACGCACGCACGCACGCACGCACGCACACACGCACGCACACACACACACACACACACACACACACACACACACACACACACACAGCTGGAATTATAGATAGATTAAATTTTCCTCTTGCAAAAATGCATTTAAAGTGATGTGCCAACCTGCCAGAAACATTTTGAAGTAGATTTCTCCAACATGAGTCCCTGCAAAGAAGATGAGATTGGACCAGATAGTGATGATGGTGGCTACAGCAGTGAGAAGACCTGTTGCACGCCGCAAGCTCAAAGGATGCAGTGCTGCCTTTAGAAACAGATTAGTGGGGAAATGGAACATCAGATTAGTTATATCGTGCATGCATATATGTACAGCAAATGTGCAATGTCAAGCCAAACCATTTGAACCTCTCAAAGGCCACGACTGCCTCTCCACAACTGACATTTATCCATAAATTGGTTTAACTTGGATCTTTGAATCTTCAATGCCTTTATTCAGGATGCTTTAAAGCTCATATTCTAAATATAAATTACAACCAGAAAGAGTCTCAAAATGCAAAGCTCGGCCACGTCCACTTTGTATTGCAACTAATTTTGACCAAAACTAGTTTAAAAAAATAAATGTATATTTTATTCCTTTGTGTTCTCCATATTCTCATAATAAAGGTTTGTTGAAGATTTGATGACAAAAGCTCCATTGCTAAGAAAAAGTGGTGGCTTGGTCAGACACACTGAAGCTCAATGGAAAATATCTAAACATGGAAATGATTAAAAAAAAAAAAACTGGCATCTCATGCTTAACGTGCTGCGGCAGGGCTAATAATGGATATTTATAGTTACTATGCCTGGTGTTGGCTTAATGGTTAGACGGGTGGGCTTGGGATCCTAGGGTCCTGAGTTCAAATCCTGCTCAGCTGTTGAATTAATACCAGGTGGGGTAATTAATACCTGTCATCCTTCCGAGGTCAGCAAAATGAGTGCCAGCATACTGGTATAGTGGCGGAGTGGCGACCCCTCCAGGATTGTGCCCAATAGCCAAGGAGACTGCTTAAGCAGCACCTACGCTATGCACAGAGTATGGTCCCAATCTCTTCCTCCTCCTCTGATGACTTTGCCCTTTCACATTTTGAGCCAATTTTTACTTATTTTCTCCATATTTTCATAATAAAAGGTTTGTTGATATTTTGATTTCAAAAGCTTGCTACGTCTCAACCTCGAGGCATCGAAACAAGTGCACCAATCACCAAGAGGGTGTCACGATAGAAAAGATTTCAGCACACTATGTGCGCTGTTTGTTGTTTTACCGGTAAAACTAACATATGACAGGAGGCAGAAGGATATTTAATAAGGAACATTTATTAATCCCTCTGTCTCCCTTTAAAAAACTAAGACTGATTGCAAGCAACCCATAATGACTTTCCTAAGCATCCCCAAAGTAATAGAGTACAAATATCACAGATTTCAATGCAGCTATGAATCAACTCACAACTTTCAAGGTGGCAATTCATCTCAGGCAACCAGTTTGTTAAATAAACCTCAGCAGATTACACATGGGTGACGTGTCGGCTGTGAACATGATTAAAAGGATCTTTTCCAGTGCACACTGGATGAATCTGACAGGCCAGTTGCATTGCAAAAGTCCTCAGAGGGTGAAGCCTTGTATCACCAAAATATGCAGATTAACCCGAGTCCACAGATCAAGCTGGGTGAGACATTGAATTTGGGACTGCATGCTGTTACGGACAATGCGCACTGTAAGCAGGTGAGGAGAGAGGGAAGGAACAGGCAGTCTGCCATCTCGATGCGGCCAGCAAGGAGATGCCCCCTTTGACGTGGTCTCCGAGACAACAGCCGGGCAGCAGATTTGACGAGAAGATC
The DNA here is from genome assembly GCF_056783735.1 of Eptatretus burgeri. NCBI lineage: Eukaryota > Metazoa > Chordata > Myxini > Myxiniformes > Myxinidae > Eptatretus > Eptatretus burgeri. The sequence goes on from NC_140973.1 coordinate 16,762,182, forward strand.
AACCAGTGGATAAGAGCATACAGCAAACAAAGGGGTAAAGCTGGTGCTTTAGTCATGGAACCGAGCCACTGAACCATTCCAGGATCGCAAACAGAAGACTTCTGATTCCACCTTTACTGGGTGAGCTGGTTATAAAATTAATTTGGCTACATGAAATCCAGTCCACAGTCATTCCTTCTCTTCATTTACGTTGCCTCTCTCCTGTCTTCTGACACGCTCTTGGTATTTCATGTCTTTCGCGCACAGTCAGCAAGCCTTTTGGTGTTCTTTGATCGAGAGATGTTCTATGTTGCCCAGTTCAAATGCGGTCTGGTGTCTGATTTTCTTATCTCATGTTGTGGTCTTTTCAGAGCCCTTCCAGATGTCTCATTGTGACATTCATTCAACAAGCCAAAACAATTCTTTTCACCAAAAGCACTGAATTCCTTTAACTGAAAACATTTTCACGAAAGTACAAAACACTTTCCCCCATAATCCAATTGACTAAACTCTTACCACAGCATCGACCTTCACCACATTTCAATTAACTTTCACCGAAAGCACAATTATATGTTATACTGTTCCATAACAAGCTCAAATTGGAAAAAGGTTATGGCCTGGACAGACGGACAGACAAACAAAGAGACAGACACAAATACAAGTGATTACAAAACGCCGTCTCCCGCTGTATGGAGCAATGAGCTAATGAACACAAAAATGAGCCTTTATAAACTTCTGCAATAATACTCACCGAGAGCCAGCTTTTCACACACGGTTTGCTGCACAAACTCCGCACACCGTACTCCATAAGAACACCCAGCCAGTTGACTCCAGCCCACAACAGAAGGTCCTTCTGCCCACCATGCCAAGCTGCCACAAAGGCAAAAGTAGCAGCAGAGGCGAGCAGAAGACGTAAGGTGCCAGTTTGGGAACCTCCAAGCGGAAGGTAAATGTACCTAGGTATGAGGTGGAAAAAAAAATAGATTTCAAATATTGTTCAAAGAATTAAGAAAGATAATTCAAAGGTTAGGATGTTATAATGCATAAATATCCACACGACAAGAGTGGTGTGTGTGTGTGTGTGTGTGTGTGTGTGTGTGTGTGTGTGTGTGTGTGTGTGTGTGTGTGTGTGTGTGTGTGTGTGTGTGTGTGTGTGTGTGTGTGTGTGTGTGTGTGTGTGTGTGTGTGTGTGTGTGTGTGTGTGTGTGTGTGTGTGTGTGTGTGTGCATGCCGACATTTTTCTGAGAGATGGCTAAATGGATCTTCGTCAAAGTTTCAGAGGTTTATTAGCGAGCACCAGGCAGTGCTTTTGGCAAACAATAATAATAATAATAATAATAATAATAGTAGAAAATTTTGTAAAAAAATAGTTGGATTTTTTTTGTATTTTCTTTTTACCTGCGACATGTCCCAGGTCTACAAGAGCTCCGCGTTGCTCTTGTTTGGGTCTTGTTGGAGGTTCGATTTTTGAAATATGCACCCATTGGTCAGAGAGCTGCCAGGCAACACCTACATATGTTGCTTGACTCCACCCACTATGTCACCCAGATGAAATGAAATGGCCACCATCTTGGTTTTCTGGTGGGCTGAACATATCAGCCCGTAACCGGAATTTTTATTTCACTCGTGCTCAATGGTGAAGTCCCGTACCTCGATTGACCACATGTACACAGGTTTTTTTATGAACAAAAGGTTTATTACCACAGAGTGAGGGGGAGGACAGAAGTGAGGGGCACGTGCGTACGTGCGCGCGCACGCACACGCACACAAACACAGGAGTGAGTCAATCAGACAAGTGTTGGTCCTGCAAGGTAGAAATGAAGTACGACCCACCTCCTATTGGGATGTTGAAAAAAAAAACTCATATCAAAGCAGCTGTACACACAAAGGCACAACAAAGTTTGTCGAGTAATCCACTGGCACATCTCCAAAAGTCTCAATATCCCAATTCCGGAAAACTCGTGGAAACATGAACCAACAGCAATCACTGAAAACAAAGTAGTAATGCTCACATATGACATAATGATCCCATCGAGTGTAAACATCGAAAACAAAGCACTGCGACCGGATATAGTACTGAGGTACAAATAGGAAAATAAGGCATTGCGAAATGAGGTGTAAATACCCAGTAATTTTGGCCTAATATAACAATAATACTGTTACGGATTTCAGAATCCGGTCTGATGAATGCATCCACACATCCAGGTCCTGAGACAGTTATTTCCTTAAACGCATGTCCAGATTAGCCCTATTCCCATGTCTAATAGGATTTTAAATGTGATGCGTTGAGAAGGGTAAAGAATAGATCCCCTCTCTTAAGCCTCTGTCACACCTTGACGTTTTAGCCAGCGTATGGCAACATATCAAAATGTAAGTAAAACGCTGGCGTACGCTGAACTATTGATGTTTTTTCCCCATTTTTGGGCGTATTCATAACGAGTTGGACGTATGTATAACGTATCAGTAACATACACAGAACGTTTCGATAACATATAGATAACTTATACCAACGAATGCTTAGCGTGTTGTTGGCGCTCACAACCTATGCCCAACGATAGTCTAACGTATGCATAGCGCGGCAGCGTATCGCCGACGATCACGTGGCGTAGGCTATTAATAGGCTGTGGCTCGACGATTCAAATCATAACCGCACTAGACATCGAAGTGTCAAGCCGCTGTCACACCTTGACGTTTTAGCCAGTGTATGCCGACGTATGAAAAATTTGCCGAATACGCTGGCACACGTCGAATACGTTATGGTTAAGTTTTGTATATGTTAAGAGCATGCTGCAGTATGCTAGCATACGTCGTAGTACGCCGAGTATGTCGACAAATTTTAAGCATGCTGAAAATGTTTCGACGTATGCCAGCGTATGACTCACACGTTCCGCATACGCTGGCCATAAGTTGTAGGCACGTTACGCGATCATTGACACACGTTACTTGTAAGTTACTCATAAGTCGAAACGCGTCGAGGTAATGTTTAGCGTACCCGAAACGTATTTCTAACTTATGAGTAACATGCTTTTAACCTATGTGTAACGTATCTCCAACGCATATTGACGTATTTGACGTCTTCCGGACGACCACAGAACTTACTGAACATGTTACTAACTTACAGCTACCGTATAATGGCGTATTGGCAGCGTTTAGGGGAATTGGTATATAAAAATGGGGTTGACACAGGAGGAACCCGTCAGTATTCCAGACTCGATGGGTTTTTTTTTTTTTCGGCATGACGGTGATGTTGACACTTCCATTTCTAGTGTGGTTATGATTTAAATCGTTGAGCGGCAGCCTATTAATTATATTATATTATAACCGCACTAGAAATCGAAGTGTCAACATCACCGTCATGCCGAAGAAAAAAAATAAAAATAAAAAAAACCATGGAGTCTGGAACATTGACGCTAAACATTACCTCGACGTGTTTCGACTTACGAGTAACTTACAAGTAACGTGTGTCGACGCGTGTCAACGATCGCGTAACGTGCCGACAACTTATGGCCAGCGTATGCGGAACGTGTGAGTCATACGCTGGCATACGTCGAAAATTTTTGAGCATGTTAAAATTTGTTGACGAGCTCGGCGTACTACGACGTATACCAGCGTGCTCTTGGCGTATACAAAACTTACCCATAACGTATTTGTCGTGTGCCAGCGTTTTAGACAAATTTTTCATACGTCGGCATACGCTGGCTAAATCATCAAGGTGTGACAGCGGCTTTATGGGAAGCTTTTTTTCTCCACGACAGACACATTTATGCACATATTTATTTCGCGAGCGCTGATGCCCTACTTTTTTTCTTCAGCAACGTTTACACACATTTCTTTCATGAACACCGATGCCCGCCCTTTTTCGAGGGCACGGGTCGTCATGGTAACGGTGCGCAAGTGGGGCAGGGTGAGCTTGGGGAGACTCTGTGGCCACCGAGATGGGCCGCATATATAAAAAGAATTGGAGGTCCGTTCTAAAAAGAGAAGTAAGGGAGAGAGGAAGCGCGCGAGAAGCGAGCAAGAAGCGGGCAAGCAAGCCGGAAAGCAAGCCGGAAAGCAAATGCGTGAGAAGCGAGAAAGCAAGCGCACAAGGAGAGAAAAAAAAAATCGAGAGGAAGCACGCAAGGAGAAAAAAAAGCGAGAGGAAGCACGCGAGAAGATAAGCGAGCAAGAAGCGGGAAAGCGAGCCAGCATGGAAGTGCACAAGAGAAGAAGCGAGCAAGCGAGCCAGAGTGGGAGCGCACAAGCGAGGAAGTGAGCGAGTGAGCGTGTGGGTGTCTGACCAGCACCAATGAGACAATTCGTCCTTTCCAGTGTTTGAGCAAGCGAGCGTGTGGGTGCGAGCAGCACCGACGAGTGAGGCACGGGTTGGTCACAATGACTGAGGAGCCGGTCAGTCACCAACAGACCATGTGGGTCACTGGACGTCACCAGTTTCGTGAAGCGTGAGGAGCTGCCCGTGTCGCAGCACCAGGGTCTAAACCCACAACAGACAATCTCGGTGCCCCTCCCCCCCCAGACATCGACTGGCGTTCAAGGCTGTTCGTGAGTGGGTGCACGGCAAGGCTGGGTGCTGGCGACAGACAAGACACGCACACACACATTTTCAATTCATGGACGACTTCCCTCTGGTGAGCGAGACGACTTCTCCCCCCCCCCCTCCATGAATGATCTGCTGGGTACCCTTGTCTGTTTTGTTGTAAGTCAACCCCCAAAAAGCATCTGCTCTCTGTCTCTTTCCTGTCATTTTGATTGATTTGGCCTGAGTAATTATTCATTTTGATTGCTTTGGAATTTATTCACTTATTTACCTCAGGAAATAAAGTTATTTTTATTTATATATTTTATTATTAATAAATCATTTGTTGACTTCCAACCTGTCCGTGTTTGTCATTTCCTTCCATTGGTCTGGCATTGTCCGAACCGAAATAGACTTGGAGGTAATTACCATAGATTTGACCAAAATTAGTCGGCACGCACCAGCGGTTAATATGCTCGGCCACCCTAATTAAGATCTAATCAAGATACGATTGGTGCTTTGCTGAGGGCGCGCTCCCCGTTCAGGTAACCATGTGACCTCTAGTAAAACGGCATAATTAGATGGTGGACACTGGAACTCGTGGTTGACTGGGTGGTGTTCGTGGTTCTAAAACAACCCACCGCACCACAACGCTAATTGTGAGCGGTGGCCCCAGGTCCGGCTCTTCCGAGGACAACCGGGGATTAATCCCCCTGAGGGACAAGCTGGTGTCTCGGTAACCGTGGCCGCAACAATACCATTCCTTTCACGCCATGAGATGCATAGGCCTGCTGAAGCAGTTAGTTTCATTGGCAAGGAGTACAGTCCTGGACCGGTCGCCACTCCGGCGCAGGTTACCCAGTCTGGTTATTACCCCAGTAAGCTGGTATTCATTTTACCGATCTTGGAAAGATGACAGGCTGAGTCAACCCTATCTGGTGTTTATTCAACAGCCTGAGAGGGGCTTGAACTCAAGACCCTAGGATCTTAAGCCAGTCACCTTAACTGTTGAGTCAACACCAGGCCGATTTTGGCCTAAACAACACAGAAATCGAGGAAATTACCAAATACCAAGATCTCAAAAATGAAGTGAAAAAAATCCTGGAAGCTGAAGAATGCCAAAATTGTACCAGTTACAATTGGAGCAACGGGAATATATAAAAAAAAAGAACCTCACAGAGATCTTAAAAACCATCCCTGGGAATATTACTACAAGCAAACTGCAGTTGGAAGCTGTCCGGCACTCAGTGACGATCCTCAAAAGAACCCTTGGAACAAAACTTTACAAAATGGTCCATGAATCATGATTCCTTACTGAAACAGAGCTGGACATTTCTACACCTGGGAGAATTCCGTTCCAGCTTCTGAAACCACAGAGGAGACAACAACCAATGACACACACACGCACGCACACAACTGAGGTAACAGTTATAAAGTAAATAATCCACTGTTTGGAATCAATATGAATCTTATCCCTCAAACCTGATTTGATTAATTTACATGGGAATACAGGACAGACACGGCAAAAAGTTAATGAGACAGATTAGAGAATGTAATCTGAGTCGTGGGTAATGATTTTTTTTAATTCTCAGACCCAACTTATACACTGGGACATGAGCAAGGGGAACGGAGTTTAGTGGACAGAGAAGGCGATATATATATATATATATATATATATATATATATATATATATATATATATATATATATATATATATATATATATATATGCAAATAACCCTGTCCCACGCGGTTGAATTATTGACGATTCACGGTCCTGTAAGGGACCCGTACCTTCGGAGTTATCGGAAAGGTACGATCTAGCTTCCGGGTGTTCGGTGGAGCCGACTCTACTGCTCCATGTCGCGGTCGTGCTGGCCGCCGATACCCAGCCCACAACAATATTAAGTGATCCCTGCTGCCATTCCTTAATGGTTGTAGGGAAGCGTTTTAGGCCACCCCCCCCCCACCCCCAATAATTTATTTTTTCAAAACACCAACAGGATTAGAACAGCACTGAGCAATGCTAGTTGCCCCTGCTCCTGTGTCATAATGCACAAATAAACAATGTCATTAATCTTACAAACTAAATCTCAAGCTCTTGTCCTTTTTGTCACAAAGAAATCTTTAAAAGGTGGGAGAAGTGAAGAAATAAGAAGGCTGCCTTGTGATTCTTTTATCAAGTACAGTACAAGTAGAATATGTAGTAATAAACTTGCAGTAACCATTTGTTTTTGTACATCTCCAGCCTCACCTCACAAGCCATTGGTGAAGTCCAGTATCAAATGTCCTGCAAAAGAGATTTCGTAAAGTTAGGTGATTTGGGACAAAACAAGCAATGAAATTGGGTGGCTTTGGAAAGTAGAGACTGGTGCCACTTGTTGACCAGACTATGTGGATCAGGCATTAAGCACCCAAGTTGAAGATCATTAGTGAGTTAGTTGGGTAGAAAACAACAATTCCAGAGTGATATGCAACTCTCCTCTTCTTCTTCTTCTTCTTCTTCTTCTTCTTCTTCTTCTTCTTTCGGCTGCTCCCATTCGGGTTCGCCACAGCGGATCATCCATATGATCCGCATAGTGATTTGGCACATTTTTTACACCGGATGCCCTTCCTGACGCAACCCTGGTTGCCTCTTGCGACACAGGGAACTGGTACACCTATTTTTAACCGGGGTATACACCGGCCCAGTACACTGGTACTCATTTCGCCGACCTCGGGAGGATGACAGGCTGAGTCAACCCCTTGGTGTATTAATTCAGTGGCTCAACGGGGCTTGAACTCAGGACCTTTTGGATCCTAAGCCGCTGCCCTAACCACTGCACCAACACCAGGCTTATCCAGAGTGATATGCAACTGTGACTTTTATTTTTTTTTTTTTTTTTTTTTTTGTATACCTTGATCGAGGCTCGTATGAGAGCTAACACACAACTCACAGCAAGGAGGCATGAGACAAGAGGGGTGGGAGTGGAAGGGACTAAAACATTGGGGAACAGACACAGGTGAACTGTGGAAGGGAGAGGGATGGGGATGGGACGGGGAACATGGCGAGGAGAAGATGGACATTACAGGGACTTTCAGGAAGGAAAGCAGGAGAATTGAAGGAAGTGGGCTTGGGTGGATTATCGGGGGTAGAAAAGATCGAGGATTTAGATGGGGGAAGATAAGAGGTGGTGGTGAACAGCTGTTTTGAAAGCCTGGAGGGAAGAATGGGAAAGAATAGAGTGAGGAAGTTTATTCCAAAGGCGGGAAAAAAGAGGAATGAAAGAGTGAAGATGAGCAGTGATTCGTGATTTTGGTAGTTTTACCAGAAGGGGGTTGTTGGCGGACCTTGAGCGCCCTGTGGAAATGTGGTTGGGACAAATCGCAGAGAGAGCAGGGGGGCAAGGCTGGAGAGGAGTCGGTAGAAGACAGAAAGACCACCGACCAACCCGCGGGGATTGGGTGGGAGGGCCAAAGACTCAGCTTCATTGCGGGGGAGGCCAGTGATCTTAAAAGCCCTGGTTTCGACAGCGTGAAGTCGAGAAAGGTGGGAGGCAGGAGCACCAGCCCAGAGGGGAGAGCAGTACTCCATCAGGCTACGGACAAAAAGCTTTGTAAGTAGTCAGGAGCTCAAGAGGGCCGAGGAAGGACTTTGCACGACGGAGGATTCCCAGTCGGCGACTGGCTTTTGAGGCAAGGTTGGAAATGTGACTTTCCCAGGAAAGGTCATGGCAGATAGTGAGACCCAGAAGCTTGAAAGAAAAGACTTCTTCCAGAGGATTGTTGAGAAAGTGGACGTGGTGGCTTTGTAAACGGTCCTTTCCAAGAGACATAGTGAGAGTGTGAGATTTGTGTGGATTGAAAGACATGTTCCACGTGTTGGACCAGTTTGTGATTTTATCCAGATCTGCAGTGAGCGAAGAAGCTGCTGCTTGCCGGTCTGAGGGATGACAGATGGTACGGCAGAGGGTGGAGTCGTCGGCAAAGAGAAATAGAGGATTTTCCAGAGAGTCCGAGAGATCATTGATGAAACCAGAAAAAGAACAGGGCCCCAGAACGCTACCTTGAGGAACTCCAGCCTGCACAGGAAGAGGGGATGAAAGAACTCCGTTTAGGGCCACACGTTGACTGCGACAGGAGAGGAAGTCTGCGAGCCATGAGTGGAGATGGCCTTGAATACCATGGGAAGAGAGTTTGGTGAGTAGGGCAGGGTGCCAGACTGTGTCAAAAGCACGTGATATGTCCAGGGATACGGCTCGGATTTCCTGTCTGGCATTGAGGACCTCCATCCATTGATGGGAGAGCAGTAGCAGCATATCCAGGGTAGAGTGACCTGGTCTGAAACCAAATTGATGATTGGAAATCAAGCCATTGGAGAAGAGGAAGGAATTCATGTCTGAAGCAATGATGGATTCCATAACCTTGCTGATGATTGGGAGAAGGCTGATTGGTCTGTAGTTACAGGGATCTGTTTTTGCACCTTTTTTATGCAGGGCAGTGATGTTAGCAGATTTCCAAGCAGATGGCAGATGACCTTGGGAAAATGAGAGGGTGAATAGAACAGAGAGAGGGTGAGCAAGAGCAGAAGAGCAGGCTTTGAGGACACGTGGGCTGATGCCGTCTGGACCGGTTGCAGAATCTGACTCGAGGTTTGAAAGCAATCTCTCCACCTTGTCAGGAGAAAAGGATACAGAGTCCAGGGACAGTTGGGTGCGACTGGGTAAAGTGGGTAGAGATAGTGATGGGTTTGGGACACAAGATTTAGCTTCAAACACCGAGTTTAGACATTCAGCTTTATCACGTGTGGAATCAGCAGTGCGGCCATTTGAGGTAAGGGAGGGGATGGAGGGGGAACATACACCAGAAACAGATTTGATTAAACGCCACCAGGATTTTGAGGAGGGAGAGAGGTTTGAGAGTTCAGACTTGAGATGAGAAAGATGTTGTTTTCTGGCTCTCCTGAGGGTAGATACACACTTGTTCCGAGCTTTGTGGAAAGAACTGAGATTGCCCTCAGTTGGGTTTGCTTTCCATGAGGCAAAGGCAAGTTGTTTCAGGACAACTGCCTCGCCACAAGCTTCAGTAAACCAAGGGCGGGAGGAAGGGTAAGACAACTGAACACGAGAGGGGATAAATCTGTGCATGAGGGAGAGCAAGTTTCTTTGAAAGAATTCCCAGGATGAGTTGATGTTTGAGAAAGTAGTGATAGGAGACCAGTCTGTAAGTTTGATGGCTGCTCGGAGACCCTGCCAGTCGGCTTGAGTGAAATGCCAGACTCGACGGCGGTGAGGTGGTTCTCTGATGACAGCCAGAGAGATGTCCACTTTAACAAGGACGTGGTCAGAAGAACCAATTGGAGCGAAGGAAGAGCAGCAGATATTGTCAGGGAAATTTGTCAAAATCAGATCCAGAAGAGATGGAGTACCATTGGTTGAGATCCGGGTCGGGAAGTTGACCGATTGAGTCAGTCCCAATGAGTCACAGAAAGCTTTTGCTGATGTCCCATGGCAGGTGAGAGAGGTACCCACACCTAGCCAACTGGCGTGATGACAATTGAAGTCGCCACATAAGAGGAAGAGAGAGTTTGGATGAGAAGATAGAAGATAGAAGAAGATAGAAGTCGTGGCCAAAAAGACATGGTAATTCTCCTGAGCATAGATTGGTTAGCAGAAACATATCATCCACAAGGGTTGACCGGATAGTTTCAAGGTATGCACTGGATTTGAATCTCAACCCAGCTATCAACTATCATCCTGATTTTTCACAGGCAGGGCGAGGTTTCAACGTGGTGCCATCCTTCGGATGGACGTTAAACTGGGCATCCCGTCTGCCAGCATTACTTGGCGAACATTAAAGGTTCCATGGTGTCCTTCGAGAAGAGTCGGCAAGCTATGGCTGACACAATGAACAAATTATAAATTCCTTCCATAACTGCTGGGAGAGGGATGGCTAAAACCACCCAGGCCAAGAAACGACTTCGGCAGAACCAACGCTTTGTAAAGAGCATCGTGCAGTCGTGGCCAAAAATAGTGGCACCCTTGCACTTTTTTCAAATAATGCACCTTTTCTTCCAGAAATTGTTGAAAATAAAAAACCTTTCGGTTTCCACATATGTATTTCTTTGATTTGCAATGAAGCAAGACAAAAAAGATGAAATAAATCACTAAATCTTAGCTTATTCCACACAGAAATCCTAAAATGGCCCACACAATATTGTTGCGGTTCTGCAAAACTGCATGCCTCTAAGCTAAGGCAATGGCACCCAACATACAGTGACACCCAGGCAGTTATTTCATTAGTATTCATGCAGTTAGTCCTCCCCTCATGTCTCGTGGGTTAACAGGACGAAGTGTGTTGCATGGGTCTCGTAGTTAGGTTTAATAAATGCCTCTGATTCATTTTATGATTCCAACCCTAACCCTTTCATTTTTGCCATAATACATAACAAGCATGCAAGCGCGCGCGCGCACAAACGCGCACGCGCACGCGCACAAACGCGCACGCGCACGCGCACAAACGCGCACGCGCACACGCACACACTTCAATAGGAAATTGATAATAAGCACACGACGATGCCTCCCATGGCTCGGATCCACCACATCTCCACAACACACTATACCATCCACGCACGAGAATCGCACGCCATTATTTCGTTCAAATATATTCCCAACCGGTAACTCACCTTACTTCATACCTCGCTCACCAAACTTCAAGACTTTGACCACAAATTCCTCCCACACACGGGAAAAATATTCCCACACCCCCTCATACCTCTGCATCGCAACAATTCGCCACTATTTTGAGGAGCACCGCACGACGTCGGATTGTCCTCGGTGCCACGCGATGCTTGACCAAGCAACAGACATCAATAGCTCAACCGCATCTCACCGGGGATGTCTCGGGTGAGCATCCGGAATTGATACAACCCTCATCCAGTGGCCAGACCACGGCTCGACCAGGGGCAACGAGGAGGGGTTGCGAGAAGGGCGATCCGGGAGTTTGGTTCAGGTCCCAGGTGTGCATTTTGGCCCGTGAAGGAGCCCGTGGGTGGCGGAGGAAGTCCGCTGCTATTTGACATTCAGACTGCACTTAGAGCATGTTCAGGGCCGGGGTACCGGCTCGGGGAACATGCCCCATGTCAAGTCAGGAGCTCCGAGCCATGCAAAAGCTGATTGGCAACTGAGATGGTTTCTGGTCTTGGAGCCTGGCAGGGCATGGCTAGGAATGCTGTGGCCCAATAGAGGAGCAGGATTCGGGCCACAGCCCATCGCTTTCCAGTCATCGCCCCACCCTTCACCTGGGGATTATAAAAGGGGTAGCGCAGAGCCGTGAGACTGTTGGAGCCTCTCTTTGCTCGCTCGCCTCTCTGCTTCGCTCCCCGTCTTGTCTTCTCCCGAACACTATTGGTGTGAGATTGCCAAAACGCGCTTCTTCTTCGTAGAGAGCCTGATCCGGGGCGACTGCCGTCTTTCGAGACTCCCTGCCATGCTGTCGACGTCCTGCAACCCCCACACAGCCAGATGGACCAGTGCAGAGTAATTGAGCAGGAGATAACGGAGGTACACGCTACACATACAGACCTTTACACAGATCGGTGAGGGATCTTTCCCCTCACGCATCTATTCTCCTCTTTCTCTATCCACCCCTCGCTCCCATCTCCTTTGGACACACAAAGAATATTATTACTGACTCGCAATCCCATTTTCCTCTGGCAAGACACTGCACGCCCCTCCCATTGCATGACACATCTCCCACAACCACACCTAAGACACAACCAGTATTCCTCCCACCTACCTCTCCCGAAGCGTTCTGGGTTTTGTTGGTCTGCCGACCGCACCAGGTATTGAGAGGTCGTTTCCCCTCACCTGCTTTCTTTCTCTCTGGCTATATAATGTTCCGTGTGTGTGTGTGTGTGTGTGTGTGTGTGTGTGTGTGTGTGTGTGTGTGTGTGTGTGTGTGCGAGAGATATATATGATGCCTGTCCTAGCATAAATTAAGATTGCAGAACATATAATGGGATAACTCTGCTCTGTGTTACGTTTACAGAAAACAAAATGAAGCCTTCAAAGGAAGGAACACCTTCCCTGCAGTCAAACATGGAGGAGGTTCAGTGGTGTTTTGGGGTTGCTGTACTGCTTCTCGCACCAGGTGTCTTGAATGTGTGCATGACATCATGAAATCAGGAGATTACCAAGGCATTTTGGAATGCAATGTTCAACCCAGCATCAGAAAGCTGGGTCCCCGTCGAAGGTCATGGGTCTTGCAGCAGGACAATGACCCCAAACACACTTCAAAAATCACCCAGGAATGGTTCAAGACAAAACACTGGACTGTCCTGAAGTGGCCAGCAATGAGTCCAGATCTAAATCCCATTGAATACCTGTGGGGAGATCTGAAAACAGCAGTTGAGAGAAGGCACCCTTCAAATCTGGGAGAACTGCAGCAGTTTTCACAAGAAGAGTGGGTCAAACTGCCAGTAGAGAGGTGTAGCAAGCTCATTCATGGCTATAGAAAGTGCTTGACTGCAGTTATTTTGTCCAAAGGCTGTGATACTAAATATTAAGTTGAGGGTGTCAATAATTTTGTCAATGCCATTTCTTTTTATTTTCTAATATGAAAGGATATATTAAATTCTGAATCCAAAACAAAGGTTCTGTAATATTAACAGTGAAACAAAGAATTGTGGAGACAAATATGTTTGTCAATTTCAACATATTTTGGAGAAAATTGTGAGTTATTTTTAAAAAGTGCAAGGGTGCCAATATTTTTAGCCACAACTGTATATCTCATCTCATAATCCAAATGCATAATACTGCTGCTTTTAGCCCAATTTAAACCAAAAGCTTATGGAATTCCCAGTTCATTGTCCTCACCACTCAATCACCATAACAAATGTTAAATTGAGACCCGCCAGCAAAGAACAAGTCGTTATGGACGGGTCAATTACCCCACTTTTAAGATTTACTAGAAATACCAGCTCCCTCCAAGACCAGCCTGGGAAGAAAGGGCAAGGGGAGTGATGGGGTTGTAGAGGTAGGGAAACTTTTTGTGCCATGGGAGACAAATGATTAATTAACCTGGGTACCCCCCAACACGTGTGCAAAATTTGCTGAAGATCAGCTAAGCAGTTTCTGAATCTATAAAGTAGGTACATAATGCGTATATTCTGATTCTGACGTACAATACTCTGTTGCAGACAGTCAGTGTTGCCAAAGCAGTTTCGAAGCAAAGGTTGTATTGGGTGGTTTGCCATCGCCTTTCCAGCAATAGTTTTGGGCAGGTATTTGCAATTTGTTCATGGTGGTGGCGATAGCTCATCTAATCTTCGTGAAGGACACCCAACTTAATGTCCACCCGAGGGACGGCACTCGGGCTGGGTGATATCGATACTTGGCTCGTTGATTATCATGATCTAGTGATATATCGACATTGCAAAATAATTTATGCTAACATAGTGCAACCACCCGGTGGTGGTAGCTGGCGCTTGGGTGGTACACAAGATCGATGTTTGTATATTCCTAATAATGACCTACTCTACAATAGCTTCAAGATATAGCTGTTTATCATCATGTAATCTGTCCTCAAATTGATGTAAACACTTTTATGTGCTCTCATTGAAAGCAGTGTTTGTGTCATTGTCATATAGACACATCATATTTATGGGTATTTTTGAACATTAATTGCCATTTTACAGAGTGGCGAAGAAGCCTCTGTGGTCTGACATTGGACTTCATCTGTACTGTATTAAACTATCCACATTTCTCCATCTGTCCCTCTTCCTGTCACTCTCATTACGGCACGTCCTTACGGCATTATGTCTAGTTCTAGGCTAGGCCTCCATAGATGTGAACGTCATCCAGATGTTCAGCACTCAACCCGTCCTGTACTTATCTATTTCTTCAGTTTTTTCTTTGTTTACAATGGCTGCATGAGGGGGGGGGGGATGAAATTCACATTCACCACAACAGTGGGGGGAGGGTGCAATATGGAAAGGCATGTGTTGTGTTTGACTATTGTGTTTGTCATTCTGAGGACAAAATGATTTTGAGTTTTGTATGTCCGCTTCGCCATCTTCATAAATGCTCTCCTCCACAGAGTCCAAATCGGAGCTCAGATGTGGTGACTGTACCGGTGCAAATACCCCCCCCCCCCACGCCCTCATCATGCAGAGGCCCACAATCTTCAACGGAAGACTCCGATGGTGAGGTAGGAGAACTGGCAACTGAGATGGTACAAAGTTTCCTCACCATTCACATGAAAGGCGAGAGAGAATGAATAGTGTTGCATACATCTTGTTGTTTTACAGAGACTATTGTGTCATGACAAAATGAGTCCTTCATGTCGATATTCTTACTAAATCAATGAAAATATGTCTCAAAATCTTCAGTTTACGAGACTACATACAGCTTTTTTATGACAAAATATGTCGATATATCAACAGTTTGAAAAATGTAGTATCGCATTGATGATAATTTTTCACTATCTTATCGAGCCATCACCCAGCCCAAGAGGCCACACACATTGATGAATCACCCTGCCTGTGAAATACAACCATTTGAGATGCCTGAGGTGAGTGTGCATACGTCTCAGCAATCCTGCCAGCCCCGTGCATACATACATAGTATCAGTGGCCTGCAAAAGTATTGTTATATTTGTGGGGTAGACGGTGGAATTTCATAGTAAAGGTAGGATTGTAGGGAAGCATGGTCTGTGGATGGGTAGGAGACATTTCGATGTAACATAAGTAGGGAAACTGTCAACTGAAGTGCTACGTGTCACCACACAGGGGTGCTGCTGTGTTAATTAGGAAGAGATTAAGGCTAATTTCTCACAGTATGCGATTGCCCCCCTGTGACCTTCTCCTATGATTTTACATTTCAAGACTGCGATAAAAAGGAATCACATCCTTCAAACAACAACCGAGCCAGACATTTCCGAGCAGGCGAAAACCCTGCCTACAGGAATGACAACTAGCGAGACCATGCTCATGGAGTGGATGATGGATGTGGCATGACATCAGAGAGGTTTTGAGAGAGAAAGAGAGGAGGATTGAGGAAGGGTCAGAAGGTACGGGACAGAAGCGAGTGAGGAGATGGTGGTTGGAAGAGAAGGGAATTACGGCTGGCTTTCCCTCGACACGGTGAATAAGGCTGCACAATTCTCGTATTCGTGCTGAGGCGGATTTGCTCATGTGATGGAGCAAGATGCTGGCCATTGACTGTTCGGCTGGGTCGTGTGAGGCCGCGCCTTGGAGCCTCGTGCTGTGCGGTCGGGGAAGAAGGCGGTGCCATTTTGCAGAGAGCAGTGGCGTCGGCAATCTCAATCGTGAGGAGGGACTTTCATGACAGCTTCTGGGCCCTTAACGAAAGGACCATCTGCATGAACAACCTCCTGTATGCTTCCTGCTCAGAGAGCGGCTTGACATCACTTTTGGGCGCACCTTTCCACGCAGTGACGATGCAGTTTGGCGAACCCCAAGCTCCAGAAACTCATCTCCGGGCACACAGCTAAGTGCCGGGAGAAAGGGAGGATTATTCTTTTATTAATTCTGTCCCCTTGTCTGCATTAAAGTCCATGTGGAGGCACCTCAAATAGTAATTTAGGTGCCCTCACATTTCATTATTATCCCGTTTTGATTTATTTCCATTATAAACATTTGATTTCTGTATATTAAACCCCTATTTATTAACTTTGCTTGTGTTGTCTATTTGTCACGGGTTTGAGTATAAACCCGTGTGCCTCCATCCTGACTGCACTCCCGTCCCGCGTACGTCATTAATCTCCAAGGATCACGTGTTTGCGTCCAAAGGAGAAAAACGTCTGGCGATCCGTTCAGGCTGATGTTTACCGCCCTATCCACGACAAATGGGTCGGGGTAATTAATTTAACCCCCTGGACACGACAGTATTCACCCCCACCCCTACCCCCACTTACAAAGTCTTCCCATTGTGATGATACCTGAGCTTATTTCATGATGCTTTCAAATCAAACGTAATAAATAGAATCTTCACAATATACTCCAAAGTGATAAAGCTAGAAAAATGCAGATAAAATGTGACCAAGTTAAATTAACAGATAAAAATCAGATGATTCTCAGTTGCATAAACCCTCAAACTGTAAATCACTTCTGGAGCAAATTATTTGTTTGAAGGGTTACAAAATAAGTGTTATAGGTTTCACCTGGATGTAATCAGTGGTTTACCTTAGAAATTAAGCTTCCTCACTTATCTCAATAGTTTTAGGGTGCAACTCACTTGGTCAACCAACAAGGTAAACTTGAAGACCAAGGGGCTTCCCAAAGAAGTCAGACAAAATGGTGGCGAAGCACCATTCATTCAGGAGAGGGTTATAAGAGGAAAGCAGGAAACTGGTTCGAGATGTCACTGTAAATCCAACAATGACTTTGAAAGCTCTGCAAGGTTCTATGTCCGAGAAGGGGGTCAGTGTTCATCAATCAACAATATCCCGTTCCCTTCACAAAGCTGGCCTCTATGGACAGGTGGCAAGAAAGAATCCATCAATGAAAAAGACGCATCTAAAAGCTCATATGGAGTTTGCGAAAAAGCATCTTAATGTTTGTGCAGGCATGTGGAGAATGGTTTTGTGGTCAGACGAGACAAAAATTGAACTATTTGGTCTAAATTCAAATCGTTACTTCTGACAAGCCGAACACTGCACATCACCCAGCCAACACCATCCTCAACTGTCAAACATGGTGGTGGCAGCATTATGTTATGGGGCTGCTTTTCATCAGCAGGGCCTGGCAAGCTTGTCAGGATAAAAGGGACAATGGACAGTGCAAAGTACAGGAGAATCCTTGATGAAAACCTGCTCGAGTCAGCCATGAATCTGAAACTGGGTAGGATAGTCACATTTCAGCAAGCCAATGATCCGAAGCAAAAAGCTAAAGTCAGACTGGAGAGGCTCAATAAGAAGAAAATAAATGTTCTTGAGTGGCCCAAAGTCAAAACTTGAACCCAATTGAACATTTATGATGAGACTTGAACATTGCAGTCCATCGACTATCCCAATCAAACTTGGCAGAACGAGAGCAATTTTGACGTGAAGAATGAGCAAAGATTTCATCATCTCACTGTGCAAAGCTGGTAGAGACCTACCCAAAAAGACTCACAGCAGTCATTGCTGCAAAAGGTGCTTCCACCAAGTACTGACTGAAGTGGCTGAATACTTTTGCAACAAGTGAATTTTGATTTGTGCATGTTTTTTTGCAGGTATTCCTTACATGTAACCTCCTTCTATAACAATGTTTAGTTTGATATCTTCAGTTATTAATAAAAAAAAAAGTTCATTTGGAAAAATTGTTTCTCCATAATTCATAATTTCTCTAAATGTGGCATTATTGGAAGGAGGTGAATACTTTTGTAGGCCACTGTATATACATACAATTTCCGAATTTTAGTGTGATGACTTGGATTATAATTATCGGCTTCCACGAGGCGGCACTATATTATACACATTTACATAGAGAAATGGGATCCCCCCACCCTGAACCCCGGAGGTTCTGAATATTTTAATCACCTAAAACCTCCCCGTGCACAGCACAAGTACGACGACGAGTTTTCAACTCATTCCATGCAGCGGTTTACGAATGCACAGAAGTCAAACAAACAAACCCACACTTCTTGAATTACCACATATTGTATGATTTAGTCAGCAACGATTCCCAATGTTTAAAGAAATGTAGAGTATTGACCACTGCTGTAACAGGTTGTTTACCCAGCTTGAATCCAGGAGAGAAAAAAAATTGAGTGAACAAGCATTAGTAAAGCAGACCCTCGTTTGTCTGTTACAGGATTATCACAATGACGAAGATGCGAGACAAAGGCTTCTGATGCTGTGCTTAGACAACTCACCTCCAGATGGCAGTAAAACTGTATGTGAGAGTGACACAGCGAGGCAGCGGTGGAGGTTTTAGTCCATCAAGGCACATGACCAGGCTTGGGAGGCCAAACAGCACCAAGTACTTCACATAGAAGAAGCTTACTTGGGCCAATGCAATCCCACCTATCCACAATGAAACAACCAAGCAATATGTTGTCTTTTTACTGATAACAATAACATCAAGACAAGTAGAATGTTTAATGATACAACTTCAATAACTTAAGACACTGACCCAGCACAGCTGGACTTAAGCTTTGCAGTAGCTGTGTGTGGTGCAGGAATGCCGAAGAGTGCAGGACATGCAGCATGGTTTCAGCAAGCAGCCACCAGCACACAAGGCGGGACATCCGTCGCACTGCCCAGGCTAGCCCATCCTGATCACGTCGCTGGTTTGGCATCTTCACCTGGCATCATTTTCAATAATCTGAAATTAATTTTATTAACTCATTTAATTATCTTTGTGTTAAATCTAATTGGATTGTTTACTGTGCGATCTTTCATATTAAATATGTAACCATTTTGTCCAATTTCCAGTCGTCCATAACCATAAATTATGTATTTGGAAGAACAAAATTGTGGCCTTTGAATGAGATGAAGCACAAGAGGCACTCAAAGGACATCAGCAGTGTGCGATTGCTTCCAAAGTTAAAAGCTAATTATTTATTACACAAACAGCAGCAAAATAAAAATGTTGTAAATACAGACATACAAGTGGTTTTGTGTCAATATTCATGATGGTTATTGGAATGTCTCACAAACAGGTTGATAATTCTTTCCAATCCATCCACAAAATATTGAGGAAAAAAAAAAAACAATAAAGAAGTTAATGAGAATGGCACTTGGAAGAGCACATATCTCCAGCAGGTTGAACAGTTGATGTTTTGTATCCCACTGATAGGCCGGATCCGAATCCGGACCTGACCCAAAATCGAATCAGCTGTTTCTGGTCATCCACCTAGTTTTGTCATCATCCGTCCATAAATTTTTGAGATATTGTGCTATATATCGTTTTTGGCCCTATTTCTCAATGGTGAAGAATCATTTTAAGATTTTTTTAGAATTTTCTCGCATCTGGATCCTGATCTACACCAAAATCTAATCAATTCGTCCGAGTCGCACACCTAACCTGTCCACAACTTTTTGAGATGCCCTGCTCACAGACAGTCAAGCATACAGGCATGGGTGAAAACATAAGCTCCATCCACCTGAGGTAACAAAGTTTGAAAGCAAAGTTGCAATATTAGCATTAGTTTGTACAAATAGAAATTTCCTGGTTTGTCCATGGGGAATTCAAATGAAACTTGAATAAAAGGCAGAGTGATGTTTGTAAGACAATCTGTGTCGATTTTGAAATACCAACAAAGAAACAAAAGCTCGGGGCAAAATTGTATGACGGAATATGGATGCACCCACACCACTGGTAAATACGCCCAACCCAAGGCTCCGTTATATTGATAGGATGATAGATACGAGGTAGGCAAACCACGAGGAGTGAAATTAATCCCCTGAAAGTGCACATAAATAGAGTCCTGAAAAAGAATAAACAGGTGATTAATTTCCAGTGTGGCCAAACGAAGAGTTATTTGAAATGGCATTATTATTTTTTTTTCTCCTTTTGGGGATGCTACCAATGGAAGAGAGTTGAATGACTTACTTATTTATACATTTAGATACTGGTATGTACGGTGCGGCATGGTTTGAAATCCTGTCAGTTTCATGTGCAAGACGTAAATGCCCCTAAATTGTATCACAACTAACTATTAAATAGTGCATACTCCATAATTATGGTGCAATTAGGTGAGATAATAATGCTCAAGCTTCTTTCACTCAATGGAATGTTTACACAACCCAAGTGACAGCATTATGATGTGAAAAGATGTTTCAACATTCATTGGATGTGCACACATGCACATACCTGTGCAACAAAGTCTGAAAAACAGACAATAGGACCATTGGGTAGAGGAGGCAGGTAGAAGATAAAGAGCAGAAACCAGAAGAGCGTCGAACTTTGTGCGGCTGCAAGCATCGGCGAGACCAGCCGAGTCATGGAAGCATGACCTGAGGATCGAAGAAGCACATTGGTGACTTTCGAAAGTACGTCGCATGCTGAAGAGACTTGCTGTTTGGCTGCAGGATCGCCGCTATTAATACCACAGGAAAGGACTCCTTCCGGCCTAGTTACGCAGACTGTTCCAAGGTTACAGTAGTCGAGGCTAAAACTGATGCAGCGAAGATTGGTCATGGCGAGCAAAAAAATCAAAAAGTAAGTTTCACTCTCACTCTCGTGCCATCCATGCTACAGAAAGGGTGGGGAAAGAGTGGCAAAGGGGAGGGAAGAAAAAAAATTAGTTTAAAATTCCAATGTTTGATCATGGGTTCGATAAAACAGTTACGTCATTGGAATTAAACACAATGTTTCAATTTACTAGACAGCAGATGGATAAAATTGCCATGGTATTATCAAGAATTAATTACATTCCAGGCAGCGCACACTGTCAGCGAAGTACAAGTTAACCGAGCGTTTGATCGATCCCGTATACAAATATTTGCATCTTACAAGAATTCACCGTCTGTCCGTCTGTCTGTTCCCAGGTACTGCAGAAACGGATGAATCGATCGCAACCATTTTTTTGGGTGTGTAATCCTGGGATCCCTTGGAGTAAAATAGGCATAAATATAATAACATGACCCCCTTGACGGCTCCCGTATGGAGCGGGTGCTTCTAGAGAAAATAATTTCACCACTGCAGCAAACCAACATGCAAAATCACATCTCACCAAAATCCCACCCCCCCACCCCAAATGTTTTTTTTCTTTCATTACATTAATTTAATTTCTTTCAAACTGACAGTTGGGCAGAGGGGTAATAGTTAGTGCTGGCGATAACTTGCCTACTCTTTGCAAAAGACACTGTGGTACCTTTAACGTCAATCAACAAGCATTGATGGCAGATGGATCAGCAGGTTAATGTCCATCAGATGGATGCCACATACATGTTAAACAGCAGGATGACAGTTTATAGCAGGGTTGACATTCAAGCCCAGGCTAGGCAGTTCAAGCACATCTCAACTATCCTGCCATCACTCAATAACACCAATAACTAACACTGAAAACAACACAAGACTTGGATGGAAGATATTTCCAAAGTTTTTTTGTTTGTTTTATCGGATGACAAGGTCACGTTCAGATTGTTAACGTTACAAAACACTAGCTTTGAAGATGAAACACTGATGTGTACTGCTACACTCCTACACAGTACAATTACACAAAATTACCAAACTCGTTTTACTTCCATACAACAATTATAACCCGACGAGCAGAGTACCCGCTTGACGAGCGTTCCAAGCATGCAACACGTTCTTTTGACACATACCTTTATTTGGGTGGTGTATAGGCAATTACCAACTGCCTCAATCGCTCCCGAAAATAAAAATAACCCTGATTACATGCTTGAAGCAAAAACATACCCACTGCTTATAATTCAAAACACCTCACCGTACTGGAGAACATGGGGACAGGAACACTATACTGTAAATGGTGGACACTTGTAATACCCTCCCCCACCTGGAGGTATCGCTACACGATACACACTTACATAGAGAACTTGTGTCCCACCCCCTCCAAGACACCAACAAAGATTAAAAACACCCCTATACACTAATTGGGATCATGCCGATCCTATGTAGCATGTCTGGAATAAACAACACAAGACTTGGATGGAAGATATTGCCAATGTTTTTTTTTGTTTGTTTTATCGGATGACAAGGTCACGTTCATGGATGACACGACAAGGATGACAAATAAACAATAGCGGATAGACTGTCAAGGCATTTAAAAAAAAAATAAAAAAACCTAGAATGGCACTCATTAGAGCAGATACCTCCACCAGGCTGAACAGTTTGTGTTTTGTTTCCCACTGATAAGCTGGATGGATCTTCACCAACATCTAATCAATTTGTCTTTGTCACACACTCAACCTGTCCACCAAGTTTCGTTTTAATCCGTCCATAAGGTTTTGAGATGTCGTGCTCACAGACAGACAAACATAGAGACAAACAGGGCTGAAAGCATAACCTTCGTCACCTTTGGTGGCGGAGATAATGACAATGATCACATCCAGTAATTCTAAGAGATTAAAACTTCATATTTGTTTTGTAGAAGATGGGTGCAGTGAGGTTCTACAAAGCAACTATATTTATGTGGCTTATTGAAGTTTAAATTATTATACATTGCAAGCAATAACACAATGTTTCGTAAAAAAATAAAAATAAAAAAATAAAAAAAAACCAACCCATTAAAGTTATGTGAAATTTATATTTTTTAATACAAATTTTTTTCTATTACAGTTTTGTATGAAAAATCATTTGGAGGAAAAACTGCAAACAATGGAGAGTCATACTGTTAAATTTGAGGATGGCATGGACAATTGAACAAGGATTTTTATTGTGGAGTCTTGCTTTGCCACAAAGTTATTGAAACAGACTCGAACACGATTCAGAAAGAAGTTCGAGACCAGATTAGCCCCAGATAAGTGTGCTATTTTTCGACTGATAAAGACGTGCAAGTCCCACTGGACAGTACAAAATCTTCATTGCTAAAAGTCTGGTCACCCAAGGACTGAAAGATCACGAGTAACATTGAAGCGGTCCATGAAATCGCTGCATAGTCGATTTCAAGAATTGAACGCATCTTTATCAAGTACTAGCGGAACCTGTTATTGGTGAGATATGTTCCTGGAAAATTCCGCAAACGTCGAATCCACGAATATTGGGGCATTGTTTCAATGGAAAAATCGGGAATAAGTTCCCAGCAGCTCATGATTCATGAGGGGAAAAAATTAAAAATCCCATGAACCGCGAAAAAAACCGCGAATACACGAAGCTCGTCACATTTTATAAACCGCAAATATGCGGGGTCTGCGAATCGCGAATCAGCAAATATAGCAGGGTAAAACAGTTCACAAAGAATTTTGAAGGAGGAACTAAAAATGCACCCATATCACATACAAATGAAGCAAAAATGAACAGACAATAATAAACAACGTCCTGTGATGATGTGAAAATGGTTTCAGGGGGAAAAAATGCCAAAGGATCCAAATTTTCTGAGTGATGTGTAGTTTTCTGACGAGGCCCACTTTCTTTGAAGTGGTCATGTTCACTCTAAAAACAACATGCTTTGGGATTGTTGTTCCCCTGTTGAAGTTCTTGAAAGGCCGTTGCACAGTCAGAAATGCACTACATGGGTTGCCATTAGCAAATCTGGTATCATTGGGCCTTTCGTGTTTCAAGATGAAGAAGGGAAATTGGTAACTGTAGCCGCTGAACGGTACTTGAAAGTTATCCAGAAGTTCTGGGTTGCATTCGCCAGGAAGTGCCACATCGATAGGGCTGTGTGATGGTTTCAGCAAGTTGGGGCCACACCTCACACTTCCAACAGATCTATAGAGTGGCTTCAACAGAAGTTCAGTGATCGAATCATCTCTAGAAAGATAGATGTTGAATGGGTGCCCCAGTCTCCAGACCTCAAACCATCTGACATATTTTTGGGGATACCTGATCGACAACTTAACCAGGAGGATCCATTTGTGTCTGCTGCAGCAGGGCAGCCATTTAGAACATGTTTTGTGTTTTGTGAAATGTCTGCTGAAATCACTAGCTTCATTTTTATGTGTTACTTTATTCTACATATTACAAAAATTATAATGTATAAGCTTGAAAAGTTGTATAAGTTGTTGTAGTTGTATAAGTTGTACAAGTTCTAATGTATAAGTTGTTTTTCAATAGGGAAAAAATTTGTAAAGTATAAAAACAACTTTGGGGTGCATTTTTTATGAAACACCCTGTAGCTCTCCCCCTTCTTCAGACTTCTTTGTAGTATGTGCAGTATATTTGTGTAAAATGTGGTCAAAAGTAGTCAAAGGTTAAGGCCATCCAAAACATGTGAAACACCTATTCTGCCACAGTTATAAATTTTACCAGTCAAATTTATAATATGTATAACAATCAATTCTCCCACTCCTCCCTCCAGGTTTTCAAAACAGCTGTTCACCACCATCTCATATCTTCCCCCATCCAAAATCTTGATCTTTACTATCCCCATTAATGCACCCCAAACCCACCTCCTTCAAATTCCCTGTTTTCTTTCCTGAAAGTCCCTGTAGTACCATCTTGTTTACCCCGTGTACCCCGCCCCATCCCTCTCCCCTCCACTGTACCCTATCGTCTTTGTTCCCCACTATCGTGTGCTTCCCTCTTCTGCCCCTCGTCTCCTGCCTTGTTGTATGTTTCTGTGTATGAGCTCTTACACGAGCCTCGACTTGGTTTGCAAAAGAAAAAAAATCATGCAAAACACTTGAGAGGTCACATGTTCGAAATTACCAAATTGCTGTTTCCATGGCAATTATTCTTTATTTGGATTTCGCAAGTATCATGCTATGCATTCCCTTGTTTGTTGTGTCCAACTGTGGCCCCACTACCCCACTGTCAGTACACACCATTTTATACCCTCAGTCACTTCCTTCTTCCACAACTGTAGATTTCACACACAAAAACTACCTGCTTGTATGATGCATGTTGGCATAGCAAACAGAGAACCATTTCATTTTTGTGTCACTTTCAAGAAGGATGCACAACTGCTAATTTAAAGTTAAACCGTTATTTTTGAATGGAGTAATGAGTGAAAAGGCAAAAAACATCATCACATTAATTACACTTTATCATTATCACAATCCTGATTTTAATGATGAGAATGCAGAACAAATTCCACTTCCTAGATCAACCTTAGTTAAGTACTTTTACCTGCAGTTCTTGCCAGGTGAGTCCATGAACCACAGCGAGAAGGAAGATATTGCACAGCCAACAGGCAGATGCACTGCGCCACCATGATACCACGTACGATGCCAGGGCATATAAAATCATTACAAGCAAACCACGAAATCCAAGGAGCCATGCAATGCCCCACATTCCATACACCAACCAACAGCATAATCGTAACTGGGGCAGGAAGTAGAAATCAACTGCAATCACAGCTAGCTCATTGGAAATTTTAATTTTTTTAAATCACTCATTTCAGATTAAACTTGTAAAAAGAAAATTAGAAGAGAAACATTCCCACCAATAGTATGTTTGCTTAGATGCTACTCACAGCACTCTCACAAAATGCACTGCCTTATAAAATGTTCAACCGTTCTTGTGTCCACAATTCTTTAAACATTTGTCGACAGGATGGCACAGTGGTAGGGCAATTACCTCTGAGCTATCGAGTCTTGGGGTAATTCTTGACCTGACTATAAACTGTCAGATTGGTGCTTCGCAGGCAATGCATTGCATCAAAAAATTAAACGAAGCATCACCCATCTGATGGGATGTTAAGTCGAGAAGCTCCTGGATATAATTAATTGCTGGTGGACATTGAAGATCGTGCGGTGTCTTTCACAGAAAGTAGGCGATTGTTGCCGGCATGCCCCTGAACGAATTCCTGTTCTCATGTGCAGGGGACGCTGCATTCGAAGCACGGCCGCAACTAGCGGGTCGAAATTATCATGAAATCCCGATCCAATATGAATTTGCGTGAAAATTTTTCCACAAAGCATCTTTGCAGGCTTTCTACTGTAACATCGTCGATGTATTTTTTTTAATACATATCAAGGATGGCAAATTAAAGAATAATGTTGAAAACATTCTTGCATTTTTGAAAATTCCATGTATAACTGAAATTGCAAATCCAACGTTCATATCTATTTTTAGGGGTAGCGTATGCTTCTTGGCCTTGGGATTTTAGAGTCCTGTATTCGAGCCCTGTTGGCCACTGAATTAACACCAGGTGGTGTTGACTCAGCCTGTCATCCTTCCGAGGTCGGCGAAATGAGTACCAGTGCACTGGTATTGAGGCACAGCATCAGCGGCTTAGTCACGCCCCAACAAAATGATAGCTGCCACACACAAGAAGAAGAAGCTTCTTGGCAATCCCAATCCCTCACCTATAAATATTTTATCATTATTCTTATCTCAATTTTACCCTCACCTTCTTTGTCTTGTATCTATTATTGATGAAAAAAAAAGAAAAAGGATGTTGAAGATTGTGCTTTTTGCAAGTATGTATTACAAAACATGCATCGTACAAATTCCTTAATCACAATGTTACCTGTGTCACGTTGCCAATTAAAATGACCTTGATTATGCAACTACTCACTTGACCTGGAAAATAAGTAACTGTACACAACCCCCATATTCTACACACAAATGGATAGGATTTAATAGGTTTAGGGGATTGTATGAACTTTCTCCCCCAACCCTCCACCACAAACCCTTTTCTCATCTCAAACTCCCCAGGTTTGTACCCCATCATTTTCTTTAAAAATATATTTTTGCAATTCACCCTCCTCTCCCACCTACGTGTGTATTACATGGATGCACTTTTACAGAAATAAAGAGCACTTTGTCACATTGGGGAATGAAATGGACCAAATGACTTTTTCATAAACAAACTTTGCTCATTTGCTCCAAGCCTCACCTGTGCCATCAGATGTAAAGTAAGCCAAGATAAGATGACATGGCCCAAGAGAAGCCAGAGCAGGCCATGAGAAGCCCAGTGGCTCCAAAAAGTCCACTCAAAATCAGAAACATCCTACACAAGGAGAAAGAAATTAACAGTCCTGTTCCACCAGTGAGCACTGAAGTTTTGTTAATTACTGAAAGTTTATTAGCCCCCATCGGACTTGGTCCGAAATGGGGTCTTATGGATTTGGTTTAGATTTTCGTGTCTGTGTGTCTGCAACCATATCTCGGATATGTATGGACCGATTTTATTTGTACTTAGCACAAGGACAACACATGATGGCCGACTGGCAGCCGAGTTGTGTATACTAATAAAAGGCAATGCGTGTGTATGTGTGTGTGTTGTCGTGGAAGTTTTGGCCACCTCAAGACAGGAAAAGCTTTAGTTCAATTTAAGCTGTTTATTCAGTAGTAAATATCAGACAGACTCACGCGAGGAAGCCTAGCCTGGAGCAGTGTCTCAGGAAAAAAACTTAACGATATAGTGTATTACGAATGAATATACATCTACATAAAAAAATATATATGATCCCTCCAGGGCGTGGTTGATACAGCAAAATAAGTGAACTGAACACAGAGAGGCAGGCCTCTTGGAGAAACAACAGATGGAACTTTGTCAGGTTAAAAAATCACAAACACAAGATGAAAAAAACGGTCTGTTATTGGAGCTTGCTTATTGCCACGGTGAAAGAGTATTTGATTCCTTGCTGCTTATCTGGAAAAAGATAAGGTTTTACAAGGTTTTTACGACTAAAGAGGAATGTGTGTATTCTACCTCCCTCCTAGTTTTCCCAGCATTAATTTATTTAATCCTTTCTCAAAGCACTAATTGAAGCCAATTGGCATTTTACCTCATTATAAATTCAATTAACAATTCAGTTTCCGTGTGTGTGTGTGCGTGTGTGAGTGCGTGCGTGTGTAGTCAGTGCGCGCGTGTGTGCGTCAGTGCGTGCGTCAGTGCGTGCGTCAGTGCGTGCGTCAGTGCGTGCGTCAGTGCGTGCGTCAGTGCGTGCGTCAGTGCGTGCGTCAGTGCGTGCGTCAGTGCGTGCGTCAGTGCGTGTCTCTGCCATAACTCCAAAACTATAAAACCTCGCAGTCTGAAACTTTGCATGCATACAAAGAAAACTCCAAGGAAGTGCAGAGTGAAAATTTGGTGTTATTAACAGCCTTATTTAATTATATGCCTGGTGTTGGCTTAATGGCGAGAGTGGTGGGTTTGGGATCCAAGGGTCCTGAGTTCAAATCCTGCTTGGTTGTTGAATTAATAGCAAGTGGGGTTGACTCAGCCTGTCATCCTTCCGAGGTCGGCAAAATGAGTGCCAGCATGCTGGTATACTGCGTCAGAGTGGCGACCCGTCCGAGATTGTGCCCAATATGCCAGGAGACTGCTTACGCAGCACCAATGCTCTGCACAGAGTGTGGTCCCAATATCCTCTCCTCCTTCATCAGGAAATCCTTGGCCACCTCACTGTATGG
Organism: Eptatretus burgeri; assembly: GCF_056783735.1. NCBI lineage: Eukaryota > Metazoa > Chordata > Myxini > Myxiniformes > Myxinidae > Eptatretus > Eptatretus burgeri. The sequence goes on from NC_140973.1 coordinate 16,790,591, forward strand.
GGTCTTAAGGCATTTCTTGAGTAACTTTGTTGGGGTCTGAAGCCACCATGTTTTTTGGCCTGTTCAACCATGCTTTGACATGGAACAGGCGGCAATGATTTCTTAAAGATAAAGTTGTTTTTTTCCCCACTTTCCTCACTCATATTATCGAATGCTTGTTCATCATAGCTACGAATCGCTGGGTATATTGCAATGCTTATAAACGCCTGGAGACACCAGCGTTCGTGGCATTATTTAATTTGTGCATATGAATAATAACCGAGAGAATCTCTTAAACTAACCAGAATTACAAAATGTAAGCTCCAGATTTGAAAGCATCAGCAGTTCCGATTCCCCCAAAAAGTGTTGATTTGTCCAATTCGGACATTGCACGGGCATTTCCGGGTGCAATATCGATGGCAATTGGTAATCGCTTGCCAAGCCAGGCGTTCTGTTGGAGTGCTTGAATGCTTAAGCCACTTACAGAGCTCCACAGTTCAGTTCATGTCCTGATCGGGATGTACAGTCAACAGTTACGACAAGATAGAGGTACATATACAGCACACAGGGATGTGGTACATGTGGGTAGATTTGGATCTGAACGGATTGGACCCTCCACGGGTGTGCCATGCCTGTTACGGGTGCTGTGGTGGCAAAGTTTCATCCCATATCTTATGGAGGTTCTATCAGGTTTTCCTTTGTCCTCATGCCTGTTTCTAAAGCATTTGGTTAACAGATTTGCTTTACAAAGGTTAAAATGTTTCTCTTTGTGAGTTTCAAAGCAAAATATATTTGATTGCACCTGATTTCTGAGCCATTTGCCAAATTAATGTATTTTCTAAATTACCGAGCAAATTTTTTTCCACCCATCACACGCAGCTGTTTATAAAGAATAATGTTTGTCATCATCTCCCAAAAACATCTACATAAATATAACGTTGTTTTTTGGTGAAAGCTACTCAAGGTTTCTGGGTTGTATTCAGTATGTACTGTAATCGGTAATCACACTGACTCCAACCTGCCAATTGCAGAAAAATTGCCGATATCGGCCAAGCGTGTGTGTGTGTGGTGTAGTGAAACAGATACCGATCAGGTGTGTGTGTATGTGTATGTGTATGTGTATGTGTATGTGTATGTGTATGTGTATGTGTATGTGTATGTGTATGTGTATGTGTATGTGTATGTGTATGTGTATGTGTATGTGTATGTGTATGTGTATGTGTATGTGTATGTGTGTGTGTGTGTGTGTGTGTGTGTGTGTGAGTGTGTGTGTGTGTGTGTGTGTGTGTGTGTGTGTGTGTGTGTGTGTGTGTGTGTGTGTGTGTGTGTGTGTGTGTGTGTGTGTGTGTGTGTTTGGTATCCACAAATGTGAGTTTCAGAATGTGGAATGGATTCCTCCCAGGGCAGACTCAAAGTATCTACCTTCATTTCAGTAAGGGGTCACGATTCATGGACCAAGCTGTGAAGTTTTCGCTTCTCAAAGCTTTGTGCCGAGGACTCTCTTCAGGATCGTTGCTGAGCCCCGGACAGCTTCCAACTGTAGTTCGTTTGTAATAATATTCCCAGTGATGGTTTTTAGCTCACCTGCAAGTTGTTCCAGGGAGCTTATGGAATGGCACGTCGTCTGTCCGTCCGTCCGCAAATACTTAACAACTTCTTCTCAGAAACTACACATACGATTTCAATGAAATTTGACCACAACCTTCATCACCCATGATGGCATTAAAAAAATCATTTTTAAACGTGGTCTGAAGGGGTCAACAGAGGGGGTTTACGGGGCGGGGAGGGGGGGTGGGGGAGTGGGTTGCCTCCCCAAAGAGCTATTTGCTTTCTTCTCAAACGATACACACAATGCCGATGAAACTTCATGACAACCTTCATCACCCATGACGTGTCAAAGTTTGTTCATGACGTAATAAAAATCTGGCTCCAAGGTTGGTTGCCCCCCAAAATATGTATTTGCTTTCTTTTCTGAAACCACACACACAATTTTGATGAAACTTGACCACAACCTTTATCACCCATGATGTACCAAAGGTTTTTCAGATCATTAAAAAAAAAATTCCATAGGTATTGACTTGCTTCTCCATTATATATTTTGTGGATCATCCATGCCTACCAGTGGTTGCCCAATTATCTTATCCAGCCACTACAAGGTGAGTGCCCAGGGGTATTGCCCCTATGTTTAATATCTCTGTGAGGTTATTTGTCATCATTCCTGTCAGTCCAGCTTTCACTGGTACAACTTTGGCATTCTTCAGCTTCCAGGATCTTCTCACTTCATTTTTGAGGTCTTGGTATCTGGTCATTTTCTTGATTTCTGCATTGTTTCGTCCAAAATCACTGATATTAACACCTCAATTAGCAATGCCTTCTTCTCTCTTTTTTTGTACCTATGTGTGATATCTGGTCGCAATGCTTTGTTTTCGATGGTCACGCTCGATGAGATCATTAGTTCGTACGTAAGCGGTAGGTACTTCCACGTTTTCAGTGATTACTTTTGGTTCTTGTTCCCACAAAATTTCTGGAACTGGGACATCAAAGTTTTTGCAGATGTGCCAACAGATTACATTATAAACTCTGTTGTGTCCTTGTGTGTACAGCTGTTCTGACATGCGTTTGTTTTTGTGTGTGTGTTCGGTCATCAAGCATAACATGTGATTGCCTTTACTAATCCCACCTTCACCCCACACCTTTATCTCTTGTTTTTCACCTATATCTATCCTTATCTCTATATCGCTATCTCACACACACACACACACACACACACACACACACACACACACACACACACACACACACACACACACACACACACACACACACACACACACACACACACACACACACACACACACACACACACACACACACACACACACACACACAGCATCCCTCCCTCCTGCAATATAGGAACACTTGGTGAGGAAAGCTCTCCCCACCTCCCTCCCCTTCCTCGCTCTTCCCCCCCCCCATTCCTAGCTTCCCCTCCCTCCTCTCTCAACCCTTCTCCTAAATACCACCCTCCCACCCCCCGTCAGCGAAGCGTAAGGTTGCATTTGCTAATTACAATATATATATATATATATATATATATATATATATATATATATATATATATATATATATATATATATATATATATATATATATATATATATATATATATATATATTGTGACGTCCACGGGACTTGAACAGTCCCGCCAACGTAGAATGAGCCGAAACGATGGAGGCGGTTAATTTATTTATAACCCAAACATGGCGGTTCTAATCGCTCTACCGCAAACGGGACGAGGAAGGTGGCACGGGTCGCTTTTCACTGAGTTGATGATGTTTATTTGTTTTTATTATTAACCAGAAATAACAAGACTCGGCAAGAAGAGGGATCCGGGGCGATTCGACGGGATGGTGTGGGATCGGGCGTGGGGAAAACACAGACAATTCCAATGAATACAGTCAAAGCTCGTTACTATGCCACCCGTCGGGACCGAGCAAAAGTGGCATAGTAGCGAGAGTGGCATAGTAACGAGATTTTGTAAAAACGGCCTTATTTTCTCAAGTTACCCATCTGTAGTTAATCTTTAGACAAAATTTATTCCAGCAAGTAAAAGGCATGACTGTTGTATAAGCTAAGCGAACGGAGAACATACACACACTAACAGAGTTCACACACTAACATGTGGCATGGCGAGAAATTCACGACACACAAAGCTTTCAAGAATCGTCGGCTGGCGCATCTTCTTTCGGCGGATCTCGTGCATCTCGTTGTCTAGCCGATCGTACGCTTGCATCACACCGGGCTTCCCGCTTCTCTGCTGCATGAACTTCCGGACGGTGCTACAAGCGCGCTGGGCTTCCTCGAACGGAACGATTTCCTCCACGACAGTTACCTCGTCATCTTTGCTTTCCACCGGCTCCTCACTGCACAGAATCTCCTCCGCAATCTCCTCCAGCGTGAAATACCCGCCAGTCGCGAGGCGCTCGTCGGCTTCGAGAAAGTCAGACAGCTCGATCTCCTCGTTCTTGTGCATCTTTTCCTCGGCAGGCAGAGCTTCCCAGATGTCGGGCAGCTCCGCATCCTGTGGCTCAGTTTGGATCTCCTCTTCGATGAACTTGGCCTTCGCGAAACAGTTCCTGATCGTCGACTTGCCGACCTGCTCTCAAGCACGCCGGGCGACGTGTAGAGCGTCGAGCAATGTGAACTTGAACTCCTTTCCCTCGTCTATGGCCTCAGGCCAGCAGCATAGCAGGAGCTTCTTGTAGTGGCGCATGAGGTTCTCTATGATTCCCTGATCCATTGGTTGTGAATTGGCTGTCGTGTTGGGTGGGAAGAAGACCAGTTGGATGTTGTTCAGCTATAGCTCGGGAGGGTGGCCAGAGAAGTTAGCGAGACAGACCAGCACTCTGCGTCCCTGCTGGCCGAGTCGTCCGTCCCACGCACGCAACATCTCCTCGAAAAGCTCCGCCGTCATCCACGCCTTCGATTTCGCCTTGTACTTGACTGGGATCTCTTTGTTCTTGAAGGCACGGGGTTTCTTGGAATTGCCAATCACCAGAAGAGGGAACTTCTCGCTGCCGCTCATGTTTGCCCCAACCAGAAGAGTGATCCTTTGCTTGCTTTTCTTTCCTCCAGTACACCGCTCTCCCCTGAAAGCCATGGTCTTGTTCGGAAGCAGCTGCCAGAAGAGTCAATCTCGTCCAGGTTGAAGACGTCGTCTGCGGAGAACTGCCCGAGTAAGGGCCGGAGAACCTGTTGTTGCCACTCAAGAAGGGATTGCGAATCCACCGCTCCAGCTTCGCCCTGCACTGTCTTGAACGTGATGCCGTGGCGCTTCTTGAAATTGCCCAACCAACCGTCGCTCGCCATGAAGTCTGGGATGTGCATCAGCTCGGCCAGTTTCATCGCCTTCTCCTTGATCAGATCGCCGCTGACAGGCACATTCTGTCCTCTTGATTGCTTCAGCCACATGAGCACTCCCTCATCAAGCTTCGGGTCGTGAGCCTGCGTCAACTTCATGCGCTTCGATGGAAATCCAGCTTTGATTGCAGCCTCGATTGCATCCTTCTTGATGAGAATGCCCTTCACGGTGGTTCTCTTAACTTCGACGCCCCGTTTCTTGCTAATCTCCCTGGCCAACTTGGACTGATTCGGCTCCTTCTTCGCGGCATCGATGATCTCCTTCTTCTCCTTCAGCGTAAAGTCGGTTCGCTTGCGTTTCTGAGCTGACATTATGGGCTGAATTTGAAAAAAAATGATGTCACTGTTGTACGTGTGCCTGCGTGTCTGTGTGTGTGCTCGCGCTTTTTTGTGTCTCGTTGTGAGTGTTGTGATTGGCTTGTTGTGGCTGGCATCGGGGAGAAGAATCGCGTGTTTTGACACAGTCTGACTATGCGCGTACGTATTGAGTTATGTTGTGCGCAGCTGGACTGTAGTTCGTCGCTTCACCTTTGGACGTGAGTATGATAATCGAGCACTGCGCAATACAGACTTTTTCACGACTCGTGCCTTTTAACAGTCACACAGTAGTGGCATGGTAGCGAGAGTAGGGGGTGGCATAGTAAATTTATTTTGTATTGAATTTTGTCGGGACCGAGCAAAAGTGGTATAATAGCGAGAGTGGCATAGAAGCGAGGTGGCATAGTAACGAGCTTTGACTGTATACAGATCTCAAACCCTCTAAGGCGCCAAGTACACACACACACACACACACACACACACACACACACACACACACACACACACACACACACACACACACACACACACACACACACACACACACACACACACACACACAAACACACACACACACACACAAACACACACACACACACACACACAGCGTAGCTACTTCTGGTGGTCAGGCTGGACCGTGGTGTGGACGCAACTGTCCCTGGATCGGCGTCGGACGAGCTGGCCTTGCTCTCGTCAGGGGGGCAGGAGAAACCGTGGTGCTGTCGACCTCCTGGTCCTGGCCCAAGTCTGCTCACAGCCACCAGGGAACCAGTTCTGGCGCCAAGTTGCGAGCAGGAGAGGGAGGCGGGTCCGCCCGCCGTTCGACCCCGTACTCAGAGTCAGCAGAACCCCAGAGCCAACCAAGGTGAGGCACGAGGCTCAGCAAGGCTCCAAGACACGATGAAGAACACGATCGAATCAGCACAACAACAAGTATGCTTCCCGCGCAACAGCCTCCACACCAAAAAAACACAATCTTTTTGTCCCGATCTTCTTCCTCTTCCTTTTTCGACCCTGAACAGACCTTTTTATCCTCCTGTCCTCGTCACTTCCAATCGAGCCGTTTTATTGGCCCACCGCCGTCGCCTTCCGCCAATCGTGATCATGGGGCGGAGCCATCCGCAGCCCTGTCCTGTGACGTCACGGCCAGCCTCCAGGGACTACTAAAAGGGGTTTACGCAGACACACTTACCCTATCCCGTGTCCCTATCTAATTACGTGACAATTATCATTTCCCCCTTGAAGAAATGAACATTTACTAGACAACTTATCACCACTGAATTGCTACTTATTACATCGAGATCCTGGTAAACTCGAACAGCATGGCATACCTAAGTAAACATCCTAATTAGCCTTTGAATGCATACCCCCCCTCAAACGTAACTATATATATATATATATATATATATATATATATATATATATATATATATATATATATATATATATATATATATATATATATATATATAATCATGTCGAAAACGTCATCAACTATTTCTCCAACATGCATTTATCGATTTTGCTCAAACTTCGCAAACAGATAATGAATGATGGCTTACATAAGCACGTCATTTTTTTTTTTCGAGATCAGATGACCAGGTGGCCAAGTGGCAGCCAATTTAGTTGTAAAAAAAAAACACCTGATGTTGAATACAGCCTCAACTTTACTCTGACATTTCTCGGACATGCATTTACCGATCTTGTTCAAACATGTCACAAGCATAGTAGATGATGGCATGCATGTGTCCCTCACTTTATTTCGCGATCTGATCAAAGATTGTCGACTGGTAGAACGGCGGCCATTTTAGTTGTACATAAATATGGGCCAGTCCTTTAACTCCATACAACAAAATTATTAAAATATCAGGGGCTATGACATTTTATGTCTTTTTTACTTGTTTATATTGTAACGGCTGTAGAAATTCGCAGAACACCATATAGGTCCTTAGTTCAGTTATGCCGATAAGTCAGTGTTCAGTTAAATTTCCCCACGCTGTTTAATGGGAATTATCCGTGTGGACAGGGATGTGATCTGTGAGTTAGCCGTTTTTCTTTTACTATCGTTATTTTGGACCAACCGCCATTACGACCACTGCAAAACGCCACCAACCACAACAACCACGATCACCACAACCACCTTCTCGTCAACCGCCAACATCCCCACAGACAACGAACAGCCGCCTTCACAACAACCACCGCCCAATCACACCACCCTCACGACCACCACAAACGCCAACCACACCACCCTCCCGACCACCACAAACGCCAGCCACACCACCATCAAGACCACCACAAAACGCCAACCACATCACCACCGCATTTCCACCTCAGCATGGTTGCCAGAGGCCTGGTCTTCGTCGAGGGAAAGCAGGTGATCCCCGTTTCCCCCTCCCCACCAACGAATGGCATCTTCGCTGACAAACGCGGTGGATTTCACCCTGTAAGGGACAAGGGTGAAAACCCAAGCAATGAAGCAGGCAATGGTGCGAGCGTCCCCGATTTTGGGCGGGAAAACGCTTCCTTCTGGAAGTTTCCTGCATGTTCTGGAAGGAAGGGTGGGAGTTGAGAAGGGGCAGGGCGTGGGTATAAAAAGGAGGAACACGAGCGCGGAAAAAAAAAAAAAGAGTGGGAGAGTCGTCACCAGGAACGCGAGCGCTAAGGAGAATCGCTCGCGCTCGCGCTAAGGAGAATCGCTCGCGCTCGCGCGAAGGAGAATCGCTCGCGCTCGCGCTAAGGAGAATCGCTCGCGCTCGCGCTAAGGAGAATCTCAATCTCAATCTCAATCTCAATCTCTCTCTCTCTCGTTGAGGATCGTGAGCGAGGTGGCGCTCCGGACCGAGGGCTCTCTGGGTCGGTCATGACGAGAACGGGAGAATCGAGGTCGGAAGATAGGCGTGAGGAGAGAGAATCATGAGGATGGTACGTGCGCGAGGTCGAGCGAAGGAGGACAGAGCCCCAAGAAATCACCACACGGTCACGTGCTCTTTCTTTCTTTTCTGGATTTTTGCATGTGTGTTTGTGGCGCCATGTCCCGCAAGTAGAACTGTTATTAAGTGCTTGTGAATAATAAATAATAGATGGTTGTAGTGCTTTGTCTTGCTCGAGTCTTGTCCCTTCCCGCCAATTCCATTGCTTTTCTGTATACGTGCATGTTGGTGTTTTGCATACCTGACTGCATACGTGTAAATAATAAATGTGCTTGTTTACATGTCACCCGTTCGTTGTGTCCTCTTTCCCCATTGAACTGCTATCTTGCCTTCGGAATAATAGCAGGCTTTTTAATAGCTGATAAAAGAATTGGGTCCAGCGAGGTCTCGCGATAAATCACCGCTCGGTTATCCCAGAACGGCGGTTCGTGTCCAAGCAGACCTCGCTGAGTTACGGTCTCTCGGTAGTCTGCCCGCGCGAATACTTGGGCATATTGACAATTCGGCGATTGACCCTGTCGCGCGCGGATAGAGTGTTGACTAGGCCATGGTGTGCGCTTGGAGCACACCCGTGACTAGTTTCCGGCATTGTTCCGGAAAGTCGCAACTGAATTGTTCGTTCGGTGGGCGTACGGCCGCGACTCTGCTAAAGCGGTCGTTCGCACGCCGGCGGGCGCAGATTCGTAACAATATTAAACTGTAATCTGATCATGCAAGCATATCATTGCTAAAGTGCCTGCAGTGTGTGCATTTGATGTTCTGACAGTTATTAACTCACCTTTTTTATGCCCAAGAAAGGGAATCCTTCTTCAAGAAAATTGTTTGAACCCAATACCTCTTCATATTCTAAAAACCACAAAAATACAGAAACAGTATTACAGACTGGTTCGTTCTTTTGTTCGTATACAGCACAGGGCTGTGGTGTAGCATCATTGGCTGAATATGTGGATGTGCCACTGATGCAATTCCCTCTGGTGGTTAGGGTAGGAATTTGGAATTTTGCCATGGAGGTGGTGATAGCTCGCCTACTCTTCACGAAAGACATCATGAGATCTTTAACATCCACCAACGAATGCCAACAGACGGGACACCCGTTTAACGTCCATCAGAGGGACAGCACACACATTGATGAATCTCTCTGCATGTGAAACACCGAGATGACAACTTATAGCTGGTTCAGGATTCGAACACAGGCTCGACAGCCCAGAGGCGAGTGTGCGCACCTCTATGCCATCCTGTCATCTCATTATAGACTGGTAGCAAGAACTAAATACCCTTTGTTGTATTTTGACAATTAAATAATTTATATTTCCCAGCAAATTTTATTTCTACAGTTGGTAAATAACAGCATGGTGATAAAGAGGAAATCATATATAAGTCGGGGAGAAGATGTAATGATTCATGACAGGGTGATTCAATTTTTTTCTATTGCATTTGTAATATGTAAATGGACTCTAATGACATCCCAATCCTATTCACCACTCACCAAATGGGAAACTATGCTAGA